>NC_133529.1:40025530-40625530 GCF_048544455.1 Silene latifolia
TGTTTTTGTATTTTTAAATTTATATAATTTCCTCCCCACACTTATTTATTTACATAATTTTCAATGGAAATAAATGTGTGGAGGAAATTCGGAAATGAAAACTTGGTTTTGAAGGATTTTTTGTTTTTTCGATTTTTTTTGTCTTTTTAAATAAGAATGCAATGCATGCTTCCTAACTAAATGAAAAATTAAAATACGATGCAATCTATTCTATATGAATTCAATCATATATGTGACGTATTTTACAAAAAGTTAAATCTAATGCAACTATATGAAAATGCAACTAGATGGCACACATATTCTACATATATTACAACTAACTAAATGCATGCGGAAATGAAATATGAATGGGAGATTTGGATTAAAGAGATCATACTTGGCATTTGGATTGGAATGGGAGTGAGGATAGCCATCATTATTAGGCCTCCTCGGTGTCGGAATCCACACCGTCATCATCATCATCATCATCGTTCCCACCTCCAAATTCGACCTCACGGATAGAGTCATCCATGTTCATCGGCATAGAGGAGCCACCCACGTCATATCCCTCCACCATCAAATCAATATCTACATCTCTCCCCGCCCCCGAGACTCCAACATTTCCCCCTTCACCTAAGACGGAGGGGGTTCCTCCGAACCATTGAGTATCATGCCCCTCTCCTTGAGTAGAGGTTGGAGTGGGGAAAACCGGATTGTTGAAATAGTCCGGCCGGAGGTTGATGTCTCCATAGAGGAAGGTCCCATCCGTAGGGTGCCCCCTATCCGGGAGGAAGTAGTAAGAGGGGTGAAGGCCGGATGGATGTTTGTATTTCCGCCTCATGTAGTCATCATACACAGGGAATTGACCGACCTCTTGGTTAAAGTAGAGCCGGTCTAACCTTTGTTGCAAGGCATGCCGCTCACTTGCGTCCGTTTGAATCCCCAAATTCATATTGTCCATAAATTCCACAAGTGAGGGATGTAGTGGAGGATGTTGCGGTGGTTGTTGACTTGACGATCCTTCACCTTGGTGAAAGGACCAAGGTTGATTGAACGGGCCTTGGAAGAAGGGGGTGGTGGGATTTTTGTAATGCAAGCTGGGTTGGGCGGTGACCGGGTGTTCACACCCGTAGGTGAGGTTCGGGTTTTGGGTTTGGGCGGTAGAAGTATCTTCACCCGCTTCAATTTCCAACAAATAGTTCTCGGAATTTGGCACTACTTTCATCTTTGTGGATTGGGAAGTGGAATTAAGTTCTTGTCCACTCCATTTACCCGAATTTGCCAATACTCATTCCGGTCGGCGGGGTTCTTTTTAATCCAATTAAGGGTGAATTGGATATAATCCTTAGTGAGCATAGTTCCCCCCGCGATATAATTCATACCATTCAAATTCAATTTCCGGATGAGTCGTTCTGCAAGGTAGGTAATAAGGCCACCCACGACAATTGGGGTTATTTGCCACGGTGAATTGCTTAGCTTATGGAGGTGAAGAGCAAAATGATGCGCCACACAGGTTAGAACGGAGGTAGGAGACGAGAATTTCCAACTCCTCTGTCCTAAAGTTATGGGTCTCATCTCTCCCAAAGACGGTCCAACCCATGTACCGGTGCCAAATTCGAATGGCGGCATTGTGAACCGTGTTCGCTGGTCTCTTCACCCCCTATTGGTCATCAAGGCCGATGATAGCCCTGAGGGCGGAAGCTTGAAATGAATAGACCTGTTATGAGCAATAGACTACCCTAGTGAGGGCGGAAGCTAAGCTAGTTGTATTTTAGGGCGGATAGCGGACCGGAAGGACCTTTCCTTTACCCTTCTCATATTAGATCGACTGACCTACCTTTAGCTGACTTGTGCATCTATCATGATAACCTGACATCCTGGCATCACTTCATATATCACTTTTTATTCTTTTACGTGGAACGCTGCTTTTCTCTCTTTTTCCGGATCTTAAGTTGTAATTCTCTCATTACTCTCTTTAATTTACAATGTTCATTATTTCTTTATCTCTCGTTCTCATTTTAGTTATGCATAACTAATCCCTTAATGCTAGGATTAGGGGAATCATGCTAGTTAATCAATGATGCTTTAGTTGGTTTAGTAGATTTATTGTGAGAATTGCTTCATTAACAATTTAATTATAAACGTTTAGTTGAATGCATGCTTCTAAACCCGTTAATTTGGTTAAGTTCAGACCTAGATCGGAAGATTGAAATGAATAGACCTGTTATGAGCAATAGACTACCCTAGTGAGGGTGGAAGCTAAGCTAGTTGTATTTTAGGGCGGATAGCGGACCGGAATGACCTTTCCTTTACCCTTCTCATATTAGATCGACTGACCTACCTTTAGCTGACTTGTGCATCTATCATGATAACCTGACATCCTGGCATCTCTCTCTTTACTTTATCTCTACCCTTGCTTTTATTAGTTTAGTTCAAATACTCAAACCCCCATCTGCTGACATTAGGCAGACTAAATTGACAAGTTGATAGTGACCGCCTCCCTATGGAGATCGACCCTACTTACCACTGACTTATGTTAGTAGTACTTAGGTATTTATTTTTGGTACTAAACGACGATATCAAGTTTTGGCTCCGTTGCCGGGGAGGCAACTATTTTATTTACTTGTTTAATTTTATCTGTTTTTAGCCTCAAGGAATTTATTCCTTGAGGCAGTTCTCATCTTTTTCTCTAGTGTTGTTTTGATAGGCCTTATAGGTCCTACCTAGACAGATCTATGTAAAAGATCATCAAAGGGAAGGCTTGAGTACCTTTGAGCTTCCACCTATGTTCCATCCTATGGCGCAACAGGTGGTTTACTGTGAGAGATGTGGTGCTGCGGGGCACAATGCTGTTATTTGTCTAGAAGGGAACGACAAAGTCTATGCATTTAGGCAGCGTAGGCAAGGCACTCATTCCTTTGCATATGTGCCACCACATCCGCTTCAACAACAAGGTTATCAAAAGCCTCCGTTTATCTGGCCCCCGCAACAACAAACCCTTCCTCCCGTTGAAGAGAATGAAGAGGTTGCTGAATTGAAGTCCTTGGTGAAGGCATTTGCACTTCTAGTGCAAGAATCTGATAAAGCTAGGGAAGTTCGTGACAAGCTATTTGAATCTCAAATAGCTCAATTACCTACCGAGATGGATTATAGTCATTCAGAGGAGGTACATGCTATTTGTACCAAGAGCGGTCCTTCCTATAAAGAACCTGAGCTGCCTATTGATGATGAAGATTTCTACGACTCGAAAATTGAAGAGCACGAAGTATTTCTCAAGCACTTCACTACGATTCAGCATCAAACGCTCGATCGAACAACCCACTATGTTCGATCGAGTGAATTCTATGAGGAGGAATTCGATCGAGTAGAACATGTCATTCGATCGAACGGTTTTTATGTGGAAGACCTAGATCGAACACCCCACACTGTTCGATCGAGTATTTCTGAAGAAGAGGACCTCGATCGAACACCCTGCCTTGTTCGATCGAGTGAATTGTATGAAAAAACTCCTCGATCGAGCAATATGCATTCTCGATCGAGTGATATGGCCACGGAGAGTAATGATATGTCTCTTTGGTCCATTTTGGATGAAGATATGGACGAAGACAATGGTTATGGTGAATCCTACCTTTTCAAAGCCGAGATGGATGCCTTGGAGGCTGCGATTTACGGGATAGAACTCACAAAGGAGGGTAACGAGAAGTTAGCTGAGTCAGTGAAAGTTCCTAGCACGGAAGAGGTAATGTATCCTTTTGTCAATGATTCCGCCGTTAGGAGCCGACCTGAGGTAGTTAACGATAATTTCATTATTGTTGATATTAATAGTACACTATCTCATATGATTTCTGCTTTTTATTTTGATGCTCTACCCCCTCCCGGTTGGACAAATAATTTAATAATGTTTCACCATATTTGTCATTGAAAATTTGTTAGACTGAGACGGTACTTCAGATTGCTCTTATATGCTCCTCTTCTATTTTGGTGCTACTTATGCTCTTGTATAACACACGCGCGGATTTATGATCTTCTACTAAGAGCTTTGAGTTGCTTTGATCGCGACTAATTGGAGCAGCTGGATGAAGAAAAGAAGGTCGAGCTGAGACCTGTCTGAAACTAGCGCTGTCCGGGAGGCAACCCGGAGTTTAAATTTTTAGTTGATTTGCATTTCAGTTTTTGTTGTGTGTGTAATAATTGGTTTTTAACCATAGACTGTGAACGATTTAGGGGCCGGTTTTTGGTCGTCTTTTTTCTGCAGGTACCACTCGATCGAGCACTATTCTACTCGATCGAGTGTCTGACTTCCTCGATCGAACCGTATCTCTCTCGATCGAGCATCTACTGAAACGGATATTTCGATCCATAACCAGTTCTCCTCGATCGAACACTTATGCAGCCCAATGTACTCGATCGAGTACCATGCCATCTCGATCGAGTAGGCTTGTTTTGATTCGCTTCCTGTGACGCTGTTATGGATCTGTTAGCGACCTCCCTTGTTGCTGGCTGGTTTGGGGAGGTCCCTACTCCGCGTTATCTTATAAGTTTTCCGAGTTTCATTCTTCTTTCCAATTTGCATTTCCTTTCCCTATTTTTGAGTACAATGAGGGCATTGTATGGTTTGGTTTGGGGAGGTTATGCATCCATATCTCTGTCTGCATGTTGTTTTCATTGCATTTCAGTTATCACGTTTAATTTATGTATGCATTGTTGTTTATTTCTATAAAAACCAAAAATCTCATAAAAATTGGAAAAAATTTATAAAAATCAAAAAAAATTTCACGTTTACTTTTGCATATAGGTTGAGTCGGAACGACAGATTTCAATGATGAAATTACACTGCAATTGTCTTTTTGCTTAAGCCTTGCATAAACTATATATTCTTTTAGCATTGTGTTATTGCAGATCTACGAGTTAATGTTTAATTTAGCTGAACGAATAGACTTGCCTGGAATTTTGGCAACCTACTTATAATTTCTAAGATTTAGAGCCTTATAAACTGGTGTCATTTATGACCAGTTTCATGTAGGATTGTGAGTAGTTACTCCTTGCATAGCATGTAACATTAATTTGCACAAATATGAAATTCGATTGCTTTTTGCCTGCATACATTCGGGTTAGTGGTTGGTGTCACATGCAGGGAGGCGCTTATATTTCCCTTTTCTTTCATTTTTACCCATTTAACTCCATATTAGCCAGATTTGCCTCTTTGACACTTAACTACATCCCAAATTTAGCCTGCCTTGTCAAGCTAGTTAGTGTATGTTTTGCGGTATATATTTTATCGATCAAAGTTTGGTTCATATTATATCGTTCTGGACTTGGTAGAAAAGAGAAAAACGAGGATGATGAAAAAAAATGAAAAATGAAAAAAAAAACCTGAATCATAAGAAAAAAAAAAGAAAAAGAAAAAAAAAGATGTTTTATTGTTGACGGTTTCACTCCTATGCGTTATTTATATCTATTGAGGAGTATGTTCGGTTCGGTTTGGTGAGTTTGAATGCCAAATAAGGGCGTTGTGCTTAATTTTGATGGATTAGAAATAGATATGTTCCATTTGGTTCTGTTCAGGTACTAGCTTGGCCGCCTATACCCTCACATTTCCAAAAAATATTTTGCCTTTTCTTACCCAGTGCCTCACTTTACCATACTTTTGTAAGCCCTCGGCTGTGACAGACCTTGTTTGGTTGGAATGTATGTACGGTAGTTAGAATTGTCTATCATGTTAGTTGCATGCATGTTTATGTGGGTCGTAGTTTAGGTGAGCGACTATATTTCCTTCTTCTCTTACATTCATATGCTTACCCTTTTTCTTCATAAGAGAAGAGTGACCCGTGAGAGTCCATTATCAAAGGCCTTGCAAGGTCGATGGTTCAGCTCTATTATAAACATCTCACAACTCGTTTAAGTGGACAATTTGTAGCTAGCTCAGAATATTCTACTTTGGTTTGTCTTGCTTTATTTGTAGGAATGGACCCGAAAGTAGCGGAATCGAGCCTTTTATTGTCCTTTTTGCTTGCATTTAGAGGATGAGTGGATTTGGAGTGGAAATACTACTGTCTTGGGATGCGTGAAGGTGTCTCGAAAGCTAACCAAGTGAAGAACACGAGCTAGTGCAGTGGCAAGTCCTCGATCGAATGGTTTTCTGATCGATCGAGTAGTTTTAAGAGAAGAAGATCTCGATCGAATGGATTCTCTGTTCGATCGAGAAGTGCATATTTGGAGTTCCTCGATCGAGTGGTTAGTTTACTCGATCGAGAGGTTTTGCTATGAATGTGTTCGATCGAGCAGTTCTAAACTGTTCGATCGAGTAACTCGTTAATGGGCTCGGGCTTTTTAGTTTAATTTCGTATTCTAGGTTTAGTAATTATCTTTCCTATAAATAGGAAAGACGACATGAGGTTTTAGCATCACTTCATATATCACTTTTCTTCCTTTTACGTGGAACGCTGCTTTTCTCTCTTTTTCCGGATCTTAAGTTGTATTTCTCTCATTACTCTCTTTAATTTACAATGTTCATTATTTCTTTATCTCTCGTTCTCATTTTAGTTATGCATAACTAATCCCTTAATGCTACGATTAGGGGAGTCATGCTAGTTAATCAATGATGCCTTAGTTGGTTTAGTAGATTTATTGTGAGAATTGCTTCATTAACAATTTAATTATAAACGTTTAGTTGAATGCATGCTTGTAAACCCGTTAATTTGGTTAAGTTCAGACCTAGATCGGAAGATTGAAATGAATAGACCTGTTATGAGCAATAGACTACCCTAGTGAGGGCGGAAGCTAAGCTAGTTGTATTTTAGGGCGGATAGCGGACCGGAAGAACCTTTTCTTTACCCTTCTCATATTAGATCGACTGACCTACCTTTAGATGACTTGTGCATCTATCATGATAACCTGACATCCTGGCATCTCTCTCTTTACTTTATCTCTACCCTTGCTTTTATTAGTTTAGTTCAAATACTCAAACCCCCATCTGGTGACATTAGGCAGACTAAATTGACAAGTTGATAGTGACCGCCTCCCTATGGAGATCGACCCTACTTACCTCTGATTCTGTTAGTAGTATTTACGTATTTATTTTTGCTACTAAACGACGATATCAAGTTTTGGCGCCGTTGCCGGGGAGGCAACTATTTTATTTACTTGTTTAATTTTATCTGTTTTTAGCCTCAATGGATTTATTCCTTGAGGCAGTTCTCATCTTTTTCTCCAGTGTTGTTTTGATAGGCCCTATAGGTCCTACCTAGACAGATCTATGTAAAAGATCATCAAAGGGAAGGCTTGAGTACCTTTGATCTTCCACCTATGTTCCATCCTATGGCGCAACAGGTGGTTTACTGTGAGAGATGTGGTGCTGCGGGGCACAATGATGTTATTTGTCTAGAAGGGAACGACAAAGTCTATGCATTTAGGCAGCGTAGGCAAGCCACTAATTCCTTTGCATATGTGCCACCACATCCGCTTCAACAACGAGGTTATCAAAAGCCTCCGTTTATCTGGCCCCCGCAACAACAAACCCTTCCTTCCGTTGAAGAGAATGAAGAGGTTGCTGAATTGAAGTCCTTGGTGAAGGCATTTACACTTCTAGTGCAAGAATCTGATAAAGCTAGGGAAGTTCGTGACAAGCTATTTGAATCTCAAATAGCTCAATTACCTACCGAGATGGATTATAGTCATTCAGAGGAGGTACATGCTATTTGTACCAAGAGCGGTCCTTCCTATGAAGAACCTGAGCTGCCTATTGATGATGAAGATTTGTACGACTCGAAAATTGAAGAGCACGAAGCATTTCTCAAGCACTTCACTACGATTCAGCATCAAATGCTCGATCGAACAGCCCACCATGTTCGATCGAGTGAATTCTATGAGGAGGAATTCGATCGAGTAGAACATGCCATTCGATCGAACGGTTTTTATGAGGAAGACCTAGATCGAACACCCCACACTGTTCGATCGAGTATTGTTGAAGAAGAGGACCTCGATCGAACACCCTGCCTTGTTCGATCGAGTGAATTGTATGAAGAAACTTCTCGATCGAGCAATATGCATTCTCGATCGAGTGATATGGCCACGGAGAGTAATGATATGTCTCTTTGGTCCATTTTGGATGACGATATGGACGAAGACAATGGTTATGGTGAATCCTACCTTTTCAAAGCCGAGCTGGATGCCTTGGAGGCTGCGATTTACGGGATAGAACTCACAAAGGAGGGTAACGAGAAGATAACTGAGTCAGTGAACGTTCCTAGCACGGAAGAGGTAATGTATCCTTTTGTCAATGATTCCGCCGTTAGGAGCCGACCTGAGGTAGTTAACGATAATTTCATTATTGTTGATATTAATAGTACACTATCTCATATGATTTCTGCTTTTTATATTGATGCTCTACCCCCTCCCGGTTGGACAAATAATTTAATAATGTTTCACCATATTTGTCATTGAAAATTTGTTAGGCTGAGACGGTACTTCAGATTGCTCTTATATGCTCCTCTTCTATTTTGGTGCTACTTATGCTGTTGTATAACACACGCGCAGATTTATGATCTTCTACTAAGAGCTTTGAGTTGCTTTGATCGCGACTAATTGGAGCAGCTGGATGAAGAAAAGAAGGTCGAGCTGAGACCTGTCTGAAACTAGCGCTGTCCGGGAGGCAACCCGAAGTTTAAATTTTTAGTTGATTTGCATTTCAGTTTTTGTTGTGTGTGTAATAATTGGTTTTTAACCATAGACTGTGAACGATTTAGGGGCCGGTTTTTGGTCGTCTTTTTTCTGCAGGTACCACTCGATCGAGCACTATTCTACTCGATCGAGTGTCTGACTTCCTCGATCGAACCGTATCTCTCTCGATCGAGCATCTACTGAAACGGATATTTCGATCCATAACCAGTTCTCCTCGATCGAACACTTATGCAGCCCAATGTACTCGATCGAGTACCATGCCCTCTCGATCGAGTAGGCTTGTTTTGATTCGCTTCCTGTGACGCTGTTATGGAGCTGTTAGCGACCTCCCTTGTTGTTGGCTGGTTTGGGGAGGTCCCTACTTCGCGTTATCTTATAAGTTTTCCGAGCTTCATTCTTCTTTCCAATTTGCATTTCCTTTCCCTATTTTTGAGTACAATGAGGGCATTGTATGGTTTGGTTTGGGGAGGTTATGCATCCATATCTCTGTCTGCATGTTGTTTTCATTGCATTTCAGTTATCACGTTTAATTTATGTATGCATTGTTGTTTATTTCTATAAAAACCAAAAATCTCATAAAAATTGGAAAAATTTTATAAAAATCAAAAAAAATTTCACGTTTACTTTTGCATATAGGTTGAGTCGGAACGACATATTTCAATGATGAAATTACACTGCAATTGTCTTTTTGCTTAAGCCTTGCATAAACTATATATTCTTTTAGCATTGTGTTATTGCAGATCTACGAGTTAATGTTTAATTTAGCTGAACGAATAGACTTGACCTGAAATTTTGGCAACCTACTTATAATTTCTAAGATTTAGAGCCTTATAAACTGGTGTCATTTATGACCAGTTTCATGTAGGATTGTGAGTAGTTACTCCTTGCATAGCATGTAACATTAATTTGCACAAATATGAAATTCGATTGCTTTTTGCCTTCATACATTCGGGTTAGTGGTTGGTGTCACATGCAGGGAGGCGCTTATATTTCCCTCTTCTTTCATTTTTACCCATTTAACTCCATATTAGCCAGATTTGCCTCTGACCCTTAACTACATCCCAAATTTAGCCTGCCTTGTCAAGCTAGTTAGTGTATGTTTCACGGTATATATTTTATCGATCAAAGTTTGGTTCGTATTATATCGTTCTGGACTTGGTAGAAAAGAGAAAAACTAGGATGATGAAAAAAAATGAAAAATGAAAAAAAAACGTGAATCATTAGAAAAAAAAAAGAAAAAGAAAAAAAAGATGTTTTATTGTTGACGGTTTCACTCCTATGCGTTATTTATATCTATTGAGGAGTATGTTCGGTTCGGTTTGGTGAGTTTGAATGCCAAATAAGGGCGTTGTGCTTAATTTTGATGGATTAGAAATAGATATGTTCCATTTGGTTCTGTTCAGGTACTAGCTTGGCCGCCTATACCCTCACATTTCCAAAAAATATTTTGCCTTTTCTTACCCAGTGCCTCACTTTACCATACTTTTGTAAGCCCTCGGCTGTGACAGACCTTGTTTGGTTGGAATGTATGTACGGTAGTTAGAATTGTCTATCATGTTAGTTGCATGCATTTTTATGTGGGTCGTAGTTTAGGTGAGCGACTATATTTCCTTCTTCTCTTACATTCATATGCTTACCCTTTTTCTTCATGAGAGAAGAGTGACCCGTGAGAGTCCATTATCAAAGGCCTTGCAAGGTCGATGGTTCAGATCTATTATAAACATCTCACAACTCGTTTGCATTTGACATTTTTGCTATAAGTATTAGTTGCTGCATTAAATCGGTTTAAGTGGACAATTTGTAGCTAGCTCTAAATATTCTACTTTGGTTTGTCTTGCTTTATTTGTAGGAATGGACCCGAAAGTAGCGGAATCGGGCCTTTTATTGTCCTTTTTGCTTGCATTTAGAGGATGAGTGGATTTGGAGTGGAAATACTACTGCCTTGGGATGCGTGAAGGTGTCTCGAAAGCTAAACAAGTGAAGAACACGAGCTGGTGCAGTGGCAAGTCCTCGATCGAATGGTTTTCTGATCGATCGAGTAGTTTTAAGAGAAGAAGATCTCGATCGAATGGATTCTCTGTTCGATCGAGAAGTGCATATTTGGAGTTCCTCGATCGAGTGGTTAGTTTACTCGATCGAGAGGTTTTGCTATGAATGTGTTCGATCGAGCAGTTCTAAACTGTTCGATCGAGTAACTCGTTAATGGGCTCGGGCTTTTTAGTTTAATTTCGTATTCTAGGTTTAGTAATTATCTTTCCTATAAATAGGAAAGACGACATGAGGTTTTAGCATCACTTCATATATCACTTTTCTTCCTTTTACGTGGAACGCTGCATTTCTCTCTTTTTCCGGATCTTAAGTTGTATTTCTCTCATTACTCTCTTTACTCTCTTTAATTTACAATGTTCATTATTTCTTTATCTCTCGTTCTCATTTTAGTTATGCATAACTAATCCCTTAATGCTAGGATTAGGGGAGTCATGCTAGTTAATCAATGATGCCTTAGTTGGTTTAGTAGATTTATTGTGAGAATTGCTTCATTAACAATTTAATTATAAACGTTTAGTTGAATGCATGCTTCTAAACCCGTTAATTTGGTTAAGTTCAGACCTAGATCGGAAGATTTAAATGAATAGACCTGTTATGAGCAATAGACTACCCTAGTGAGGGCGGAAGCTAAGCTAGTTGTATTTTAGGGCGGATAGCGGACCGGAAGGACCTTTCCTTTACCCTTCTCACATTAGATCGACTGACCTACCTTTAGCTGACTTGTGCATCTATCATGATAACCCGACATCCTGGCATCTCTCTCTTTACTTTCTCTCTACCCTTGCTTTTATTAGTTTAGTTCAAATACTCAAACCCCTATCCGGTGACATTAGGCAGACTAAATTGACAAGTAGATAGTGACCGCCTCCCTGTGGAGATCGACCCTACTTACTGCTGACTTCTGTTAGTATACTTAGGTATTTATTATTGGTACTAAACGACGGTATCAAAGCTTCTTCCTTTCCTTACTGACTTAAGTAGCCTAGGTCGTTTGGACTGGGTTACTCCTAGCTTTGCGGTCCCCATACTGTACATGAGGGCTATGGTTCATCCCGAGCTGATGGATAAGGGGACTTCTCTTGCTACTGTCGGTCCAGGTCTCATTTTGGAGGTATGAACCTTCCTTTACTTTTCTTTTATGAATTTGTTGAAATGATAAAACACTTTATAAATGAAAGACCATTTAGAATAATTTAAAATAGGAAATGGAATGGATAATAATGAAATATCATTTGAATATGAATCGAAATAGAAATTTTGAAAGCTTGTTTGAAATGAATTTGTATTGTTGGAATGAGAGATTATTTTGAGCATGAATAAATAGGCAATGGATAATGAAAGATCATTGGAGTTGATGTATTGGAGAATTGAATAATAGATCATTTTTGAAAAAAAAATTGGATTTTTGGGAAAATTTTTGAACTAAAAAAAAGATTATTGAATGCACGAATAAACCGTTAATAATGAATGATCATGTCATCTTTTAGGCATGGGAGTACTCGTACTTTCCTGGCTTTGCTCCCAAGAGGGCTACGAACGTGGCGAGGGAGTATCCCGTAGTTAGAGACTTGATCATGTGTCGGCAAAAGAGCCAGTGGTCTTCTTATGACACTTGCATGAGGGGTGTCAACGCTGTGCAACTTGACAGTGTAAGTACTTGTTCTTACTTTCAATTTTATTTGCCTTTCTAGAATAGTAGTGATCATAGGTGTAACACCCCCATTTATTTAGAAGCCTTTAGCTAGACATTTCCAAATAAATAGGACTGTTACCATCTCGGTTTCCCGAGGTAGTGAATAACAAAGACCAACTCACCAAAGTACTTTAAATTAAAAACTTAATAATTACATGTTTATTATAAATTAACCAACTAAATCTTAATATAAAATAATTACAATCTCGCAGCGGAAATAAATAAAGTGATATAAATGTTCTACGTGATCTAGACTTCAACTATGGTCCAAGTCAAGCTCTCATCCCAATGCTCCCGAGTCAGCTAATCTTTGGTACCTGTCAAATCTGCTCCCCATAAAACGGTTCACCGCAGGTGTTCACGAATACACAGTCAACCGCGAGGTTGAGTAGGAATAAACTAAACAACAATAATAATAATAATCCAACCAAGATAAACGTCCTTCAAATTCTCATCACTTCATCTGTACAACTTACTTACATCACTGGCAGTAGCACAACTCCCTTAACACCGTGCTATGCTCAACTGGCAGTAGTACTTGCGTACCATGCTCACCTGGCAGTAGTAATTACTTACTATGCACAACTATCTCTGGCAGTAGTAATTACTTACTATGCTCATCTGGCAGTAACGATTACTCGCTATGCACAACTGGCAGTAACACCCTCCGTGTTATGCTCAACTGAATAATCAACTCTCCAACAATCCAATACTCAATGACAATCCCGTCTTACTGCTCAACCAACAATTTATCATACTCAAATACTCTATTCCAATAATAAATCAAAATTGTTAATCTTAGTCTCATCAACCGTCACATTTAAACATCCATTCACTTAATAATAAAAACCGAGTTGAGTAGGAAATTCCTACCTGGCAAGCAATTCCGAATAATGCAATCTACTAAAAATATTCTTCAACAAACCCGTTCCACAAGTCCGTCACCTATAGATGAATAATATATGTTTATAATTACTTAATTATTTACTTTATTCAAATAGTACCTTTAATTATAAATTAATTAATTAAGTATTTTAATTATAATCTCGTATAATTATAAATTTCGTTTTAATAAAATAACCCGTCCACCCAATAATTTGTATTAATCCCGCCATATTACACCCACGTCAACACAACACACCCCACAACATGTTTTAAAACCGTGTTTAACCACCCTCTTTACCCTCGACCATTCCCACACCACTAGACCACCACTCACACCACCCAACCCGTCACCACCAGCTTGCAACACCACAACCCCCGACAGCCACCAAACACTAGCCCAAACGTCCCTACAACTCACAACCCCACGCCCTAGCAACCTCACTCACGAACATCATTAATTACCAAAAACCCGACTTATACAAACTCCACGGTTAAACCATTGCCTACGACTACCACCACCACCACTAAAGGTCACCATCATCCTCCACCGTACACAGCACAACCGGCAACCCTTAACCACAGGCCAAACCGCCCCCACAACCCTCAAGAATCACGCCCTAACTACCCCTCTAAACCCGACAGTATCAAAATGACACCCTCACTCCCCTATTCTGCGCATTCCGGCCACCAAAACCACCAAGCAGCCACCTTTATCCACCCTAACACCTACCCATATGCCGACAACCCCACCTGAACCCTAGCCACCCCAGGTTGGTCCCACACGAGTCATGCCCAGGTAAGAACTCGTATTCCCTTCCTTGGCAACCACTGTACAACCACCACCTATGGCCACCCACAACCACCCATAACGGTCGACTCTTCCCCGTGGTACCAACCCTAACCCACGTCAGGTCCATCTCAGTCGAAGTAGGGTCAAAACCGAGTCTTTCTATTGTTTTAACCCAACAAACACCACCACAAACGCCGGTCAAACACCCCCCAGCCGGTCAACGGTGGTCCAACGTGGGTCCGGTCACCCCCTGGTGTCCCACGGCCAAGGTCACGGTCCCAGCTAGTCATATGGTGGTCTAGTTTATGAGATACATAAGTTACAAAGTCAGTACATTAAATTGTAAGACGGTCTTACCTTTTATCGCTAATTGCCTCTTCCGTCTTCTAAATCTCCATCCTCTTCTTTTATTAATTACTTTTCAGATTTATTAAGTATTTATAGTCTAGGTTTAGAGATTATATGAGGTCAATTAGGAAACTATTGTCTTTTCTAATTATTATTAGGAATTACCATATTATTATACTTATTATTTTATTATTAAATCTCGCTTTAAATCCCGACTACTCTCATACTAGCCCTAATATAATCAGCCCATTTATTCACAACACATGGCCCAAGACTTATTACTAGCTAAACCCAATTCCCGACTTGTTTACTTATTTTATTATTTAATTAACGTCTTTCTCGCAACCATTATTAGAAATTCCATTAATTAATTATTTAAATTACATAACTATTCTCATTAATTATTATTAAATTACGGGGTATTACAATAGGAATGACCCATGGTATCCATTTCAGTGGGTGTCGAGACCTTATGAGGACTACGATGGCGCTTTATCTTTTGTAGCCGACATTTTCCGACCTAGGAGTTCGAGTAGGTTGCTTCTAGCGACGCCTATAGGACCTATGTGGTACCTCAGTGAGCGGTTGGCTCAGTTAGTGTCTCCATGACGGTTTTGCGGTTCCCATCGATCCTCCACGGACGATGTTTAAGGAGCCTTCAGAGGCTGAGAGGACGACTGACCATGCAGGAGCGAGTAACGACGCTCTTTTCCTTCCCGAGCTCGAGTACTCGGAGTTCATGTGGAGGAGCCTGCGTACTGGCCGATCGTGGTATACCTTTTTCTTGACTTTTTGAAACTACGAATTTGAATATAGCTTGGAAATGATAATTTTGACTTGGAAGGAGATCGAGGTGGCGGGCATTGAGCTCCCAGTTTTTCCTGAGACGCTCCGGGGCCGGTTGGTACGACAATGCTGATGGAGATTCCATCATTACTGAGGCGGTGACAGAGGTTGGACTCGACGAGTGGCAGCACGTAGTAAGGAGGGTAAGTCCCCAGTTTAAACTGTCTTTTTCCTCTTTTGAAATGACCATGTAAGGACAAGATATTAATCCTGGTTTCATTATCTTTGAAATGGAAATGTAGGTGGCAGCGTCGAGGCATACGGAGCTGTGGAGGATGGCCAACCGGCTACGAGCGACTGCTGTGGAGGCTCTTTCGGGCGGCCCGAGTGGGCAGGTATGAACCTCCCTTTCTTTCTTTCTTGATATGTATGATCATTTGAAGTACTTTCAGAGTGCGTGCTTTTCTATGCCTTGTTTGCTGTTACTTATCAGCCTTCTCTTCCTTTCAGAGGGAGCGTGAGCTGGACGAGTCACGCGAGGAGACAACCCGCTTGTCGAGGGAGCTGGAGGTTCGAGATGCTGATATCACCATTCTTGAGGCGATGATGGCAGAGTTGGGGAGTCGTCTGGCTTGTATTTTTGTACATTTGTTTTGCTTTCGGGCATCAGCTCGAATTTTGTTATACATATGAACGATTTGCTGTGTATATTTGATGGCCTGCGAGCCATTTACTGCTTCTGGGTGTAAAATCTATCGTACCTGTAGCTTAGTTTGGAAACATGTTTGGCATTTTGACAGTTTACGTTGTCATGCTGCCGAAATTCACATGGAAAAACGCAAATATAACACATGTAGCATAAAAACTGACCTAACAACACAAAATGCAACTCGATCAAGTCGAAAATGTAAAAATGAAAATAAATAAAATAAGAAAAAAAAGGTGCCCTATATAGTGAGCAAAAAAGACTCGACAAACAACTCGACGCGCGACGGACAGCGGGAGTGCTTTGCCCTAAAAAAATAAAAATAAAAAAGAAGGTTTGGAAAATGTTGAAAAAGGCCAGGGAGCGAAATGATTCCCCAGAAAAAATAAAAGATAAATAAAATGTGTAAGTGTGCACGTGATAAAATGCGAAATGATGTTATCGTCTTGAAAAATGAACCCGTGTTGGAATCGGATTCCGCAACGGAATCGGAGTAAAAAAATTTGGTAAGGAAATAAAATTTCCGTATTTTACCAAATATATTCCTATAGGAATAGGAAAGAGTAGCTAAAAACGGAATAGGAAAGATCCTCGCGGAATTAGCAGGAAACTTAGCTAGGGAAGAGGCGTAACAAGAGCTGTAGTGCTTCCAAAGGGCGCAGCATTTGCTGCGTTATTGCCCCAGTTGGTCTCTTCCTCAACGAATTTAGGAAAGGCCGAATAGTATAAATAGAGGCCTCGGTTTAGCTTATATTCTCACAATTCTTCCCTCTATTACTCCGGGCTTATCATCTCCAAAAAATATTTCAACAAAATGGATGCTCTCGAATCCTGACTCAAAGAATGGACCAATGAGTTTTCGAATGCGGAGAAGCATGACATGGGCATTTTTGGATCGATCATCAGCTTTAAACAAGTAAAAGTGGTAAGACCGTTTCTTGATGCTTGTCTTGAGTATTAGAACCCCAATTATCATGTTTTCACCTTTCCTGGAGATGAAAGTTGTCCTTTTCCCGAAGAATTGCAGCAATTGGAGGGTGGGATATAGAAAATATTCCGGCCTTATCATCTAGTTCCCAAGGATATAAGAATAAATTTAGGGACCTTCTAGGATTGACCAACGCTGAGGTGGATCGCCTTGTAACCTCTAAGGGCGTACGGATGTTTGACTTTGTGGACCGTTTCATAGATAGGGAAGACCCTTCCATTTCTTATGCTGCGAGGCGCAGAACCTTCAGATTTTGCCTTCTTCATTGCTTTGTCTTGAAGGGCCATGTCGACGCGGAAATGAGAGGCAACCCGCGATTCCTGGGTAGTATCGAGCAAATGGAACTACGCAAGAACCCAACTTGCTTGGTATTAGGAGAGACTATCTTAGGGTTGGATAACCGAAAGGCGAACCGCGAGCTCTCATATCTTGGAAGTCCTATCATTTTACAGGTAAAATGCTCCCATCTTCTTTTTCTTTTTGCTCTTTGTCCGTTTTTTTTTTTTTTTTTTTTTTTTGTGGACGTGAGACGGGGGATATTAATACTTGTCTCCTTTTGCAGATTTGGCTAATGGAAAGGCCGCAATTGATCGAGCCCCCAGTTGATGTGCGTGGATATCGATCACGATCAATCGTGATGAGGACAAGGCTATATATGGTAGATTTTACTTGAGTTTGCAACTACTGGGAGAACAACCTAAAGAACAAAGGACGCCCATTGATTAGATGGATAGTCCCTTGGTGGCACCTCAGGGCGTCGACATGAGTATCATCCCTTGATCCTACTTGATGTATTCGTATCCCAGGTTTGGAGTTCATGGTCCACATTTTCCCGGAGAGACTGATGAGGCAAGTTGGCAAGAAACAGAAAATCGCCAAGCTTGATACCGTGCCAAAGACTACTTTGGCACATACTTCTGAGACCTTCAGTGAATTGGCTTTGCGTTCGACCTAAAGGAACATATGGCTTATGCCTGTCGTTGTTGGTTTGTTGTGGGTGTTGGATTCTTATTTGCACTGGACCAAGGCTAGCACCTCGGAAGAGCGCGAGAAGTTGATAAAGCGTGAGCCGATTGACTACAAGATCTGTGAAGTTGTGGACATGGGCCACAAGCCGGTCTGTGGGCACGGGGGCCACCTACCGGTCCGTAGTCACGGGCCACCTGCACGCCAAGCCAATCTGTGGACATGCAGCGGTCTTTTGAAAGCCACGCTCGGCGGCGTATTAAATGCTTTCGACCGGATCGTTTTAGATCGGCCGATTTTGTCTCGGTCAAGGGCCACGAAACGATGCAGAGATGTTCGGAGTCGCCACCATGCAATTATGGGATACCTGGAAACCGTTTGAAATCCACTTTATACCTAGGTCAATCAAGGCAAAAAGTGGTGCTTGCCATAGGTAATAAAGATAAGGACTCGTCGCCCTTTAGCATCCTATCGCTAGAATGACTCTCGTGCGCCCTGGATAAGGCCATCCACTATCTAAAGGTTCTAAGTAAGGGGCAAGGGTACGTATTGGGAAGCTCTTTAATCGAACACCCAATCCCGCCCGCGTTAGCGGACTCTACTGATTGATCGTGGTTGTTTAAGTGCAAGAGTTGATAAAACGGTTTAAATGCATGAATGCGCATCCAAAAGCTTAGTAATAATTACTATTATCTTAGTAATATTCGTTGTCGGATTTGCAAGTTTGAAAAGTATAGTTTATAAATAGAAATGTAAAATGTTTGATATGAACTAATATGTTAGGTTCATTTCTTTGTAATTAGTCAAGTTTGTCATCGTACTCGGATTAAACCGACATGGTATAAGGAACCAAGGATGATTATGAATTATGACGAATATGTTTGCAAGTGTAAATAAATGAGAAAAATGGTAAATAAAAGAAAAGGATGTTAAAATACCCATTAATTTTTAATTAACCAATAATATGATCGAGTCATGGAATAAAACCATCATGGTATAAAGAACCAAGGATGATTTTTGGGATGGTCAAAATATGTTTGTCATAAAAATGAATTAAAACGGTAAAAGCCGTAAAAGAAAATAAAGGGAAAATGTAGCGGAAAGATGAACGCAAACACAGCTCGATTAAGGCCTGAGAGAGCATATATGCGCGAGCTCCCTTGCTATACAAGTAGCCCCTGTCTTAGGCCAAAATCCGGTTTTAGCTCATTTCTCCTATTTTTGGATCGTGTTATGCATTGTTCATGCTTATAAACTCATAAAAACAGCAAAGACATGAAATAAGTGAGTTGTTTACACCCTCAAACTTACGTGTATTGATGTTTGCGAGGTAGACGAATTTAG
This sequence comes from Silene latifolia, assembly GCF_048544455.1. Taxonomy (NCBI): domain Eukaryota; kingdom Viridiplantae; phylum Streptophyta; class Magnoliopsida; order Caryophyllales; family Caryophyllaceae; genus Silene; species Silene latifolia. The sequence goes on from NC_133529.1 coordinate 40,044,744, forward strand.
AGACGGTTTTCTCGTTGTGACTACTCACGATCAAAGAAGTTTAAAAGAGTGCCTTAGAAAAGGATTTTGTTTTAAAAAGATGTTGAAAACATGTAGTTGAAAAACATGTTGATTAATGTTGAGTTGGTCGAATGGGTCGGTCAAATGCATGGCGACGGTACCAAACAAAATGTGTAAGGCTTGTGTTTTCGATTGGTAGGTCAAAAACACGTGTCGATTTTGTGACTTAGAAGTCGAGTCTAGAAGTTTAAGGGAGATGTGAGGGGGCGGATGCTCGCGTGAAGATTATGGTCTGTGAAGGTTGGTATTTATAGAGAAATGTGGGATGGTAGGTCGGTTGAGTTTGCTTGGAGGCTAAGGAGATAGCCCATTGAGGCGTGAGCATGCCTGCTATACAATAGGGTGCCCTGTCCTTTTCAATTTGGACGTGGCCTTTCCCTATCTATTGTTTGGTTGGTTTGATTTGTGGTAATCAAATATGATGTCGTGTAACAATATGGGCACCTAATAAGATGATTTTGGGTGTTATTTGGGTTAGGTATTTTGTGTGCTTGACTCAGGTTTGACCCGTGTGAGTTGGGTTTTGAATTTGGAGTCGGTTTTTGGCCCGGTGTCGGTTTTGACTCTAATTAGGGTCATTTTAATAGAAATGACATGATAAAGACATTCATGGCATTTTTTTGACATTCTAGATTTGGGTTCACTCGGGTTTACTCAGATTGACTCGGGTTGCGGGTTTCTGAGTCGGTTTTGGGTCCCAAGATGGTTTTAACTCTAAGTAGTGTTATTTTATTGCAAATGAAGTTAGAAAACCATTTATGAAATCATTTTTCATATCCGAGAAGTGCATTAAACCGTCTCATGAATATCCAATCCACGCACGCATATCAAAAACATGTTATAGTCCGATCATCATCGGGTGGTTTTTGGAAGGTGCAGATACTGGGTATCTACAGAGCCCCCACTTTGACTGAGGCTTGGACGGAGCGAAAGTCAAAGTATAGCCTCCAGATCAATCGAAGATTACAACCTGAAGACCATTGCGACTTCGAGGAGACTCAAAAGGGTTTGAGCCAAGGACCTGCCGTCGGGAAGGGCGACGTCGAGGCGACTTAGGGATGCGAGTCAAGGACCTGCCGCCGGGAACATTTTAGAGTCTGTCAAATTTCGATTCAGGTCATTTAAAGTCTATTAGACTACGTATAAAGGCTCGCCAGCCATAGGAAGGAGTCATACCGGAGGCATCTTCGGGATATGTCCTTGAATTGTTTCTTGTTTGTGCCCAAAGGCTCGCCAGCCGTGTTGATGGTGCATTTTGAGGCTTGCCAGCCATGTTAAAGGTACGTTTTGAGGCTTGCCAGCCATGTTGAAGGTGCGTTTTGAGGCTCGCCAGCCATGTTGAATGTCAAATGATCGACTGTGGGGAATAGCCTGAAACATCGGGCTTCTTTCAAGATATTGTTTTGTAGTGACTTCCAACCAGGTTGACGTTGATATGTTCAGCTAGGAAGCAACGAACTCCAACTTGCTGGGAGTCCTAAATAAACTCCGTGGGGAGAGCTTTGCGTCGGGATCATGAATGATGTTGCGGGGATCTTTGAAAGACCCGTGTGACTTCCATTTGAAAATCGGCACTCGCTGGGGAGTTAGAAACTTCTCAGGACTCGTCGGGGATATGCGTTGCCGCTCGTTGGGAGGTAGCGTATGCCACGTAATCGACGCGGCTAAAGCCCTTGGACTTGATGGGTCGGCATTTGTTGGGAAGAACCCAGTACTTAGTTGGAGCGCGTTTGCCTTCTCAAGATTATTTGCATGGTTAGTGACCACACGAATCCGCAGTAGCATAGATAAGCATGTAGGCATGCAAGCATATAAGCACGTAAACACATAAGCATATGAGCAATTAGCATATAAGCAACTAGCATGTAATATCTCACGTGAGGGGAGATAAGAGTTTTGAAAGTTGTGAAGCTTAAAATTGAGTCTTGTCGCTCGTAAATCCGTGTTTTGATAGATTGGAGACACGTGACCGTTGCGGCATTAACTCACACGGACGCATACTGACAGACTGACAAACAGGCGGTCGTGAACGTGATACAAACTTAGTGTCGACATGACACGGGGGTGACCCTGACAGACTTTGCATATGTAAGTGCAACTCCTAGCCAAGAAATGGTGACAACGCTTATCAAATCCCTAGAATATAAGGTCCGCTCGGCTGAGGAACACGAATTGATTATCTTCTCTAGGTATTGTTGCCTCCGTTTGCTCGTTTAAGATCCTTCTCTGAGGCATGATGATTCGGAGAGCAGAACCAAGACCTCGTCATCGTCCGATCCGAGTACTAAGATATGGGCGGTTTTATTTTGGACCGTAGTTGAGACTCAAAAGATGTTTGAGGATAAAGGACGGGTGGTGTCTCGAAAGAGAAGCCCCCAGAGTGAGAAGGTGGGAATTTGACAAAACAAGGGATGGGCGACGTCTTAAGGAAGAAGCCCCCAGTAAAGAGGTATAATATTAATTTTTGCAGGTGGGTGGGCTGCATTTGAGGATTGATGCTGATGGTTGAGATTGAAATGGATATGAGATTGTGAAAGGGGCATGCGTGTAACACCCACATACTCCAAGTGCCTTACCAGGACCACTTAAGGTATGGGAATGCTACCATATCGGTTACCCGAGGCAATGAATATCAAATAGACCATAAAGAAACATACTTTAAAGAAAATGTTTAAAGTGATACAAGTTCAACTCCCAAAACTGATAAAGTAAAATACAAATGTTCCTCAAAATTGTTAAACTAACTACAACAATGTAAAAGAATGTTTTGACACAGCGGAAGACTTCTAAACAGCTTGTGATGACTCAACCCAGCTATCCCATGCGCATCAACTCATACCTGCTCAATAACTGCTCACCATACCCGAATGGATCACCACAGTTTTTAAAACAATTAAACGGGGTCAGTACTGATTACACAAAACAAACAGCTGCAATAAGATAATACTACAAACCAATCCAATCAACCCAACTCCATCACATCACCACACACCTGACTACACACTAAAGTGTGTAGTCCTGCCAGAATACTCACCGCAACAAGTACTCCACACCGCCAGTGGGGGACCGCAGCCGTTCCCACCTAAGCCCCGCTCATCTCATCCGAGCGATAAACCCAATTTCCTAAATGTGCACATCCCTTCTGTGGCGGGTTCCACAGGAGGCGAATCAAGGGCGTGAAGCCACTCCCGTAAGTGACTCCACTCAGCCAAGGATATACCTCGCAAACCACAGACAGTTATACGACAGTTACATTATACTATCAACAATCACCAATTCCAAATCCATTACCGATATGATATACAACAACAATTAATCACCAACAAAACCATGTAATCAATACTAAGTAGGGAAACCCTACCTGGAATAACAATCACACGAGACCATCACAACAGCTAATCAATGCCTTTCTTCTATGAATCCTCCTCCTATAACATATAATCACATAATTACCACCTAATCATCATAATACACCCAAAACCCACAAATCCACCCAATTAGGGTTTTAAACAAACTTATTAAATCACTATAAAAATCATACAAGAAGCTTACCCTCGACACAACGATCACAACGACGTAAAGAACGAGACAAACCGACGATCCTAGACTTAGGATTTGCTAATAATGCGATGGATGCGATATACGTAACTCTTGTTTTTCTATTGAAAGGTTTTTAGAATGTTAAAAGTGATTAAGCAAAGTAACGGAATCCCTTTTATATTAATCTCACATTATTAACAAAACCCGGCTAAACAACCCGTAATACGCACTTACTCGATCGAGTAAGTGACCTACTCGATCAAGTGCCCCTTACTCGATCGAGTGTCACACTTACTCGATCGAGTACCCATCAGGTCAGATACTGTTTTGCGTAAAAAGATACTTACTCGACAGAGTAAGTCCCACTCGATAGATTACCCACAGACATAGAAAACCATAGTATTATAATGCGGTTGTGTCCTTGCTAGGGGACTGCCTATGTATTCGTGTGTCTGCGAAATCAAACCAGATCGTAGTTTTGCAAGGTGTGGAATGAGTTGAAAATTGAAGATGTGAAAATTGAATGTGTGTGTGTGGGTGTGTGTGTATGTGTGTGTGTCCTCATAGTAGGACTGCCTACGTTTTCGCATGTTTGCGAAATCAAACCAGATCGTAGTTTTGAGTGTGTGTTGATAATTGATTTTGAAGTGTATGGTTGTGTCCTTGAAGGACTGCCTACGTATTCACGTGAAGTGAAATCAAACCAGATCGTAGTTCTGAGGTATGTGCCTAAGCTAGCTGTTAGGACCTTAAAGTTTGAGGGTCATGACGGTAAATGTTGTTTGGTGACTCGAAAATTGATTTGAGAGAATTCTTCCTTGATCATGAATCGAAGAGGTGTAATTTGTGAAAATGTTCCTTTTCATGTGAGCACACTAAAAAGTGGACCCTAAGGGTAGACTAGATATGTCCCGTTCTTGGTGGCAAAGCATTCGAGGACTCCGTATCTGGGTCAGGGTGAAAATGGCTTCGACATTATAGAATGTGGAGCTTGGTAATAAGAGGTATGTTTGACAGATAAAAATATGGAGCTGAGGGTCACGTCGGTAAATTCCGTTTGGTGACTCGAAAGCTGATTCGAGAGAATTCCCTCTTGATCATGAATCGAAGAGGTCTAGTTTGTGAAAATGTTTCTTGTTACATGAGCACACTAAAAAGTGGACTCTAAGAATGAAATGGGCATGTCCCGTTTAGGGAAGCAATGTTTTTTGAAGACTCCGTATCTTGGTCTGGATGAAAGTGGCTTCGGCATTATGGGATGTGGAGCTTGGTAATAATAGGTTTGTTTGACAGATAAAAATTTGGAGCTTGTATTTGTGGTGTTTAGGCTGATGGGTTAAGACTTGTAATGTGGTGTGGAATGGGGTCTCAAGCTTGATGTGGCCTGAGCACGAAATGGTTGGTAAATAATTTGGGATAAGAATCTCATGTCTGGACCTTAAAGGTTAAGGTGTGATATTACGAGCTCGAGGGGAATCCTCAGAAGCCTAGATAGGTCTCCCTGTAGCAGTCTCTAGAAGGACTTAGGGGTGAAGCAGTGTTGGTTGAGGTTTTGGTGTTTGGTGTTTTGGACTCATCGGTCCGGGATTTGGTGTGTTGGACTCACTGGTCCTGGGCTTTGGATTTGTTGGTCCTGGACTTGGTGTTTTGGACTTACTGGTCCAAGATTTTATGTGTTGGGCTTATTGGTCCTGGGCTTTGGACTTGTTGGTCCTGGAATTTGTATTTTGGACTCATTGGTCCGGGATTTTGTCTGTTGAAAAGGATGGTTTTTAATTCCGTCATTTGAAATTTGTGAAAATAGCGAATTTGAATTTCGCTATTTCATTTTGGTTTGGGTTAGACTAACATTTTTGTTAGACGTTTTTTTGTGTTTTTGGGAATTGGTAGGCTGATCTACTCGTTCTTTGTTGTCCTTTGTTTGAGGATGATAAAGGTGCAAGCGGGGATATACCCGGTGGTGAGAGATCAATTCTCTGTGATGGGATGTATTTGTGGGGAATGGGCTTACCTTCCGTCATTGATCATGAACAAGGAGATGTTCTGGTTTGTTATCTAGGTTCGTCGTAGAATCCCTTTGATAAAAGCTCGTTCTAAATTGGGTGCTAATGATAGGTTTCTATTGCCAGACATGGAATAGGTAAAAAGATGGACACGGAGTTTCGGGTCCTATCAATTCTTAAATCAATTCTCGTTATCAACGGGAACTGGTAAAGGAAGAGAGAAGAATGTACGTGAAAGTTGTGCTTTTATTTAGATAAATAAGATGTTAGCACATACTCGATGAACACGTGTGAATCATGGGGACAACCCCCAATTTGTCACTTAGGAATAAAAGGACATACAGTAGGATAGATATGAGAAAGTGATGTGAACATTATTTGCGCAGATTTAGTCCCCTAATTGAACCTATTTTGCATACTATTATAACATTTCATGGCCATTTTATCCGTCAAAACTTTCCTATTTGCTTTTCTAGTGCATTTCATATGTTTTGTAGAAAAGGAGATAATAAGACGGAAATTCCCGTCTGCCGTACATATTTAGAAGCTTTTTGATGATATTGGATGGACTAGTATGAAGAGGAGGCAAGAATGATGGCCAAGTATGTAGGAATAAAGAGTATATAGAAGGATCATAGGGTTAAAAAGCAAGGATGACGAGAAGGAAGTCAATGCAAGAAGAAATTGCTCTGAACCAAACCAAGGGTTGCTCCTTTGGCTCTGAAAGTATGCTAGATGGAACGGCGTCGAAAAAAAAAGTGATCTAGGCTTTTGAATCACTCCAATAGGAGTCCGGATGAGAAAATGACGTCCGTTTTACAATCCGAGGTCAAACAAAGAAGCTGTCCGCCAATCCGCTCGTCCCGAGACTCAAGACGCTCGGATTCCTGAGAACCAATCCGCCCGTCTTCCACTCAAGACGCTCGGATTCCTGAGACCCAATCCGCCCGTCTTCCCCACAAGACGCTCGGATTATTCGACAGACAAGAATGAAGAAAAACACTTCAGGAATCCGCCCGTCTTCCTACAATCCGCCCGTCTTCCCAACAATCCGCCCGTCTTCCTACAATCCGCCCGTCTTCATGCCTTGGACGCCCGGATTCCCTTACAGCAACTTTTCATGCTCTTCTTGTTCTATGAAGGATGCGCATATTTTTCAAAGACCGGCGAAAAGGAGACCGGAGTCTCCCTTGAGACCGGCGATTCCTTACTCAACAATTAGCATTGTTAAATTACTATTTTACCCTTGCTTAACCTAATGATGCTCTACTATATATACCCCATTTGTAATAATTAAACCATAAAGTTTTCATTAGATTAGAATCAAGTTTCCTTAGATTAAATCAAGTTCTCTTAGATTAGATTAGGAGTAGATTAGAATAGATTACTCTTTAATCTTTCCACAAATTACACATTAATCTCTCCTTAATTATTGTTCAAGTTTATTATTCAAGTTTCTTATTGGGTAATTGAAGACTATTGGGTTATTATTGGAGGATTGACAACCCTTCATCAATCAATCAAGTTTCTTCTATTATTCTTTGCTTTATTATTTGGATCATCTCAAGTTTGGTATAATTCCTTTACCCTTTAATCTTTATTGTTCATTTCTTCATTGTATTATCATGTTTATACTTGTTGTGATGATTGACACCATTAATGACATGTTTCCCATGATAATGAGTGAGTAGTCTTTTAGCTAGGATTAGTGGGTAATTAGGGGAAACCAACATGGGATTGATTCATGCTTAATCTAATATGTTTTCATAATTAAATTTACTTGCTTGTTGTGATGTCAACTTTATGAACATGTTATGTTTGATGAAATGCTAAGCCTATGAATCCTTGCATTTACATACATCTCTTATCTACTCAACTTGACTTGTAAGATATAAACCAACTCGAGTCTTGTTAGACCATGCATAGAAGTTGAATAGGAGGAAAGTAAGTCGACTTGTAGGTGTTGTACAATCTAATCGATTCGGCTCCGGGACCCAACTCTTCCTATGAACCGTAAGACATAAACCAACTCGGTTCCTTTACAACATTAATTGCTTGCAACTTTGTGAACATGTTTGTATGATCAACACCATGAATCCCCTATGACCCCATGATATCCTAGCACTTTTAATCATTTGTTTACATCCTTCCTTTTATTGCTTGTTTTAATTTATTGCTTTTATTAGTCTAGAACACAACTACAAACCCAAATCAATTGTGACACTAGCATAAATTGAGATAGATAGACTTAGAACCCAAAGCACACCGTCCCATGGATCGACCTCGACTTAACCACTAACTAGTTGTTTGTTGAGTATTATAAATGTGTTTGATTGGGAGACCCGACGACATCACCCACATAAAAAATGGCGCCGTTGCCGAGGACGGTGTTATGTGATTAAGTTCTTACTTGTTTGTCTATTTTGATTTTGCTTTCACCTTGAGGAACTTGTTCCTCAAGGATTGTTCTTACCATTCTTGTGTAGTTTCCTTGATTGTAGTTATTTCCTTGTCTTAGCCATGATGACTCAAGACTTGACACATGGAGTATGTGGTAGATTCTTTGAGTATGACTATGGGTATAGGGAGTTTGAGAAGCAAGTCAACACAAACCTACCTTACTATTTGTACGATGAAAATCCTAACCGCTACCCCAACTTTTCCCACCAAAATCACCACATCCACTATCAACAACAACCACCCACCCAAAACTCACTTTGCAACCAATTCCAAATGCCACAATATGAGCACTTTCACACCTACCCACAACAAGAAGATGAACCCATTCAAAATATGATTCTCCAAATGATGGGAGATCAACAAAACTTCTTCAAACAAATGCTAGAGGAGAACCAAAAGAGAGACAATGTTCTTCAAGGCATTGTTGCCCAAGGTGAGGAATTAGAGATTCAAATTGCCTAAATGAAAGAATACCAAGAAACCACCCCCCACCATTCCTTAGACATTGATCATGAATGCGAATTTGAAGTAGTGACCTTTGATATGGAAGAAGAGAAGTGGGAAGAGCCAATTTCTTTGAGCTCTTGTGAGTATGAAAGTGTGGTATTTGATGAAGAAGATATGAGGTTGAGTAAGCCAAATACTCTTAGCCTTTGTGAGTATGAGGGTGTGTCATTTGATGTGAATGTTGAGATGTTGGAGAAAGAATTGCATAAAGTGCCCATTTATGATTCATATGAAGATAGCTATGATGATCAATTCGTGCTTTACAAGAACTCATGGGATAAGGGAGCAGATATTCGTGAGGTTACTCTCCTTGAGGAGCCTATTCTTGAGACATTTGAGATACCTTATCACGAAGAAGAAGAATGCCCCTTCCCTATTGCCCGTGGAGATTGCTTTACACCTACCATGGAGCCAATGATTGTTGAAGAGGATATGGTGGACCTCCTTCAAAAAGCCAAAGCATCATACAAAAGCTACTTGGTGGAAAAGCTCAAAGAGAAACTTGCACGTGAAGCTACTTGTGGGAATTTGGCATCCACAATGTCAACTTCTAAGGAACTCGATCATCAAAGCCATGACAATTCTCCATCCACCTTGGAAGGATTGAAAAATGAAAATGTTATCATCATCACCAAAAGTGAAAGAGAAGGTGGTAAGTGGAAGTCTCCGGACGAATATGAACCATACTTCACACCTTGTGTTGACAAGAATCATGGTCTTATTGGTTTGAAGCATTGGGAAAGCTCTAATGCCAAGGACAAGATGAAGGAAAGGATATATGACAAACTTCCTTGGCCAAATTTCGTGTTCAAATGGAGCAACCCATACTTATGCTTATTTGGAGCTTGTTCACAAGCTTTCGATCTCCTTCTAAGAGCCTTGAGCTCCATGGACAAAACAAAGAACTTTAACAATTCAAACTAGTTTGGTGGAGTTCTATCTCAAACCACCATTTGTTAGATATCCTTTCCTTTCACTTTGCATTACATTTCCGCTTGCATTTAGTTATTTAAATATACATTTAGCTTGCATTTGTATTATATTTCATATTGCATTTAAATTAGTTAGTTCATATAGTATAGTTGCATTGTAATATATCTCACATGATTCATATAGATAGTTGCATATAGACTAGAATTCATGCATAGTCACTAATGACCAATCCTATTCTTTTCTACACTAGAAATAGTGTTTAAATCGGTTTGGGGAGGTTTGATCATAGGTGACCATAATTTACTAGAAATCATGCATCATATAGTGTAGATTGCGTTCATTTGTTATATATGTCATATAGAATTGCATTTAGTTAGAGCATGCATTCATTCATATCATATCATTGCATTTGTACTTCAATTTCCATAAAATCAAAAATTCAAAAACATGTATTTCCTTTTTCATTCCTACTCTTACATGTACATTGAGGACAATGTCCAAAATAAAGTGGGAGATGGGAATTTATATTCCAAAAATGATAAAAAAAAATTGAAAAATTTTGAAAAATCCCAAAAACATGTCATTTTATTTCATAAAATCAAAAACCATAAAAACTGAAAATTTCAAAAACCAAAAACATGTTCATTTCCTTTGTAGTGTAGTCTTGTATATATTGTTTTGTATATATTGTGTTTGTTCATCCTTGTTCACATTGATTGACTACGCCACATCCGAGACATGAGGATATTGAAGACCGCATGGTATGATCTTTCCAATCTCCTTTTTCCTCTTTATGTTAATGACTATGTGGCTTTATTTTGATTGATGCGGTATAACAATGTGAATCTAGGACTTGCATCTAGTTTATATGGCATATTAGTTGGTAGAATCATATGCATTAGGATGTATAAATGTTAGTTGCATCATGGCATGTAGTTTGCATGTTAGAAAAATTTTGTGAAACCGTCTACTTGGGAAGCTTGACAAGTGTATATAGGCCCTAGTAGATGCTTTTTCTTCTTAAGACTTTGCTTGTTAGAATACTTGTAAAACACCCTAGGATGTGTCATGCTAGTATCCTTTGACCCATGGATTAAGGCCTAGTCAAGAGTACCTTGTGGTGTGATAACTCCTTGGCTACCGTTTATTCCAAGGTGACCCTTGAAACCATGCAACCATCATTCATCCATGTTCTACCACGTTTTGTCATCAAAGGGAATGGGCAAAAAAAGAAATTGTTCTGAGTTCTAGAAATGAAAAGAAAGTGAAAAAGTTTGCAATTGCATCAAATGAAAAGAGGAGCAAAAATAGACTCCTAAAGCTTCAAATATAAGGCACCCTCACTACATATGGGGTGACTTTGAAAATGTTCAAAAAGAAATGCAAAAAGTTGAAAAGTTGTCAAGTGTCGAAATGCCAAACATGAAAAAGAAATGGCAAAAGAAAGTGTCCTCAAATGTTATATGCCACAAGAAATTGGGGGGAAAAACAACAACAAAGCAAACTCCCAAATGAAACTCAAATACTATCGATCCCTTTATCCATCGTATCCATTTTTGTGCATGGTAGAGAGGGGACGACCCTTCTTCTTGTCTAGGCAAGAGGGGGAATTCCGCGATCCTCCAGTGTTTCTAACACCATAGGGAGTCTACTCTTGACGAAAGCATTTAACAATTGAGGACAAAGGTACCCTAGCTTGACACAACTTGGAGGTGATTTACTGGTATCCTTCTAGGCTTAGTAGTTTGAAGAAACCATATCTATGAAGGAGTGTGTACCCTTGAATTGCTTCCCTTGTAGATAATTTCCGCCACTTAGATGAGGAAAGTGGCTATTCTTTTGTAGATGCATCAATTACTTGATTTTGTGTGCTTAATGTTTGGATGTGTCGCCATTTTGGCAAGACCCACCTTGCCTTGCAAGAAGGCATCCTACCTCATGGTTGTCTTGTTGTGAGTTGAAGGGGCGGAGTGAGACCCGCTAATTGTCTCACATCGGCTATATTAGTAGGTTAGTTTAAATAAGGGTCCTAGTTTTTGTCACCTCTTTACTCGGGACGAGTAAAGGTTCGGTTTGGGGATATTTGATGTGAACATTATTTGCGCACATTTAGTCCCCTAATTGAACCTATTTTGCATACTATTATAACATTTCATGGCCATTTTATCCGTCAAAACCTTCCTATTTGCTTTTCTAGTGCATTTCATATGTTTTGTAGAAAAGAAGATAATAAGGCGGAAATTACCGTCTCCCGTACATATTTAGAAGCTTTTTGATGATATTGGATGGACTAGTATGAAGAGGAGGCAAGAATGATGGCCAAGTATGTAGGAATAAAGAGTATATAGAAGGATCATAGGGTTAAAAAGCAAGGATGACGAGAAGGAAGTCAATGCAAGAAGAAATTGCTCTGAACCAAAACAAGGGTTGCTCCTTTGGCTCTGAAAGTATGCTAGATGGAACGGCGTCGAAAAAACAAGTGATCTAGGCTTTTGAATCACCCTAATAGGAGTCCGGATGAGAAAATGACGTCCGTTTTACAATCCGAGGTCAAACAAAGAAGTTGCCCGTCAATCCGCTCGTCCCGAGACTCAAGACGCTCGAATTCCTGAGAACCAATCCGCCCGTCTTCCCCTTAAGACGCTCGGATTCCTGAGACCCAATCTGCCCGTCTTCCCCACAAGACGCTCGGATTATTAGACAGACAAGAATGAAGAAAAACACTTCAGGAATCCGCCCGTCTTCCCAACAATCCGCCCGTCTTCCTACAATCCGCCCGTCTTCCCAACAATCCGCCCGTCTTCCTACAATCCGCCCGTCTTCATGCCTTGGACGCCCGGATTCCCTTACAACAACTTTTCGTGCTCTTCTTGTTCTATGAAGGATGCGCATATTTTTCAAAGACCGGCGAAAAGGAGACCGGAGTCTCCCTTGAGACCGGCGATTCCCTACTCAACAATTAGCATTGTTAAATTACTATTTTACCCTTGCTTAACCTAATGATGCTCTACTATATATACCCCATTTGTAATAATCAAACCATAAAGTTTTCATTAGATTAGAATCAAGTTTCCTTAGATTAAATCAAGTTCTCTTAGATTAGATTAGGAGTAGATTAGAATAGATTACTCTTTAATCTTTCCACAAATTACACATTAATCTCTCCTTAATTATTGTTCAAGTTTATTATTCAAGTTTATTATTGGGTAATTGAAGACTATTGGGTTATTATTGGAGGATTGACAACCCTTCATCAATCAATCAAGTTTCTTCTATTATTCTTTGCTTTATTATTTGGATCATCTCAAGTTTGGTATAATTCCTTTACCCTTTTATCTTTATTGTTCATTTCTTCATTCTATTATCATGTTTATACTTGTTGTGATGATTGACACCATTAATGACATGTTTCCCATGATAATGAGTGAGTAGTCTTTTAGCTAGGATTAGTGGGTAATTAGGGGAAACCAACATGGGATTGATTCATGCTTAATCTAATATGTTTTCATAATTAAATTTGCTTGCTTGTTGTGATGTCAACTTTATGCACATGTTATGTTTGATGAAATGCTAAGCCTATGAATCCTTGCATTTACATACATCTCTTACCTACTCAACTTGACTTGTAAGATATAAACCAACTCGAGTCTTGTTAGACCATGCATAGAAGTTGAATAGGAGGAAAGTAAGTCGACTTGTAGGTGTTGTACAATCTAATCGATTCGGCTCCGGGACCCAACTCTTCCTATGAACCGTAAGACATAAACCAACTCGGTTCCTTTACAACATTAATTGCTTGCAACTTTGTGAACATGTTTGTATGATCAACACCATGAATCCCCTATGACCCCATGATATCCTAGCACTTTTAATCATTTGTTTACATCCTTCCTTTTATTGCTTGTTTTAATTTATTGCTTTTATTAGTCTAGAACACAACTACAAACCCAAATCAATTGTGACACTAGCATAAATTGAGATAGATAGACTTAGAACCCAAAGCACACCGTCCCATGGATCGACCTCGACTTAACCACTAACTAGTTGTTTGTTGAGTATTATAAATGTGTTTGATTAGGAGACCCGACGACATCACCCACATCAGAAAGCCTAAGACTCGGACTCGGACTCTGACTCGATCTCAGATACGAACTCCTAATCATCACTTTCCTCTTCGAATGTCTCCGTCGCAGCATCCAGCGGCTTGAATGTTTGTTCTTGAGCATTGACCCACTTGAGCACTTCAATCTCGGTGTATGGGACGATATGAGGACAATAGTCCATGCGGCTTTCATCTCCTTGCAGAAAGATATGTTCATTAGGGTTGTCTTCATCACTTGGTTGGCATAGGGATGAAGCCAGCAGATGATGGTTGTCGATCATATCTTGAATAACATGTTTTAGTTTGAAGCATGTTTCAGTATCATGACCTTTTCCTTGATGATATTGGCAATAGGCACTACCGTTCCAGAAACGGGTTTTCCTGCATTCAGACGTATCCGGAGTGGGCCCGATTGGTTGTAGTTTCCCTTCAGTCACAAGCTTTTGAAGAGCTGCGACATAGGTTATGTTGAGGTTGGTAAATGTCCATTGAGAACGTTCAACTTTGCTGTTTGACTTTGTTGTTTGACTTGAGACATCCATGAGGATTGTCTTGACTGCGAGGTGCGACTATGATTTTGCCAGCTTCAATCATATCTTGAATGGCATGCTTGAGTTTGAAACAAGTTTCGGTGTCATGGCCCTTGCCTTGATGATATTGGCAATAGGCATTTCTGTTCCAGAAACGACTTCTTTTGTTTTCAGGTTTGTTCGAAGTCGGACCAATGGGTTGCAACATTACTTCTGAAGCAAGTATCTCCAGAGCGGTGCCATATACTATTCGCAAATCTGTTAATACCCTTTGATGTTTTCCCATGGTTCCAACATTGGTGTTTTTTGTGATGTTTTTGTGAGTTTTGTTTTGTCAACCGTGAGCGGAAATAAGATTTGGTTGTTGTCAATGGGAAGTTTTTGGGATGTTGCTTGGTATTTTGAAGGGGATTTTGGTGAGGCAATTTTATGTTCTTTGTTGGTGGGTTCATGGGTGTGTGAACCAATAGATGATTCCTCATTTTCAACAGCCGTTGGTTGGTGGATGGAGGGTTGGTCTTCTCCTTGATGGTCAGGTTCATTTTCGGTACTACCAAACCTTTTCTCCAAATTAGCTACCCGGGTATTCAAATCATCGATAGCCACTTGCAGCTTTGAGAATATGTTGTTGATGGCGACGAAGAGTATCATTATACCGCTTTGTATGCCATCCTCATCAATTGCATGAATCTTCTCAACGTCAGGAGAGATGAGGTGAGAGCAGTCTAGGGAAGATCCCTGACTGTATCCAATAGGGTTTTCTGGAGGGTTGTTCTTGTTGTTTGCCGAGGGAGGTAGTGGTAATTTTCCCTTTTCGATCATATCAAGGATGGCGCCTTTTAGGGGGAGAGACATTTCAGTGTCATGTCCGCGACCTTGGTGATATTGGCAAAAGAGGTTTCCATTCCATCTTCGACTTTGCTTGTTTGGTAGAGGGTCCGGAGTTGGACCAATCGGTTTGAGCTTTCCTTAGGAGATTAGCCTTTCCAAGGCTGTGGCATAAGGCATACCCAAATCAGGGAAGGACCTATGAGGTCGTCTGGTCTTGGTTGGTGGAGCACCTAAGTAATTGGCTTCAGTGGTTTTGGTAGCCTTCCCGCTAGGGTTGGTTTTGTCGTTGGCAAATAGTCGGCTTTCAAGGAGCTTAACCCTTTGCTCAATGTCAGAAGAGGGAAAATTCCCGGTTATCATTTTGTTCTCAACATGGCAGAGACGAGTGCTCAAGTTTTCCACGGTAGCTAGAAGTCGAAGGACCATGTTGTTGGTTTCGGCAGAAGTCATGACGGATGAAGGTTGATTAGCTTCTTGAGTTCCTGGTTGGCGATTGATGGCACCCGAGGGATTCCTATTTGACATAACGGTAGGTGTTATAACTTGTCTTGGCAAGGTATTACACAAACAAAGGCAAGTGCGACACATATGTATAAAAGGCAGTTTTGTTGTGGAGACGCGACAGTGCGACTATATTATGAGTTCATTAAAGATCGTGAATGACCTCTTATGTTTGAATCCTGGGTGCAAGACATTGAATTTAGACTCGAGTGTCAACTTTGGCATAGTGATGCCTAGAAAAACGAATTCTGACTTAGTTTGGAGGTTTGTCGATGGAGTGACGCCGTTGGACGAGACATGTACACAAACTTGACCTTTGACCCGTAATATGGGGGAAAGACGGGTTTAATACCTGAGAGGTTTTGACTCTACTAACGCCATTGAAGATGTCTTGACAATTAGGAGACACGACCTAGACCAGAAGGTAGGTACTAACTTCGGCGGAGATTCGACATTATCTAGACGACTTGACTTGAAATCGACTGGACTCTAATTGACTCGAGGCTGAATCAGAAAGGTGGACTGAAGTTTTCGAAAAAATAGAAATTTTCAAAAAGATTCATTTGTCGTTTTATGAACGGCTTCCAAAAAGTAGGGATCTTTAGAAGGTCGGATAGTTGAAAGGGTTATCTTACGTTTGTTTTCAAAAGACGGTTTAAGTTGAGATTGCAGCGGCTCTGAAAACAATGTGTTGTTTCCGAAGACGTTTTTTGAAATTCCGAATCATGGATTTTAAAATACGATATTGAATAATTTGGAATCGTCATCACAATGGCCATGAAAACGGTTAAATTTGTTTTCAAAGAATTTAAAATTGGGTTGAAAATTTGAAAACGGTTAAATTTGTTTTCAATGATTGAGTTTTGATTTGAAATCTGAAAACGGTTAAATTTGTTTTCAATAATTGCGCACATTTAGTCCCCTAATTGAACCTATTTTGAATACTATTATAAAATTCCATAGCCATTTTATCCGTCAAATGCTTTCTATTTTGCTTTCCTAATGCATTTCGTATGTTTTGTAGGAAAGAAGGTAATTAGGCGGAAATTCCAGTCTCCCGTGCATATTTGGAAGCTTTTTGATGATATTGGATGGACTAGTATGAAGAGGAGGCAAGAATGATGACCAAGGATGTAGGAATAAAGAGTATATAGAAAGATCATAGGCTTAAAAGCAAGGATGACGAGAAGGAAGACATTGCAAGAAGAAATTTCCCGAAACCCAAACCAAGAGTTGCTCCTTTGGCTCTGAAAGTATTCTAGATGAAACGGTGTCGAAAAATCAAGTGGTCTAGGCTTTTGAATCACTCCAATAGGAGTCCGGATGAGAAAATGATGTCCGTTTTACAATCCGAGCTCAAATAGAGAAACTGTCCGCCAGGACGAGCGTCCCGAGACCCAATCCGCTCGTCTCCTGCAGGACGAGCATCTCCCCTTCAAGACGCTCAGATTGTTTGGCAGACAAGAATGAAGAAGAACACTGCCTTAAGATCCAAGCGTCCCGTGCTTGATCCGCTCGTCTCCCCCTGCTACAGTCCGAGCGTCCCAACCCCCAATCCGCTCGGATTCTTCTCCAGTGCAGACCGTCCCTCGGCCAAGGCGCTCGGGATGAGCATATTCTATGAAGACCCCCAAAATGGAGATGCTCATCTCCTTGGAGAGGAGCACTTCCTCAACTCAACAATTAGCATTGTTATTTACTAATCTACCCTTGCTTAACCTAATGATGTACTACTATATATACTCCATTTGTAATAATCAAGAGGAGAAGCCCTCTTAGAGGAGAAAAACCTTCCTTAGATTAGATTAGGAGTAGATTAGAATAGGTTAATCTCAATCATTCCACAAAATTACACATTAATCTTTCCTTAATCATTGTTCAAGTTTATTATTATTGGGTAATTGAAGATTATTGGGTTATTATTGGAGAATTGACAACTCTCCATCAATCAAGTTCTTCTTTTATTCTTTGCTTTAATATTTGGAATCATCTTCATAGGTATAATTCTCTTTACCCTTGTTTAATTATTGATAATCGCTTTCATTTATTCATCATGTTTGGCTTTGTTAATATGATTGACAACCTTATTAGCATGTTGAACTTGATAATGAGTGAGTAGTCTTTTAGCTATGATTAATGGGTAATTAAGGGAAAAAAACATGGGGAATGATTCATACTTAATCTAATATGTTCACATAATTTATTTACTTGCTTGTTATGATTCCAACTTATGCACATGTTATGTTTGATGAAATGCTAAGCCTATGAATCTTTGCATTTTCACCCACCACCTATCTCTTCAATGAGGCTTGTAAGACATAAACCAACTCGAGCCTCATTAGACCATGCATATAGTTGAATAGGAAGGACTAAGTCGACTTGTAGGTGTTGTACAATCTAATCGATTCGGCTCCGGGACCCAAACCTTCATAAGGATTGTAAGATATACACTAACGCGATCCCATCACAATAATAATTGCTTGCTATTTAATTGAGAACATGTTTGTATGATCAACTCCCATGAATCCCATATGACCCCATGACATCCTAGTATCCTTTATTATTTGTCTACACCTTTACTTGCTTGTTTTATTTTGTTGCTTGTATTAGTTTATAACACAACTACAAACCCAAATCAATTGTGACACTAGCATAAATTGAGATAGATAGACTTAGAAACCAAAGCACACCGTCCCATGGATCGACCTCGACTTAACCACTAACTAGTTGTTTGTTGAGAATTATAAATGTGTTTGATTGGATGTGTGACGACCAACTATCCGTCAAAATGGTGCCGTTGCGGGGACGGTGTTTTGTGATTAAGTTCTTACTTGTTTGTCTATTTTTAATTGTGATTTAACCTTGAGGAACTTGTTCCTCAAGGTTCGTTTTTACCGTTTTATTTTAGTTTCCATGTTTGTAGTTGTGTCCTTTTCTTTGATATGATGGCTCAAGACTTGACATATGGAGTATGTGGTGGATATTTTGAGTATGACTATGGGTATGGGGTGTTTTAGGAGCAAGTCAACACAAACCTACTTTACTACTCATACAATGAAAATCCTAAATACTACCCCAATTTTTCTCACCAAAATCACCACACCCAATATCAACAACAACCATCCACCCAAAACTCACTTTACAACCAGTTCCAAATGCCCCAATTTGAGCACTTTCACACCCACCCACAACAAAAAGATGAGCCCAACTTTGATATTCAAGATATGGTTCTCCAAATGATGGGAGACCAACAAAATTTCTTCACACAAATTCTAGAGGAGAGCCAAAATAGGAACAATGTTCTCCAAAGCATTGTTACCCA
The DNA here is from genome assembly GCF_048544455.1 of Silene latifolia. Classification (NCBI taxonomy): domain Eukaryota; kingdom Viridiplantae; phylum Streptophyta; class Magnoliopsida; order Caryophyllales; family Caryophyllaceae; genus Silene; species Silene latifolia. Next base: position 40,063,533 of record NC_133529.1, read on the forward strand.
AGGTGAGGAGTTGGAGATTCAAATTGCCCAAATGAAGGAAGCCCAAATAAGTACCCCTCACCATTCCTTAGATCATGAATGCAAGTTTGAAGGAGTTGTCTTTGATGACAAGTGGGAAGAGCCAATCTTCTTAAGCTCTTGTGAGTATGAAAGTGTGGTGTTTGATGAAGAAGATATGAGGTTGAGTAAGCCAAATACGCTTAACCTTTGTGAGTATGAGGGTGTGTCATTTGATGTGAACATTGAGGTGTTGGAGGAAGATCATTATTGAAGAAGAATGAAACCCCTATCTATGATTCGTTTGAAGATAGCGATGATGACAAGCCTAAGGAAGGAGCTTATGCGGAATATGTGTCTTACAAGGACTTATGGAATGAAGAAGAGGAATGGAGTTGTGATATTGCCTCACTTGAGGACCCCATCTTTGAGAAGTTTGAGGTATGCTTCCATGAGGAAGATGAATGTCTCTTTCCTATTGACCATGAAGACCTTTTCACACCCACCATGGAACCTATGATTGTTGGAGATGATATGGTGGACCTTCTCCAAAAGGTCAAAACATCATATAAAGGGTACTTGGTGGAAAAGCTTAAGAACAAACTTGCAAATGAACGTGCTTGTGGAGATTTGGCACCCACAATTTCAACTCCTAAGGTATCCAATCATCAACGTTATGAAAATTCTCCTTCTACTCTTGAAGGATTGACAAATTCAAACGCTATCATCATCACCGAAATTGAAGGAGAAGGTGGTGAGTGGAAGTCTTCGGACGAATATGAACCATACTTCATACCTAGTGTTGACGAGAATCATGGGCTTATTGGTTTGGAGCAACCCATATTTGTGCTTATTTGGAGCTTGTTCACAAGATTTTGATCTTCTTCTAAGAGCCTTGAGCTCTATGGACAAAGCAAAAGAACTTCAAAAATTCAAACTAGTTTGGTGGAGTCCTATCTCAAACCACCATTTGTAAGATACCCTTTCCTTTGACTTTGCATCATATTTACACTTGCATTTAGTTATGGGTTTTTTGTCAAACACAACCTTTAAAAAAAAAATTCTTCCAAACACCACCTTTAAAAAAAAAGTTTGTAAAACACAACCTTTAATAAATTTTTTGTTGTCAAACACGACTTTTTGGCTGAAGGACTTAACATTTTGCAATGGGGTAACTTTCAATCGATGTTTGGGATAGCAAACGATGTCGGTTTGAGGTGTTCTTGGACTCATTGGAAAGGTGGAAATACAAGCTTTCCATGGGTTATCAATACGATGGTCAAAGGTGGACTTATGTGGGGTCTATTATTGTGTAAAGTAAGACTGGTCGGAGAGATTAGCGAGTGGTCGGGGATTTTTAGTGGGTCTTTTAAAGAGGTTATGATGCTTTGTTTGGTCTGAAATTTGGTATATAGGTAGCGGGGGAATGCAAGGTAGGTCTTAGTTGTGTTGTTTGTGGTGGTTGCTGGTTACAAGTGGTGGTTCGAGGGAAGTTAATTTGAAGGTAAAAAACATTCAAAAGAATGTCAAAGTAGGATTTTTTTTTTGTGGGACAATTCACTCACCTCAAACCACCACTTACAACAAACAACCACAAAAAACAACACAACTACGGCCTACCTTACACTCCCCGCTACCTACATACCAAATTTCAGACCAAACAAAGCATCATAACCTCTTTAAAAGACCCACTAAAAATCCCCGACCACCCGCTAATCTCTCCGACCAGCCTTACTTTACACATCAATAGACCCCACATAAGGCCACTTTTGACCATCGTATATATAACCCCTGGAAAGCTTGTATTTCCACCTTTCCACCGAGTCCAAAAACGCCTCAAACCGACATCGTTTGCTATCTCAAACATCGACTGAAAGTTACCCTATTGCAAAATATTAAGTCCTTCGGGCAAAAAGTCGTGTTTGACAACAAAAAATTTATTAAAGGTTGTGTTTTACAAACTTTTTTTTTAAAGGTGGTGTTTGGAAGAAATTTTTTTTTGAAGGTTGTGTTTGACAAAAAACTCTTTAGTTATATATACATTTAGCTTGCATTTGTATTATATTTCATATTGCATTTACATTAGTTAGTTCATATTTTACAGTTGCATTGTAATATATCTCACATGATTCATTTAGATAGTTGCATATAGACTAGAATTCATGCATAGTCACTACCATAGTTTACGAGAAATCATGCATCATATAATATAGTTTAGATTGCATTCATTTGTTATATATGTCATATATAATTGCATTTAATTCGAGCATGCATTCATATCATATCATTGCATTTGTACTTCATTTCCATAAATTCAAAAATTCAAAAAAAAAAACATGTACTTTCTTTTTCATTCCTACTCCTACATGTACATTGAGGACAATGTCCAAAATAAAGTGGGGGATGGAAATTTATATTCCAAAATACATAAAAATTGAAAAATTTCGTAAAATCTCAAAAATATGTTCTTTAATTTCATAAAAACAAAATCCATAAAAATTTGAAAAATTTAAAAATTCCCAAAACATGTTCATCCCTTTATAGTTTAGAATTGTATATCTTGTACATATTGTTTGTTTGTCTATCCTTTTCACATTGATCGACTACGCCACATCCGAGACATGAGGATATTGAAGACCGCATGGTATGATCTTTCCAATCTCCTTTTTCCTCTTTATGTTAATGACCATGTGGCTTTATTTTGATTGATGCGGTATAAACAATGTGAATTTAGGATTGCATTTAGATTATTTGGCATACTAGTTGGTAGAAGCATATGCATTAGGATGTATATATGATAGTTGCATCATGGGATATAGTTGCATTTAGGAAAAATTTTGTGAAAACATCTATTTGGGAAACTTGATAAGTGTATATAGGCCCTTGTAGATAATTTTTCTTCTTGAGACTTTGCTCACTATAATACTTGTAAAACACCCTAGGATGTGTCATACTAGTACCCTTTGACCCATGGATTAAGGCCTACTCAAGAGTACCTTGTGGTGTGATAACTCATTGGCTACCATTTATTCCAAGGTGATCCTTGAAACCATGCAACCATCATCCATATTCTACCACATTTTGTCACCAAAAAGGGAATGGGCACAAAAATTGTTCAAATTTGAGTTCAAGAAATGAAAAGAAAAGTCAAAAAGTTTGCAATTGCATCAAAAGAAAAGAGGAGTAACGAAAATAAAAACTCCTATGCTTCAAATATAAGCACCCTCCCTACAAATGGAGTAGCTTTGAAAATGTTCAAAAGAAAATGCAAAAAGTTGAAAGTTGTCAAGTATTGAATTGCCAAACATCAAAACAAATGGCAAAAAGAAAGTGTTCTTAAATGTCAAATGCCACAAGAAATTGGGGGGAATAACAACAACAAAAGCAAACTCCCATATGAAACTGAAATTCTATTGATCCCTTTTTTTATCGTATCCACTTTTGTGCATGGTAGAGAGGGGACGACCCTTCTTCTTGTCTAGGCAAGAAGGGGAATTCCGCGATCCTCCAGTGTTTCTAACACCATAGGGAGTCTACTCTTGACGAAAGCAATTAACAATTGAGGACAAAGGTACCCTAGCTTGACACAACTTGGAGGTGATTTATTGGTATCCTTCTAGGCTTAGTAGTTTGAAGAAACCGTATCTATGATGGAATGTGTACCCTTAGATTGCTTCCCTTGTAGATAATTTCCGCCACTTAGACGAGGAAAGTGGCTATTCATTTTTGTAGATGCATCTATTACTTGTTTTGTGTGCTTAATGCTTGGATGTATCGCCATTTTGGCAAGCCCCACCTTGCCTTGGAAGAAGGCACCTTACCTCATAGATGTCTTGTTGTGAGTTGCAGGGGCGGAGTGAGACCCGCTAATTGTCTCAAATCGGCTATATTAGTAGGTTAGTTTGAATAAGGGACCTAGTTTTTGTCACCTCTTTACTCGGGACGAGTAAAGGTTTGGTTTGGGGATATTTGATGTGACTCACAATTGTGCACATTTAGTCCCCTAATCGAGCCTATTTTGCATACTATTATAACATTCCATAGCCATTTTATCCGTCAAATGCTTTCTATTTTGCTTTCCTAGTGCATTTCGTATGTTTTGTAGGAAAGAAGGTAATTAGGCGGAAATTCCCGTCTCCCGTGCATATTTGGAAGCTTTTTGATGATATTGGATGGACTAGTATGAATAGGAGGCAAGAATGATGACTAAGGATGTAGGAATAAAGAGTATATAGAAAGATCATAGGCTTAAAAGCATGGATGACGAGAAGGAAGACATTGCAAGAAGAAATTACCCGAAACCCAAACCAAGAGTTGCCCCTTTGGCTCTGAAAGTATGCTAGATGAAACGGCATCGAAAAATCAAGTGGTCTAGGCTTTTGAATCACTCCAATAGGAGTCCGGATGAGAAAATGATGTCCGTTTTACAATCCGAGCTCAAATAGAGAAACTGTCCGCCAGGACGAGCGTCCCGAGACCCAATCCGCTCATCTCCTGCAGGACGAGCGTCTCCCCTTCAAGACGCTCGGATTGTTTGGCAAACAAGAATGAAGAAGAACACTGCCTTAAGATCCGAGCGTCCCGTGCATGATCCGCTCGTCTCCCCCTACTACAGTCCGAGCGTCCCAACCCCCAATCCGCTCGGATTCTTCTCCAGTGCAGACCGTCCCTCAGCCAAGCCGCTCGGGACGAGCATATTCTATGAAGACCACTAAAACGGAGATGCTCATCTCCTTGGAGAGGAGCACTTCCTCAACTCAACAATTAGCATTGTTATTTACTAATCTACCCTTGCTTAACCTAATGATGTACTACTATATATACTCCATTTGTAATAATCAAGAGGATAAGCCCTCTTAGAGGAGAAAAACCTTCCTTAGATTAGATTACGAGTAGATTAGAATAGGTTAATCTCAATCATTCCACAAAATTACACATTAATCCTTCCTTAATCATTGTTCAAGTTTATTATTATTGGGTAATTGAAGATTATTGGGTTATTATTGGAGAATTGATAACTCTCCATCAATCAAGTTCTCTTCTTTTATTCTTGTATCAATTGATGAAAACCCCCTTAAATGTTACACTTTTTAAAACTTAACCCCTTATGATTTTTTTTTTTAAAATTAATACCTTAATGTGAACTCCGTTCACATTTTGGTACCTTAAGTGAAATCCGGTAAAAAAAAAAAGGGAATATTCCGGCCACTTTTTAAATTTCCCTCCAAATTCAAGATTTCATGCCCATTATACCCTTATTCATTGCTTTCACTGCTTCTTCCCTTCCTTCTTATACTTCATCATCTTACCTCCTTCATTTATAACCCTTACTCACTTTATTCTCAATCTCTCACTCACCATTTCAACTACAAGCCCTTCCTTCATATCTTCTTCTCCCTAAGGTAAATATTTTTATTTTATTCCACTCTTTAATTTCTATCTATTTATTTTCAGATTGTAATCATATTTTTGTTAATATATAATTAGGGTTCATAAATTTGGGGGTAAATTGTAAATTGATTTGTTTTCCAGAAAATGTCGATGAGTAGGTCAGATTCTTCGTCAAGGTCTTCTTCTCATATCCCACGGAAATGTTTTTGCGGCATCCCAGTTCGTCGATGCAAGTCTTGGACGCAGTCAAATCCGGGACGATTATTTGAAGCTTGCAAATTTTACAACCCGGAAACAAATTTTCGTGGTTGTAACTTTTTTAGATGGGTTGATGAGTCTCAAACTGAGTGGCAAAGGAATGTTATTTGTGAGCTAATGAAGGAGAAGAACATCCTAAAAAGTGAAGTATCCATTTTGAAAGAAGATTTGCAATATGTTAAAGAAGAGAGGAAAAAAGGGAAGTTGGAGATAGAAAATTTGAAGAATGGCAAAGATGAAATAGTTGGAGTTTGGCGTCCTACAAATAGCTATACATCAAAACTGATGTTCATGTCAGTGAAGATTGTGGTTATTGTTGTCTTGATTGTGCTATTTAGCAAGTTTATTTAGGTAGGTAGATGAGATGTAATAGGTGAGTTGTATGTGTTGATTTCATGCCTCATGGCCATTTTCCCGTCACTTGTAATGCCATGAGTTGTTAGATGCTATGTACTAAGTATTTGAACAAGTAGTTGAAGGAGGAATTCTAAGATTTCTACAAATAGTTGTTGCTCTTCTCAAATGTTGATAATGATCCTTAGCATAACATTACTTCTTAAATGTCTTACAAAACATTAAAAGTTGTTTGAGCATAATACTGAGGTTACAACACAACCAAATACACATAATTGTTTCATCAAACTACAAGACTACAAGACATAACATGTTTTAGCATTGGCTTGATTGGGTTGCAATGACAAGAGGCTGACTAGCACTTGTTGTTGGAGCTGCTGTTGGTGCTGCACTTGCAGTTGTTGTTGGTGTTGCCCTTCTTTTGGCAGCATTGTTCCTTTGCTCAGTGGTCCATGGATTTGAGGACCTTGGTCTCCCTGGTTTTCCTGGTTGCTTTGGAGGGGCTGGTGGGTTCTTGCAGGTCTTCTTGGTATGACCTGGTTGGCTACAGTGGCTTTAATTATGTGACTTTTTTTGCCTCTTCACAAATATGCCCTCACCTTCACCAGGTTCTTTTCTTCTTTTTTTCAGAGATGGCCTACCAGGCATCTTTCTCATGGGTGGGGGTAGAGGTTCAGGCAGATTAGTCTTGGCCCAGTGGTTCACTCCTGGCATTGGGGCAACAACTGGCTCATAAGCTTTGATGTACTTGGCCTTCGTGTATGCCTCATCAACATAATCCTCAGGGTTGAGCCTTTCTTTCATAAGAGCTGCCACTGCATGAGGACATGGCACTCCAGTGATATCCCAATGCCTACATGCACAAGTTTTTTCAGTGATATTGACAGTAATGGCCTCTCCTTTGTACACCACCTCAGATACACCCACCTCTGAAGGTAATACCTTACTGTACCTTACCTCCTCTCTAGCCCATTTCAAGTACTTACTTACATACGGCATAACCTTTCCCTTATAATTGAACACACCTTCCCTCTTGTCAAAGTTTCTTTTCATTACATATCTCCTCATCCATTCCATATGAGTTAGGATGGGCTTATCCCTCACTTCTTTCAGTACACTATTAAAAGACTCACACAAATTATTAAGTAGCATATTTGACTTAGCTTGAGTCCCAAAGGCATGTCTTGACCAGTGTTGTGGGGGTATGGCCTTCAAATATTCATAAGCTTCATTGGATAATGACTTTATACCATCCATGTGATAGTTAAAGTCAGCCTGCATATATGTTAAATGATTAGTGACACCTGCCAAATTAGATTAGTATTTAAAAAAATTTCAGTAATTCAAGTCAGAGGATATGGAATTACCTCTGTTGTTGCTCTTGCAGCATTCCATAAGGCATCCTTGTACACTTGGCCACTGTAATTGAGCTTAAAGTTAGCCCAAATGTGTCTGACACAGTACATCACTTCTACTTTGGGCACCACAGTTCTCAAGGCATCAAGCAGCCCCTTCTGCCTATCTGACATGAATGTCATACCCTCCCCTTCCTCTTTGCCTATGTCATGGTTAAGCAATTCTAAAAACCATCTTCATGCCTCAGTATTTTCAACTTCAACAATAGCCCAAGCTACATGGTATATATTGTTATTCCCATCTTTGCCAACTGCCACAAGACACATACCTGGGAAAACACCTTTCAAGTGACACCCATCAATCCCTATTATAGGTCTCCAACCCTCTTTAAATCCCTTCTTACAAGCATGGAGACAAATATACATTATTTTGAAATAAACAGGTGGCCTATCAATACCACCACACACCACAAATGAGGAGGAACCTGGATTATACTTCTGAATAGCTGATGCATATTCCCAAACCTTAGCATATTGGTCTTTGTCATTACCATAAATCATCTGTTTCACCCTAGACCTTGCTAACCAACACTTAGCATATGAAACTTCCACATTTAAAACTTGAAAAACATGATCTCTGAATTGCTTTAGTTTCCAATCCATGTTTGTTCTCCAAAACTCAAGAAATTTATCAGCTAAGTATTCAGAAGACACTTTCCTATTGTAATTTGACATTCCACAAGTATGTTCAAGAATCAAAGACTTAATCTGAAATTTTTGTCCCTTACCCAGTGGTCTAGCATGCACTTTAAAGTAACACCTACTCTCTGGATCACATGTACAATTTTCTAAAGACCTGTGCCTTGACCTCACACTATCCCACCCACACTTGCACCTGTTCATGCATTGAGTAGTTATCCTATCACTAGCATTATGCATATAATAATAGTCATAACCATTTTCTATGCTATGTTGAACTAATGCCTTCCTCAGTACTATTGCATTTGCAAATTTAAGCACTACTTTTAAAACAATTGGCCCCTTCAAATCAACAGATTCATTAAAAGTGTTGTAAGGATCTACCTCATCATTATCTGAGCCCTGAAGGCTTCTGAGTTCATCAGAATCATCATCCCTCTCTTCATTGATTGCAACTTCAATGTCATCAATACCCCATATATGCTTCCCATTAGCTTGACAATTTTCAGGTTTAGATTGACTGAAAATACTTTCAACACCCTTTAGTATCTCCCCATCCTCTTTGTCATGAAACAAATCATCTTCATCAATCAAATATTCCTCCCCAAACTGCCACTCACAGTCACTTATATCCTTTTCATTATCACTGCCTTCTGAATCAACAAACTCATCTTCAGGAGTAGGATCTTTCAGTATTCTCTTCCTATTCCTTGTACCAGAAGCAACAACTTTAATACCACTACTAGATCCCTCTTTTCTACCCTTAGCCCCTCCTCTTCCACTCTTCTTTTGATGAACTCCTAGATCTGTACCAACAGCTACCCTCTTACCTTCACCTACCTTAGCTTTCCCTTTCCCTAGTCCAGACAACACAGCTTTACCTTGCCCTATGCACTTCAGCTCAGCTTTACCTTGATCTTTCCCCTCTGACACCTTAGTGACATCATCAGAAGCTGGTAGTTTAGGTGGAGTGGGAGTTTTTTGAAGGTTATTTGAAGGTGGAGTGGGAGGTTTTACAAGCTTCTTTGAACTGACAGTGGGAGTTTTTTGAAGATTTTTTGAAGGTGGAGTGACAGTTTTTTCAAGCTCTTTTGAAGTGACTCTGGGAGGTTTCTGAAGCTTTTTTGAAGGTGGAGTGGGAGGTTTCTGAAGCTTTCTCACAGGCTATTTTTTTTTAAGTTCAGTGGGTGTATTAAATCTTCTAGGATCTCTCATGGACCATTTTATGTCATCATTGTCTTCAATGAGAGGGTGTTGGGAAGTTATTGTTGCTGTCAGATTTGAAGGAATCTTTTGAGAGGGTGCCTTAAAAGCAAAAGTAAAATTGGGCAATGCATTTGTTCTGTTTGTCAAAGTCAAAGATTCTCTTGTGACATTTTGTGAAGATGATGATGCAGTGATGTTGGGCTGCAAAGATGGGCCACATTTTGGTAAGGGCTTAACTGGGGATAAGCCCAATAAAAGTTTTTTGTTTCTGGTCAAATTAAGGGGGGGGGGACTGATCATAGACAGTGGATGGGGTGTTAGTGGCTTAACAAGATACAAAAAAATCTCCTTATTTGCATCCCTGGATTTCAGTAATGGTATTACATCATAATCACCTACAACTTGCCTTCTACCACAACCCAGATTTATTCCACCCTTCTTATACCAAATTTCACATTCCTTCCCCATTAATTTATCAGCCATATCCCTCAAATACTTGAAGTTTATGACATTACTCCACACACAACCGTGCAAAAGTACAGCACCACCAACATATTCCACACAACTATTCCTATATGCAAAAGTACCTCCATGGCTTACACGCAAATTAACAGTAAAATTATCCATGCCTACAACAACATATTATACGTAAACACTTTCTTAGCAATGAACTCAGAAAAATAAAACAACAATATTCAGGGTTTGAAAAAAAATTAACTCAGAAAAATTAATTAATCTGGGTTTGATAAAAAAAGAACTCAGAAAATTAGGGTTTGAAAATAATCAAACAAATTAAATAAAAAAGGAAAGAGTGAAGAATCTTACTTATAAATTAATGAAAACTTGATCTTTGATTGATGATGATCTTCAATTAATCTGCGTTTTGGAGTAGTAATCGTCGAAGGTAATTTGGGGGAAAAATTGGATTTTGTGGTGTTTTTACTGAGGGGTTAATGAGAGTGCTAGGTGAGTTGGGCTGAGTGAGAGTGTATATAAAGCCAGGGGTAAAATGGGTATTTCACCTTTTTTTTTGACCGGATTTCACTTAAGGTACCAAAATGTGAACGGAGTTCACATTAAGGTATTAATTTTTAAAAAAAATTTCATAAGAGGTTAAGTTTTAAAAAGTGTAACATTTAAGGGGGTTTTCAACAATTGATCCTTTATTCTTTGCTTTATTATTTGGAATCATCTTCATAGGTATAATTCTCTTTACCCTTGTTTAATTATTGATAATCACTTTCATTTATTCATCATGTTTTGCTTTGTTAATATGATTGACAACCTTATTAGCATGTTGAACTTGATAATGAGTGAGTAGTCTTTTAGCTAGGATTAATGGGTAATTAAGGGAAACAAACATGGGGAATGATTCATGCTTAATCTAATATGTTCACATAATTTATTTACTTGCTTGTTGTGATTCCAACTTATGCACATGTTATGTTTGATGAAATGCTAAGCCTATGAATCCTTGCATTTTCACCCATCACCTATCTCTTCAATGAGGCTTGTAAGACATAAACCAACTCGAGCCTCATTAGACCATGCATATACTTGAATAGGAAGGACTAAGTCGACTTGTAGGTGTTATACAATCTAATCGATTCGACTCCGGGACCCAAACCTTCTTAGGGATTGTAAGATATACACTAACTCGATCCCATCACAATAATAATTGCTTGCTATTTAATTGTGAACATGTTTGTATGATCAACTCCCATGAATCCCATACAACCCCATGACATCCTAGTATCCTTTATTATTTGTCTACACCTTTACTTGCTTGTTTTACTTTGTTGCTTGTATTAGTTTATAACACAACTACAAACCCAAATCAATTGTGACACTAGCATAAATTGAGATAGATAGACTTAGAACCCAAAGCACACCGTCCCATGGATCGACCTCGACTTAACCACTAACTAGTTGTTTGTTGAGAATTATAAATGTGTTTGATTGGATGTGTGACGACCAACTATACGTCAGTAGCAGAAAGATGAACACAAACACGGCTGGATTAAGGCCTGAGAGGGCATATTGGCGCGAGCTCCCCTGCTACGCAAGTAGCCCCTGTCTCAGGCCAAAATCCGGTTTTGGCTCATTTCTCCTATTTTTGGATCGTGTTATGCATTGTTCATGCTTATAAACTCATTAAAACAGCAAAGACATGAAATAAGTGAGTTGTTTACACCCTTAAACTTACGTGTATTGATGTTTGCGAGGTAGACGACTTAAGAGACGGTTTCTCGTTGTGACTACTCGCGATCAAAGAAGTTTAAAAGAGTGCCTTAAAAAAGGATTTTGTTTTGAAAAGATGTTGGAAACATGTAGTTGAAAAACATGTTGATTAATGTAGACTTGGTCAAATGGGTCGGTCGAATGCACGGCGACGGTACCAAACAAAATGTGTAAGGCTTGTGTTTTCGATCGGTAGGTCAAAAACACGTGTCGATTTTGTGACTTAGGAAGTCGAGTCTAGAAGTTTGAGGGAGATGTGAAGGGGCGGACTCTCGCGTGAAGATTATGGTGTGTGAATATTGGTATTGATAGAGAAATGTGAGATGGTAGGTCGGTTGAGTTTGCTTGGAGGCTAAGGAGATAGCCCATTGAGGCGCGAGCATGCCTGCTATGCAATGGGGTGCCCTATCCTTTTCAATTTGGACGTGGCCTTTCTCCTCTCTATTGTTTGGTTGGTTTGATTTGTGGTAATCTAATAGGATGTCGTGTAACAATATGGGCACCTAATAAGATGAATTTGGGTGTTATTAGGGGTGGGTATTTTGTGTGCTTGACTCGGGTTTGACCCGTGTGAGTCGGGTTTTGAATTTGGAGTCGGTTTTTGACCCGGTGTCGGTTTTGACTCTAATTAGGGTCATTTTAATGGAAATGACATGATAAAGACATTCATGGCATTATTTTTGACATTCGAGATTTGGGTTGACTCGGGTTTACTCAGATTGACTCGGGTTGCGGGTTTTTCAGTCGTTTTTGGGTCCGAAGACGGCTTTAACTCTAAATAGTGTTATTTTAATGTAAATGAAGTTAGAAAACAATTTATGAAATCATTTTTCATATCTGAGTAGTGCATTAAACCGTCTCATGTATAGCCAATCCACGCACGCATATCAAAAACACGTTATAGTCCGATCATCATCGGGTGGTTTTTGGAAGGTGCAGATACTGTATATCTACAGAAGTGGCGAAAGAGATCTAGAAATACTTGATCGAAGAAGAAGAAGAAGAAGAAGAAGAAGCTGGATTCCGAGTCGTCCGCCCGAAGAAGAAACCAAAGGATTCTCCTGTTGAGAAGATGATTGTAGATCAAAATGGAAAGACTAGGCCTCGAGAAATACCATTGGTGATTAGGTCAGAGATAACACAAGAGTGTCCCCCTCGAGGTCGAGATAAGAAGTATAACAAAAATGACAAAGGCAAAAGGCAAAAGGAAGATGGAAGAATAGAAATAGCCTAAGTCTTTAAATTATTATTATTATTGTTCGAATAAATGGCAGGATTTTTTTTAGAATCGTAACCTAGAATTTTATTTCAACATTTTTATATATTATTTGGCATATTATTAATAGATGAATAAACCGATTGTTTTCAGTTAGGAACGTAAAATCAATTCCCTTTATTTATTCTTTCGAATTTCAAGTGCCAAAGGAAATGTCCTTCTATTTACATTTTTTTTATTAGAAATTGACTGGGCTGTATCCTGTAAAGGATTTCCTACATATTCATTGAAAATGAAATCAAACGCAGAACGTAATTCAAAATAGAGAAATGTAAAGGAATAAATGTTCCAAGCAAGAGCTCGTGATGAACATAAGGAATAAGCATGGTACTTTACTTACTCTTAAGAATGCAATTAAGTTATGTTGATGATACTGAAGTTGAATCTAGAAAAATGCCAAAACGCAAGAGCGAGGTGGCACGTATATCGCGGTTTAGCTGGTGCCGTATATTTCGTGTCGCAATAGCGGCACGTGGATCATGCGTGGCGAGATTTTAGCTCTATCCTAAGGGTTATATCGTTTGAGGTGGTCTAAATTAGTCGGATTTGAAAACTGATTCCCGTCTAAATAAGGACCGGCCCAATTAGGTTTGAATTTTCCCCTTGGGTTGACTGGTAGAAGAGCTCGTATTGATTTAAGCACCAGATCTCCCTCCTCAATGTTTCGTGGTTCGACTTTCTTTTTGAAGGCTCTCCTAATTTGTGCTTGATATGTTTGAACATTATGCAAGGCACGTAGTCTTCATTCTTCCAAGAGAACGAGTTCTTCATGCCTATCCCTATCCCATTCTGCTTCCGGGATTTGGCATTCGAGTAGAATACATAGAGATGGGATCTCTAGCTCTACTGGTTGTACGACTTCCATGCCATATGTTAGATAGAAAGGCGTAGGCCCAGTGGGCATCCTGACTGAAGTTCGATATCCCTATAATGCGAATGGTATCTTGTTAGGCCAGTCTCGATAATTGTCCACCATTTCTTTGAGGATCATGACGACATTTTTATTGGCTGCCTCTACTGCACCATTAGTCTGAGATCGGTAGGGCGATGAATGATGATGCTTGATTTTGTACTTGGCTAACAACTGTTCGGTTTCAGCTTGAAAGTGGGATCCGTTATCGCTGATTATCTCATGTGGGCACCCATATCAACAGAAGATATTGGTTTATATGAAGTTAGCCACATGCTTGGATGTCAGAGCAGTATATGATGCTTCTTCTACCCATTTTGTGAAGTAATCGATGGCTACTAAAATGAAGCAATGACCGCCCATCCCGGCTGGAGTGATCTTCCCGATTATGTCAATTCCCTAAGTATAAAACGGCCAAGGAGATGTCATCGTGTATAGTAGAGATGGTGGGACGTATTGTACATTCCCGAAGATCTGGCAATTGCGACAATGCCTTACGTATTTGAAGCAATCTGTCTCCATTGTTGTCTAATAGTATCCTAGGTGCATGATTTTCTTTGCCATCATTGGTCCACTCATATGAGGACCGCATTCTCCATCATAAACTTCTTTCTGTAACTTTCTTTGCTTTTGAATGATCGAGGCAAAGCAAAATGACGCCTTAAGGCATTCTCTTGTATAACTCACCTTGATTTAGGACATATTAAGATGCTAATAGACGAATCGCTCGTTGTCCCCTCTTAACCATATTAGGTGGGTATTCGTCGTCGAGCTTGTAATTCAGACTAGCTTGATACCAAGGCTTGTCCTGATTTTCATTTTCATCGGTAAGAAAATGCACATAGGCTGGTTCAGATCGTCATTCGATAGATAAGGACATTTCTATCATGCCGTCGGGCATGTTGATCAAGGATGCAAGTTTCGCAAGAGCGTCTGCAAACTGATTTTCTTTTCGAGGTAGATGCAAGAAGACTACTTGGTCAAAGAATTGAGCCACTTGATCTATCTGGGTTTAATATGGTCCAAGACTTTCACTTCGGATTTTTCAAGATCTAGTGATTTGATTGATGATTAAGGGTCGTCGTGGACTCGAAGTCTTTTGATACCTAAACTGACCGCTGCTAGTAAACCGATGAGGCATGCCTTATATTCTACCGCGTTATTGGTCACCTCGAAGTCGAGTTTGACAAAAATTGGTGTATGCTCGCCTTCAGGAAAAATGAGCAACGCTCCTATACCATACCCTCTTATTTTGGAAGCTCCATCGCAGTAGAGGTCCCATGATTCTGTGAGAATTATCTGTATGCTTGCCTTTAATTATAAGGATTATAACGAAATTATAAAGATGATTACTAGTCATAAATGAAAATTACATAAAAAAAATAGAGAGATTATGAAATCAACCTTCGGTCCTAGCAATATCGGCCTAAGAACAATATCGCAATGATATTCACCTATCAGTTGCACCCAAGATGATATGAGATATGCCTTTGTTCTTTGCTAGAATCGATCCCCAATTTTCTGTAAAAAATTTAGGGTTTTTTGTTTTTTTTTGTGTTTTGATGAGAGGCAAGATTAGGTTAGAATTAGGGTAGGAAAAATGATCTCTCTACTCCTCTTATTGTAACCGAAAAAGAGAAGTCAAGGGGAGATATTTTTCTCACCTAATTTCGGCCCAAATATCCGAAAAATAAGGGAAAGTATTTTCTCTTTTTTCGGTTTTCTCTACCTACTAAAAATAAGGAGATTAAATCTTCTTATTTTGGTAGTATACAAAATGTATAAAATGTATTATTTATAAATTGTCATTTATATAATTCCGTATTAATAAGTCTACACACAACAGCTTGTAGTGGATTTATTAATGCCGGTCTGTGACAATATCGTATAATATATACTTTAACTATAAATATTGCATATTTATAATTTGCTAATTAAATATAACTGGTTACATTTAATTACGAATTAACATCTTAATTCGTTCAAGCTAATTTTATATACATTTATTAAATATAACATATTATATTCAATTTACGAATTGACAGTTAATTCGTCTTAGCTAATATTATTTAATCGGCATTAAATAATCGTCTCATAAACATGTTGACTAACTGTTTAGTCAATTACTTGGACTAACCTTTTAGTCAGGCATCAATGTGATTATATTTTCATACAATCACATCTCTCAAACACATCCTTTAGGTGTGACTTTTAGGGACCAGTTGATTACCGCCATCAGTATGATAATAACGTCAAACTTTCTAGCAAGCCAACCGTTATTAAGTAATCGTTAATCAACTGATAAAATACGAAATATACCCTTGTGAACCTATAAGAGATTTATAAATGTTATCACACTAATTTTTGGAGGACACAAGCTCTAACAAACTCCCACTTGTCCTCACAAGTGTATATGCGATAACCGATTCTCATATCCTAAAATTTCTCCCACTCAATGTAAAACAATTTGCAAAATCTGTATTCACAAAGGTCGTATTTTACAAGTGATCTGTATCAAGAGTGGTTTCCCCGACTAGAGAGTAACTTAACTGATAAACGAATCATCACTCGAGCATGGCCATGCATTTCAGTTACAACTCCTCGAGTGGCCCTGAGAAATAACTATACCTGATAAGGGTTGGATATTTTCTTCAACTCGAATCCTGCAGATGAAAGCACAGTATGAAATGACCCAGAAAAAATCTACTTAGTCTCCAGTTACGGCAGACCATGAGAAAGAAACCAAAGTCACCCAAAAACTGCCTTAATCTCAAGAGACAGTCGATAGTCAAAAGAATCGACTCTAGGAACACAATGGACGTCCAATCCACGACCTGGCACCGAATGTTTTTAAACATTTAGGACTCCATTACGTTGTCACCAAAAATTGTCCTACGAGGTATCGTTATAACCCGTATTTGTGATCGATTAGCCAACTGATTGACTTATGGCTCGTTGAACCCACCATCAATCGACTGCACAATATAATAGCCAGAGTTATCAGCTCATATGGGCGATTACGGACCAAAACAAATATAATGTAATTCAGTTCACTTTCTGGCGTTCAATGTTGTCAGTACAATCCACATGAAAAACAAAATATGAAATAAAACGATGAAGTTATAAATAGTATATGAAAAAGATAATGTATCAAATCCATAATCAACTACTACAACTCAGGAACACGTTTAATTCTCATGGAAATAACGTGCCCTTCATGCTTATCAAAATTCAACGGTTTAGTGAGAGGATCCGCGATGTTGTCATCCGAAGCTATCTTGTCAATCACTATTGATACCCGTCGTTGTGAGTACAAAAAATAAAATTTATATTTCCTATTAAAACTAACCTAGGCTAGTGGTAACAGGGTCGAACCACAAGGAGGCAGACGTAATTTCTAGCTGTCTAATAATAGTCCAAAGTAACAATTGTGGGGGTTGATTTGAATTGGTCTAAGACTAAGAATAAGTAAGACAATAAACTAAAAAGATGGATTAAACAGATAAAGAAGGGGTACTAGGATGGTCGGTTCATTATAACTTCGGCGGCAGCAAACTAAGTCGGTCTGAATCGAACACAAGTGAGGCGGGAAATAAAGAGGTCCTCTCGGTCCACTCTTAACAAATAGCATCTTTTGATCTAGCTATAGGTCCCTAATATCACTAATACTGACTCTCGTCCTGAAAAGTGACTAACAGTCTAAACTATACCTATCTTTCGATCTCAGCACAGTCTAGTCGATTTAATTGGTGATCTAATAACTTACCCTATCTTTCGATCTAATGGGTCAGTCATAAATTAGGTATCTAACTGGTCGCATGCATTCGATTCGTTAAATACAACATTAAAACAATTAAAACGAGAATAAAACCCCTTGAGGTCAGTCGATCGACCAAGAATGTCAGTCGATTGACTGACACGCGAATCAGGCCGATTTAATACTACGCCGCCTACGCCATAACTCGCCTACATCCTAGCACAACTGATTTAGCTACTCATGCTAAGGGTAAAAACAATAGCATTAATAATGAAATTAACTAATGGATTCATGCTTGAAATAATAAAGAAAAAAATTAACATAAACAATAAATTGGTTGCGGGAATTAACTAGCAACTCTATACTAATGACGAAATAAAGCAATAAACTGAAATTAGGGCAGATGAGTACCGAATTTGCAGAGGAAAGATTAGGAATAAGAACCAAAGATTTAATGCTTAACAATAATCCAAACCCTAATTCTGAAACTAAATATTATTGTATGAAAACTTCAGTAAAATCCAGATGCCTAAACTGAATGTTTGTGTTACGTTATATAGCAAACATACGTAACAATTATTATCAAAACCTAAAACTTAATGGGCTTATGCTTCCTCAGTCTTTTAATTCTCGTCTGGAATAGCAATTGGGTCGATCGACTGCTAGGACTGGTCGATCGACTGGTCTTCAGTAAACAGTAGCTTCTGGAACCCGATGGTTGGTCGATCGACTAAGGGTTGTGGTCGATCGACTGCTTGAGCTGCTACTTGTCTTTTATAATCTCGTGGATTTGTCTTTTGGGCCTTGAATTGCGCACCAAGCTCGTTCCTTAAGTGAATTCTTCACGTCATATGCAGTGCAGGATACTCCGGGACGGATTTAGCTCGATTTCCTCTGGATTCTTCACATTTCTGCAATAATGTACAAAAATACGGAAGTAGACGGAAGTAGGGAGAAATGTAGCATAAACTACATGAATGAGGTCTGAAATGCGTGTAAAATGGGATGTAAAACATCATATAAAAGACACGCATCAAACTTCCCCAAACCAAACCCTTGCTTGTCCCCAAGCAAGAACTAGACTCGATCTAATGACCTAATGGAACGAGTTCAATCTCAGAGCGAAATGCAACATGTAAAGCCTAAACCAATTTA
The DNA here is from genome assembly GCF_048544455.1 of Silene latifolia. Taxonomy (NCBI): domain Eukaryota; kingdom Viridiplantae; phylum Streptophyta; class Magnoliopsida; order Caryophyllales; family Caryophyllaceae; genus Silene; species Silene latifolia. The sequence continues at coordinate 40,082,132 of NC_133529.1, forward strand.
ATGCACAACCAACAATCAATTAGTAATGTGAATCATGCAAACGAGTTATGGAGTCGTTAAAAAGTGCTGAACCGTCAACCATAGAGACTTATCAAATCGGACTCTCACGGGTCGCTCGTATCACTCATAAGCACAGGTGAATATAAAAGAGAATAGAAAGAATTCATTTTGTAAAGACTCTCACCTAACTGCGACCTATAAGAACATGCCTGCAATCTAATATGAAAGTAATCTCTACAACCGTACATACGCATTCCAACCAACAAGAGACCATGACACATGCCGAGGTATATATGTGGATATGTGAGGTATGGGTAAGAAGAGGCAAAACATTTTATGGAAAAGTGGAGGTACAGGTGATCAAGCTAGTACCAAAACGGAACCAAATGGCAGCATCCTTCTTCTTGCTCATAATCAAACGGAAACTGTGCTATAGCAAGCACAAATCTCACAATCTCCAGGTATAAAAGTAATCAACTAACTCCCCATAAAATACGAATAATACATGGGAGCAAAAATCGCCAAAAGATAGGGATTTGAATTATGCGAATTGATTCTTTCTTTATTTTTTTTCTCGAACCTCAGTCGATCGACCTGTGATGCCAGTCGATCGACTGCTTAAACAGTACATAACTCTTTTTTTTTCATTTTTCCGAATCATTTTTCATCTCTTTTTTTTTCCATTTCTTTCCTTCATTTTGTTTTCCCAATAACATCTCAACAGAGCATATGCCACCAAAAATGAGTAACAACCCCAAGAACACAGACTACTAGCTTGACAAAGGACAGGCTGAATGTAGGATGTAGTAATTAGGACAAAAAGGATATTTTTGGCAGTGTGGAGCTTATGGGTGAAACGAGAAGAGGGAAACCTCTACCACATGTGTCAACTAACCACAGACCGAATGCATACAGGTATTAAGCAGATTAAGTTCATATTTATGCACGTTGACATGACATGTCTTATAAGGAGTACTACTCACATTCCTAGATGAACTGGTCATGAATGTCACCAGTTATAGGCTCTAAATCTCAGAAATATGATGTAGGTTGCCAATTTCAAAGTCAAGTCTCAAGTCCAGCAAAAATTAACGAAAACTCGTAGATATGCATTTATGATTCTACTAATAACATGTTAATTAGCAAGGCTTAGGCATAAACAGATGCAGATGCAATGTCAGCATTGAAATACTACCGTTCCGACTCGACCTATATGCTAAAATAAACGTGCATTTTATGGAAATTTTTTGAAATTTTTCAATTTTTTTTTTTTTTTTTTTGAAATTTTGTATTCATATAAAATGAAATGAACAATGCAAAACAGAATGTAAACGTGAATGCAAGCAAATGATATGCGACGCAAAACCCTTTCCCAAACCAAATCGCACAATGTCCCCATTGTGCAAAATCATGTAATGAAGAAAAATGGAAAACGGGAATTGCGAGAAAATTAAATAAATAAAACATGAAGAGGAGATCAGGAACTCACAAGACTTAAAGCGCAGCAAAAGGAAACCTCCCCAAACCAGCGTGAGCTAGGAGGTTTCAGTAGCTAGCAGTGCTACTAATAAGTACCTGAAAGACAGAAGATACCACACATAAGACTTAGAAAACAATTTTGAAGCGGTAAATATGTGCACAAATGAGAAAATTAGAAGAAATAAATAATTTGACGGAAAGAAAAGTGGAGTAGAAAACTCCCTTAAGTCCGCAAATCGACCAAACACAGCAGGGGAGAGGTCGTGAATAGGTACAGCAGCGTCCTTGGTCGATCGACCAAAAGGGGCAGTCGATCGACCACCGTCTCAGAAACAGTAGCTCCTGGAAAGTGCAACTCAGTCGATCGACCTATGTAGCCAGTCGATCGACTGAATTATACTGCTGTACTCCTTATTTCTTCGTATTTGCTCAATTACTTGAGCTAATGAGGTCTAAAAACCTGCAAATGCACAATAATACGCGCCCAAAATTGAGAAAAACCCAGAATAAAGTCTAAAGTACTTAAAATCCTAAGCAAACAAGATAAAATGCGAAGTTTCGCGCACAGAAAAGCAATAAAAAAAATGTCTTAACAAAAGCAAATAAAATGAAGTTTATAAAGAGCTCGATCAACTAATAGTTGATCAAGAAAGACCACGGTATGGCCCACTTCGTCGGCTTCTGGCTACTAGAGGTAGCCTCAACGGTGCTTATCTTAGCAGCTGCACCCTTCTTAGCTTCCACGTCCGCTGAACTCAATGGGTCAACACTCTCATCTTCTCCCCAGTCAAGAATCTCTTCGGGCTTGTCAGAATCCAAATCAGACTGTCTGGCTTTGACCGGCTCGTCATCAACAACCTCATCAATTCCATAGCTCAGGCAACCAAGACCTCCTCTTTGAATGATCGGCCTCTTTACAGCTGGAGCAACTTGCAGCACTTCCTTCCCCAAACCAGCCCCTGCGACATCTAAAACAACAGATTCTTCCTCCTTTTTGCTCCCAGTTTGGGGCGGAGGGGTCAACACAGAAGTAGTAATAGAGACAGGCAATTCAGGAAGCACAAAGTACGATTTCTTGTCAGAAACTGTATTGCAAGTCACAGGCCACATGGGGTCCTTTTTCTTAGCCGGTTGGGCAAAGACAATAGAATGCTTGCCTACTTTGAAAGTCAAGGTACCTAGACCGACATCTATGACTGCACCAGCAGTGTGCAGAAATGGCCTACCCAAAATAATGGGAATATGAGCATCCTCAGGCATGTCAAGGACCACAAAGTCTACGGGGAAGAAAAACTTCCCTATTTGGACAGGGATGTCCTCTAGGACTCCTATGGGTTGGACCGCAGAGCGATCGGCCATCTGGACGGTCATATCTGTTACTGCGAACCTAGTCAATTTGAGCTTCCTAGCTAGACTCAAGGGCATGACGCTTATACTAGCTCCTAAGTCACATAATGCCTTCTCAATAGAGAAGGTACCTATATTGCATGGAACAGAAAAGCTACCCGGGTCCTCTAACTTATGGGGTGCAGTGTGAGACAGATAAGAGCATGACTCTTTGGTTAAAGCGACCGTGTGCACATGTTCAAGCGACTTTTTCTTAGACAAGAGTTGTTTCATAAACTTAGTGTATGCAGTCACTTGTTTGACCAACTCAAGGAAGGGTACTTGCACATTCAAACTACGGATAACCTTTTCAAATTTATTGAAAGATACCTGTTCTTTTGTTGGCACTAGTCTCTCCGGATATGGGGCTGTAAGAAGTACCTTAGCCCTCTCCTCTAGATCGCGTGTGCCGGTATCCGTGGACTTAGGCTGAAAGTCCACCACCTTCTCCTTGTTGAAGCTTGACCCTTCCTCAGACCGTCTCAAATGAGAACCATTAACCGACATTGGGTCGAACTTCGGAACCGGGACTGACCCATCAGCACTTAAGTGCCTTTCAATATTTTCGGATGTGGTACCCCGAAATAGGTGGTCTCTCAGATTATTTGGCATTAAAGGACGAAAATCCTCGACATCAGCAGTGACCTCAGTCGATCGACCACCTTGCTCAGTCGATCGACTAAGGTGAACAGTTCCAGAAGTTCCTGTAGTGCGCACATCAGTCGATCGACCGGGTATATCAGTCGATCGACTGATATACCTGGTAGACGCCTGTTTCTTTGATTTATTCGTTGAAGCTTTCTTTTGACTTGTTTCCGGCTCATCTTTTTCAACAGCGTCCTCGACCATGGCAGGACCCTCAAGGGTGGACCCACTCCTCAAAGTGATGGCATTTAAGGTCTCCTTTTGGTCAGTTTGAGTCGATAAGTGTCCGGGAGCTCGAGTGGTACTCTTACTAGCCAATTGAGCAATTTGGCTCTCTAGTAGCTTCATCCCGGCCTCTCTTGCTTGGGACTCCTTCAGCAACAAGTTCTTGAACTCAGCAAAATCAGAACTATGGGATTGTTGTTGCTGCTGCGGCACATAAAGAGGTTTTTGATACTGTTGTTGCTTTTGATGAGGGGGCACATAGGGTTGCTGCTGCTGTGGTGGAGGTTGAGTCGGGTTCAAGACATTCTGGCTACTCCACCTCAAGTTGGGGTGGACATTCGGCTCATAGTACGTGTTTGTCTGCCTATAGTGTTGAAAGGCAGCACAAGACTCAAAGGGACTAGGGCAATTCTTTGAAACGTGTCCCTCAGCTCCACACCTTTCGAGGACGAAAGGACCGTCCGACACAACATTTACTTGGTAAATACCCCCTTTGAAGCTCCTCCTAGTTCATACTTGTCAAATCTCGCAAAGAAGAGCTTCAAGCGCAAAGAACAGAGGAAGATTCAGCACTCTCCTCCGGTTCCCTCCGGAATTACCATACTCGGCCTTGTGGGTGGCTAGATCGTCAATGATCTTCCACCCCTTGGTTGCTCCCAAGTTCTCAACAAATCGGCCATTGGTCATGAGATCCAAAATGGCCCTCGATCGTCGTACAGCCCATTATAGAAATGATTGCACAAGCTCCATTTTTCGAACCCATGGTGCGGTATGGTTCGCACCAGCTTCTTAAATCGGACCCATGCCTCGTGGAAGTTCTCATCTGGCCCTTGTTTGAAACTCGTGATTTGGGCTCTAATAGCAATCGTCTTTGAAGCAGAAAAGTACTTCTTATAGAATGCCAATGCCAAGGAATTCCAGTCGGTGATCCCAAGAACGGTTCGGTCCAGATCTCTATACCACTCCCTTGCAGCATCACGAAGAGAGAAGATGAACATGGTCTCCTTGATCTGGTCTTGGGTCACGCCAGCTGGTGGGGGTATGGAACAGCTGTAGTCAATAAATGTTTCCATGTGCTTAGCTGCATCTTCATTTTAGCCTCCCCGAATCGGTTTCTCTCAACCATATTAATGTATGAAGGCTTTGGTTCGAACTTCTGGCATCTCTGGTAATTCGAACCCCTTATATAAGTTTTTATTTGTTTACTCGGAATGACTAGCAATACTTGCTTCCTCGGCCATGACTGGAATTTCTGGAGAAGTAACTGTCTCGGCTGAAGAAGTGGAAACGGGTGAAGAATGTGGGTCTTCCTCGAAAAGCTCGTTCTCGTAATAGCTTGACAAAGTACTCAGCTCTTCCTCTGTCGGTAATACCCTTTGTGATCGTCTCAACTCGCGCAAAGATTTCTCTATCTCAGGGTCGAATGGTACTAGTTCACCACCCTGTGACCTGCGCATAAGAAGAAACTACAAAAGGAATATAAGAAAAGTTTAAGGAACAGAAGTCCCTTAAACTAAGAAGGACTAAAATTAAAACAACTAAAAATTAGAACTATTGCTTCCCCGGCAACGGCGCCAAAATTTGATACCCGTCGTTGTGAGTACCAAAAATAAAATTTATATTTCCTATTAAAACTAACCTAGGCTAGTGGTAACAGGGTCGAACCACAAGGAGGCAGACGTAATTTCTAGCTGTCTAATAATAGTCCAAAGTAACAATTGTGGGGGTTGATTTGAATTGGTCTAAGACTAAGAATAAGTAAGACAATAAACTAAAAAGATGGATTAAACAGATAAAGAAGGGGTACTAGGATGGTCGGTTCATTATAACTTCGGCGGCAGCAAACTAAGTCGGTCTGAATCGAACACAAGTGAGGCGGGAAATAAAGAGGTCCTCTCGGTCCACTCTTAACAAATTGCATCTTTTGATCTAGCTATAGGTCCCTAATATCACTAATACTGACTCTCGTCCTGAAAAGTGACTAACAGTCTAAACTATACCTATCTTTCGATCTCAGCACAGTCTAGTCGATTTAATTGGTGATCTAATAACTTACCCTATCTTTCGATCTAATGGGTCAGTCATAAATTAGGTATCTAACTGGTCGCATGCATTCGATTCGTTAAATACAACATTAAAACAATTAAAACGGGAATAAAACCCCTTGAGGTCAGTCGATCGACCAAGAATGTCAGTCGATTGACTGACACGCGAATCAGGCCGATTTAATACTACGCCGCCTACGCCATAACTCGCCTACATCCTAGCACAACTGATTTAGCTACTCATGCTAAGGGTAAAAACAATAGCATTAATAATGAAATTAACTAATGGATTCATGCTTGAAATAATAAAGAAAACAATTAACATAAACAATAAATTGGTTGCGAGAATTAACTAGCAATTCTATACTAATGACGAAATAAAGCAATAAACTGAAATTAGGGCAGATGAGTACCGAATTTGCAGAGGAAAGATTAGGAATAAGAGCCAAAGATCCAATGCTTAACAATAATCCAAACCCTAATTCTGAAACTAAATATTATTGTATGAAAACTTCAGTAAAATCCAGATGCCTAAACTGAATGTTTGTGTTACGTTATATAGCAAACATACGTAACAATTATTATCAAAACCTAAAACTTAATGGGCTTATGCTTCCTCAGTCTTTTAATTCTCGTCTGGAATAGCAATTGGGTCGATCGACTGCTAGGACTGGTCGATCGACTGGTCTTCAGTAAACAGTAGCTTCTGGAACCCGATGGTTGGTCGATCGACTAAGGGTTGTGGTCGATCGACTGCTTGAGCTGCTACTTGTCTTTTATAATCTCGTGGATTTGTCTTTTGGGCCTTGAATTACGCACCAAGCTCGTTCCTTAAGTGAATTCTTCACGTCATATGCAGTGCAGGATACTCGGGGACGGATTTAGCTCGATTTCCGCTGGATTCTTCACATTTCTGCAATAATGTACAAAAATACGGAAGTAGACGGAAGTAGGGAGAAATGTAGCATAAACTACATGAATGAGCTCTGAAATGCGTGTAAAATGGGATGTAAAACATCATATAAAAGACACGCATCAACTATCTCTTCTTGCTCCACGTAATCACGGATCAGGTGAGCTTTTCGATGTACATGTCTAGATTTGTTGCTAGACTTTGGCTCCTTAGCCTGGAAGATGGCACCTCTATTGTCACAATAGATGGTGATCGGGTCATTCGAACTATGAACTATCGTAAGTCCTTGTAAGAATTGACGCATCCATATCGCTACCTTTGCTGCCTCCGAAGCGGCATAGTACTCGGATTCAGTAGTAGAATCTGCTACAACACTTTGTTTGGAACTCTTCCAGCTCACCGCAGCACCATTAAGAGTGAAGACGAACCCGGACTGAGATTTTGAATCATCTCGATCCGTTTGGAAGCTAGCATCTGCGTAACCGATTGCGCATAGCTTAGTATCGCCTCCATAAGTCAATACCCTATCCTTGGTCCTCCGTAGGTACCTAAGGATATTTTTAACAACTATCCAGTGTGTTTCACCTGGATTCTTTGTGTACCGACTCGTCATACTCAATGCATATGCCACGTCTGGACGTGTGCATATCATGGCATACATGATTGATCCTATTGCAGATGCATAAGGAACACGACTCATGCGCTCAATCCCTTCAGGCGTCGTGGGTGACTGAGACTTGCTCAACTGCATCCCAGACGTCATTGGAAGGTTCCCCTTCTTGGAGTTGGTCATGCTGAACCTCTCAAGAATCTTATCCAAATAAGACTCCTGACTAAGTGATAACGTCCGTCGTGATCTATCTCGGTAGATACGGATTCCCAGTATACGTTGTGCCTCACCCAGATCTTTCATCTGGAAATGGTTCTTCAACCATCCCTTAACCGAAGATAAGAGAGGAATGTCATTCCCAATCAAGAGTATGTCATCGACATACAATATCAAGAATACAATCTTGCTCCCACTCGACTTGATATATAAGCATAGTTCCTCGATCGATCGAGTGAAACCATACTCTTTTATCACCTGGTCGAAACGATGATTCCAACTCCGAGAAGCTTGCTTAAGTCCATAAATGGAACGCTTAAGCTTGCATACTTTCTTAGGATGTTCAGGATCTACGAAACCATCGGGTTGTACCATGTACAACTCTTCCTCCAAATAACCGTTTAAGAAGACGGTTTTCACATCCATTTGCCAAATTTCATAGTCATGAAAAGCGGCAATCGCTAAGATTATCCGAATGGAACGTAGCATGACTACAGGTGCAAAAATTTCATCATAATGCAATCCGTGCACTTGAGTGAAACCTTTTGCCACTAGTCGTGCCTTATAGGTATGTGGTTGCGCGTCTACAGAATGCTTTATTTTGTAAAGCCATTTGCATCAGAGAGGTTTTACCTTATTAGGTAAATCAACTAGATCTCATACGTCATTCTCATACATGGAGTCCATCTCGGATTGCATGGCTTCAAGCCATAGCTTTGAGTCGGAACAGGCCATAGCACCTTTATAGGTAGCGGGTTCATTACTCTCTAGGAGTAAAATGTCATTTTCCTCGACCATACCAATGTATCTGTCCGGAGGATTAGAGACTCTACCCGACCTCCTGGGTTCCTCAGGAATATTAACCGTATCATCAGTTGGAGGAACAACTTCCTCCATCTGTTCCTCGGTTATTGGTTCTGGAATCTCCGACAGCTCGAAGGTTCTATTAATTGTCTTGTTCTCGAGAAATTCTTTCTCTAAGAACGTCGCACTAGCCGCAACAAAAACTCGATGTTCGGTAGGCGAATAGAAGTAATGACCAAACGTTCCTTTTGGATAACCAATAAAGTATGTCTTGACCGATCGTGGGCCGAGCTTATCCTCGTGTCTCCACTTGACATAAGCCTCGCAGCCCCAAACCCGAATAAAGGACAAGTTAGGGACCGTTCCCTTCCACATTTCATATGGAGTCTTGTCGACAACTTTAGACGGACTTCGGTTAAGTATAAGAGCAGCTGACAAAAGAGCAAAACCCCATAATGAATCAGGTACTACCGTGTGACTCATCATGGACCGAACCATATCAAGTAAGGTTCGATTTCTCCGTTCGGACACACCATTTAATTGAGGTGTTCCAGGTGGAGTTAACTGTAAAACGATTCCACAGTCTTTGAGGTGTTGATCAAACTCATTTGAAAGATATTCGCCACCCCGATCTGAACGGAGTGCTTTAACCTTTCTACCCAGTTGGTTCTCAACCTTGTTCTGGTATTCCTTGAATTTCTCAAAGGACTCACTTTTATGCTTCATTAAGTAGACATATCCGTATCTACTCAAATCGTTCGTGAAAGTGATAAAATATCTATAGCCATCTCTAGCGGTAATTGACATAGGTCCACATACATAAGTATGTATGAGTCCTAATAGGTCATTAGTGCGCATTCCAACACCTTTGAAGGAAATTTGAGTCATTTTGCCGATAAGACATGATTCACACGTGCCAAATGATGAGAAATCAAATGTGGAGATAGTCCCACTCTCAATGAGTTTCTTTACACGTTTTTCATTTATGTGTCCCATTCGACAATGCCATAGATAAGTTTGATCTTTGTCACCAACCTTTAATTTCTTATTATTCACATGTAATATATCTGTGGTTTGATCTAAGATATAAATTCCATTCATGGAAACTGCTTTGCCATAAACCATTTCATTAAAAGAGAAAATACAGCTATTGTCCTTTATTGAAAATGAAAAACCGTCTTTATCAAGTACGGAAACAGAAATAATATTCTTAGATAAACTGGGTACATAGTAACAGTTATATAAATATAACTCAAAACCACTCGGGAGCTGGATTACGTATGTTCCCATTGAGACTGCAGCAACTCTTGCTCAATTCCCGACTCGTAGGTCCACATCACCCTTTGCGAGGGGTGTGATGTTTTTTAGGCCCTGCAAATGATTACACTGAGATGAGAACCACAACCAAGTATCAAGTACCCAAGTTCCGAAACTTGCATGGTTAATCTCAATCATATGAATATAAGATGACAAACCAACAGGAGTGACGCGGCTTGCTTTTGTGTCCTCACGGTACACGGGACAGTTCCTCCTCCAATGCCCAGTCTTGTGACAATGGTGGCACTCAACGTCACCGCCCTTGCTCTTTGCCTTGCCTTGTGAGCCACTAGTCTCACCAGGCCCACTCTTACCGTTTCCTGACTTCTTATACTTTGGCTTTCCTACAGTTAGGTCGTCGTGAGCTTTGCCCTTACCCTTATTCTTGTTGGAAATCATGAGAACATCTTGCTTCATGCTCCCACTCAATTTCATATCCTTCTCGGCCTGTACGAGAAGTGAGTGTAGCTCATGAGGACTTTTCTTCATGTCATTCATGTAGTAATTTGCCCTGAAAAGGGCAAAACCATCATGAAGTGAATGAAGCATACGGTCAATGACTATGCTCTCACTGATTTTGCAATCAAGTGCCTCCAGTTTCTCGACATTCTCAATCATGTCAAGAATGTGTGGGCTAACCGGTTGGCCCTTCTGGATTTTCGCCTCAAAGAAGCGACATGTATGCTCATAAGTAATGATTCTCGGTGCTTTTGAGAACTCATTAGTGAGCGTGGTGAAAATCTTGTTTGCACCTTGGGCAATGAAGCGTCTTTGCAAATTGGTTTCCATTGCAAAAATGAGTACGTTCTTTATCGCACCCGCTTCCATGACGAAGTCACTATAAGCAAGTGACTCGTTAGCTGTTGCATTGGGGCCTGGGTTTGGCGGTATTGGCTCAGTCAAGTACTTGAGCTTACCGTCAGCAATGGCAGCATTCCGTAATGATGTCTCCCAGTCCGCAAAGTTGGACCCGTCATTCTTCAGTCGTGTGGACTGATTCATGTGGTCCATGAAAGTTTTGAGCCAGGACTCGCGTGCAATTGTGGCACTTGGCATAGGGATATCATTATTTCCAGCCATTTATTATAAGCAGTATTATCAATATAAAACGAATTCTACACTGCGAAAAGAAGAAGAAAAACATAATAAGCATACTCATCGTTATGATTTGAGTCTAATGCAAAACTGTTATAGTGCGAGGACTCAAGCATTTATAAAATTGACCTCCCTCAAGAATTATATAAATGATCCCAAGACTCAATTATCTGTAAATTGATAAGCCAACCTCTTGGCTAATTCTACTTTTAGAATTCTTGGTTGATAAATTTCTGTAAATTCTATCTATAGTCCATCATAATCTCGAGAAACTCTTCGGATTATAATGTTAGGGTAAAATAAGTCAACACAAACTACTTACCCAACGTAGAAGGGGTCATATGGAGAGTAAGATCCTATATGACTACCGACGAAGAAGGGATTCATAGTTGTTTGGCCTATAAAGACTAGTCTCAATTTTAGTTTTAGAGGAAAATCCCATCAACTTTATTTTAATACATTTTAAGTGAACTAATATCTAGCATGCGAGAATGAATAAACTAAGATGATGGCTTAAAAAGTGTGACATCTTTATGTCCATGATAACTAACATCCAAACTATATGAGTCAATTTTCATGCATTTAAGTAGTTGGTTTGGTTTAGGCGGAATATGATGCACTAATTATCATGCGAAGAAAAGCAACAAGAATGGAAAAACGTAAAACAAAAATAAAGTCCTAGTGTGGCCTATCTACCAAAATGAACATAAATACAACTTTGGAATCCTTCCTAGGACCCGAGAAGCTTGTCTTGATGTTACATCTTGGTCCATGTAGCGGGAGTGAGCAATCCAATCTCCATCTTTAGTCTTCTCAAAATTACAATTAAAAATTACAAAATAAACCTATTTACATTCTAATTTCAAAAACATAATACTAAAGAAAACCAAAGGAGATTCGAGATCTCAAAATTACATCAAGATTATGTTTCCATCATTACGAAAACATAATCAACTAAGGCCACACTAGGTAATTACAAATTACAACCGATTGCAAAAATACGTAAATAAACCATTCAGCAATTCATACAACTAAATAAAAATGCATCAACAAATAAATTAATCATTCAAGACATAATTCCTTAATTATGTAGAGTAATTTATCCAAACCACCTATTTTAAAATGATCAAAATTATGTGACAATTCCTCAATTACTTACAATAATTCCAATCTTAATACACATTAACTTGTAATATGAATTAATCTAACATTATTTTAAACCACTTTAAAATAATTGGGTATCTAAAATTTGTGAACTTTTTCACAACAAATAATCATACATTATAGAAATAATGTATAATAATTATTGGCCAATGCACAACAAAAAAAAAAAGAAAAAAAACGGAATTGTTTTTTTTTTTTTTAATTGCTCTCGGCTGACAGCCCCAAAAATTCGAAAAAAATAAGTTTTTCTTTTCTTTTCTTTCTTATCTCGAAAAAACCCTTTTTATGAGAACAAATTTGTTTAAAGTTGCTACTATAACAAGATTGGCATAATCATCAATTTTTAATTTAAACATAGATCCAAACTAGATGATTCAATTTAACCTCTTAAAATGAATATCTAAATTATGATTAAATCGATTATCTGAATATTTGATTCATCACAATTGATTTGAACATTATTAAATTAATGAATCATGATTTTTAAACAACAATTTAACATCATGTATGCCAAAACTATATAGCAAAAACAAATGAACATCATCAATCAAAACAATTTCCATTTACATTTCAATTTAATTCTTATTAAATCAAAACATCTACAAATTTATCATATTATCATCTTAACATATTAAAACAACAATATCAATAAATCAAAATGGAAACAAGGCATCAAAAACAAAAAACATCTCGGCAAAAAAAAAAATGATTCGGCCGAATTTTTTTTTTTTGTTTTAATCCATTTATGAAAATCATATAAAATAATTTCGTGGCCTATGCTCTGATACCACTTGTGGGAAATATCGGTATATTTCATCAAGAAAAATTCGGATTATAACGAAATTATGAAATATGAAACTACGAGTCATAAACGAAATTGCATAAACAAAAGTATAGAGATTAAAATTAACCTCCGGTCCTAGCAATTCGGCCTAAGAACAAATATCGAGATCGATATTCTCCTAATCGTTGCACCCAAGATGCTCCGAGAAATGCCCTTTTCTTGCTAGAAAGAGAACCCTAATTTCTAATATTTTTAGGGTTTTGAGTGATGAGTGTATTAGGTCAAAATCAAGTGAGAAAAAGATCCTCCTCTTTCTCCTTTTAACCGTGCAAAAGAGAGAAAAGGGGAAGATTTTTTTTTTCTTATTTTTCTCTTCCTTAAACCGAGTAACCAACAACCAAAATAAGGAGAAAATCTTCTTATTTTAGGTTGTTGTCAAATTGTATAATATGTGTATATTTATCAATTGTCATTTATGTCATCACGTATTTAATAAGTCCACACACAACAGTTTGTAGTCGATTTATTAATACCGGTCTGTCATCATTTATTATGACAATTTCGTATAATATATACATTAACTATAAATATCGCATATTTATAATTTGCTAATTAAATATAACCGTTTACGTTTAATTACGAATTAACATCTTAATTCATTTAAACTAACATTATATACATTAATTAAATATAACAGTTTATATTCAATTTACTAATTAACAATTAATTCGTCTCAGCAGATATTATTTAATTGTATTAAATAATCGACTCATCATAACATTGACTAACATTTTAGTCAAATACATGGACTAAGCTTTTAGTCATATAAGGCATCAATGTGATTACATTTTCATATAATCACATCTCTCAAACACATCCTTTAGGTGTGACTTTTAGGGACCAGTTGATCACCGCCATCAGTATGATAATAACGTCAAACTTCTAGCAAGCCAACCGTTATTAGTAAACGTTAATCAACTGATAAAATACTAAGTATACCCTGTGAACCTATAAGAGATTTATACACGTTATCACACTAACTATGGAGGACACTAGCTCCAACAGTAGCTTCTTGGTTTCCCACACAAGAGCGAGGCATGTCTTCTCAAGTGGTGTATAATTAGTCTCATATTCTAAGAACTTCTTGCTAAGGTTGTAGATATCACTTTCTTCTTTCCCGACGACTTGTACGAGCATAGCCCCCTTGGCCGTTTCTGTGACTGTGAGGTACAAAGATAAAGGTTGATCTTTCTGCGGTGGTATAAGAACTGGCGGCTTGACCAATATCTCCTTAATTCTATTAAATGCCTTTTGATAATCGTCGTCCCACATGGTGTGGTGTGTTTTCTTGAGCTTTTTGAATATGGGTTCGCAAATCATTGTGAGCTTCGAAATAAAACGAATTATGTATTACACCTTGCCTAGGAATCCTCGAACTTCCTTTTCTGTCTGTGGTTGTGGCATCTCGATTAGAGCCTTGGTCTTGGATGGATCAATCTCTATTCCCCTCTGACTGACTACATACCCCAATAGCTTGTCGGATGTGACTCCAAATGCACATTTCTGAGGGTTAAGTCTCATGTTGTACTTACGCAATCTGAGAAAGAACTTGCAAAGGTTGGCGATGTGACCTTGCCTATCCTTGGACTCGACGATCATGTCATCTACATATACTTCTACTTCTTTGTGCATCATGTCATGCAATAAGGTAGTCGTGGTGCGTTGATACATTGATGCAACATTGATCAATCCGAACGGCATAATGGTGAACAATATCCCACTGAGTGACGAACGTTGTTTTATGCATATCTTCTTCAGCCATTTTGATTTGATTATATCACGTATACCCATCCATGAAAGAAAGGAGTGTGTGATCCGCTGTATTATCCACTAATATGTCAATGTGTGGGAGTGGGAAGTCGTCTTTTGGACTGGCCTTGTTAAGGTCCCTGAAATCAACACAAATCTGGATTCGCCCAACCTTTTTGGGTATGGGGACTATGTTAGCCACCCAGTTTGCGTACTCGGAAACTTTGATGAACCCGGCTTTGAATTTCTTGTCCACTTCCTCTTTGATCTTGAGGGCCAATTTTGTTCTCATTCGGCGAAGCTTCTGCTTTACGGGTTTGAAACCTGGCTTGATTGAGATTCGATGTTCTGCAATATCCCTGTCTATTGCTGACATATCTTTGTAAGACCAAGCAAAAACGTCTTTGAATTCATGAACAATTTCGATGAAGCAAGCTCTTTCATTTGGGTCTAGGGTTGTCCCTATCCTAAGTTCTCGGGGTTCTAAATATGTCCCTACGTTGATAGGTTCAGTGTTCTCAATAACTGGTGTCTCTTTCCTCTTGTCTAGTATTTCTTTAATTATGTAGGGAGGTAGTTCGATCGAGTCTGGGTCAAGATCATCCTTAGTATCATCATAAACAGAATTGCAATCAAGATAACACGAAGAGTAAGCAGAATCATATTTATTCATATTAATGTCTGAAAATAGCTGAAACAAAGAAGCCATCTGAACGGTAGTCAGTGGCGGTAAAAGGACAGTTGCTGGGGAATTCCGTGCGCTACTGTTACTAGACGATGCTAAACTAGGAGAAACAATGGGACAAGGAGTGACAACCGGAGGAGACTCTCTAACGAAATGTTATAAATCGCTCCGCGTGATTAACATGCGGCTCAATCATCACTGGGTGGTTGGCGGGAGGTATAAAAATGAGGTGTCTACAGTACGATAGTTGCAAATTTTCCCATTTTCTACCTACATGCATGCTATTACAAAAAATGGTGGTTCTTGAGGAACTCCACCAAACCTATCATTTGAAGTTTTTTCAATCCGACTCCTCCTCGGGGAGTGGGTCCCCGAGGTAGAGCACTTCAATCGTTCCTTTCTCATCTCCATTGTAGTACCGTTTCACCCTTTAGTCATTAACTTTGAAGCTACCACCGTCCTCGCTCCATAGCTCAAAAGCACCGCAGGGGGAAATATGAGTTACTTTTAATGGCCCCGACCAACGTGATCAGAGCTTTCTTGGAAATACTTTAACTTTTGAATTGAAAAGGAGCACTAGGTTTCCTACACTCACATCCTTTTAAATAACCTTGGCATCATGCCATTTCTTTGTTTTGTCCTTTTAGATTCTAGAACTTTCATATGCTTCCATCCTCAACTCTTCAAGCTCACTCATTTGGAGAAACCATATTTCACCGGCCGCATCGAAGTTAGAGTTCATTTCCTTCAAAGCCCACCATGCTTTATGTTCTAGCTCCACCGGCAAGTGGCAAGCTTTTCCATAAACAAGTTTTTAGGGCGTGGTGCCAAGAGGTGTCTTAAATGTCCTTCTCAAAGCCCATAATACATCCGGTAGCTTTTGAGATCAATCCTTGCGACTTTTATTTATCACTTTCTCCAAAATACCCTTAATTTGGCGGTTAGAAACCTCCACTTGCCCACTCGTTTGAGGGTGGTAGGAAAGAGAGGTTTTGTGACGCATCCCATGTGTTTCTAGCAAAGCCTTGAATGTGCTCTTACGACAATGAGATCCACAATCACTTATCACTACCCTTGGGGTTCCAAACCTTGGAAATGTGGTACCTTTGAAGAGCTTCATCACAACCTTGCTATCATTTGTTGGAGAAGCCACCGCCTCAATCCATTTGGACACATAGTCCACCACAACTAGAATGTACTCATTTCCGCAAGAGTTTGGAAAAAGGGCCCATAAAATCTATACCCAGCCATTGAAAAGCTCGACTTCCAGATGTTTGTGAGAGACATCTCATTTTGCTTCCTGATATTCCCGGTCCTTTGACATGAATCACAAGATTTCACCACCATATGAATGTCCTTAAACATGGAAGGGCAATAAAACCCGTCTTGCAAAACTTTGGCAATGGTTCTTGAAGTAAACAAATGTCCACCGTAGGCCGCGTTATGTAGCCTATCAACAATCTCAAGTCCTTCTTCTTTGGACACACATCTCCTAAAAATACCATCCCCATACTTCCAGAATAAGTGAGGATCTTCCCAAAAGTATCTCTTTGCATCATGCTTTAATTTTCTTCTTTCCCTAGCTTCTATTTAATCGGAAATGAAGCCACTAACCACATAATTTGCCAAGTCCGCAAACCATGGAACCTTCACACTCACCTCCATCAATGCATCTTCTCTTAACCATTCATCAATTAGTCCACTCTTATCAATTATTCCATGGTCTTCCACCGCAAGCCTTGACAAATGATCGACCACCACAATTTTGGCCTCGGCTTTGTCTCTTATCTCTAGATCGAATTCTTGAAGCAATAGAACTCGTCTTAATAGTCTAGGCTTGGCATCTTTCTTGACCATTAATTGCCTCAAGGCGGTGTGGTTGGTATAAACCACCACCTTGGACCCCACGAGGTATTGCCTAAACTTCTCGATTGCGTGGACAATTGCAACCATCTCTTTTTCCGTAGTTGAATAGTTGCATTGAGCTTGGTCTAAGGTCTTGCTTGAATAGTAGATGACATGGCGTTTCTTGTCAACTACTTGTCCGAGAACCGCTCCCACGGCGAAATCTGAAGCATCACACATAACTTCAAAGGGAATGCTTCAATCCGGAGCCCGAATGATTGGAGCCATGGTGAGAGCAAGCTTTAACCTACCAAAAGACTCAAGGCAAACATCATTAAATATAAAGGAGGCATCTTTGAGAAGGGGTGAAGTTAATTGTTTTGCTTGTTGGAGTAAGTGTCCCCGACAATAATGCGATCACAATTGTCGATCATGATGATCACATGTTTAAATCTCATATTTAAGAATGCATGAGGGAAAGTAATATTTTACAGTCAACTGGTCCACACATATCGGTAATGATTGGCTGACTAGAGTTTGACATTACTGTCATGCGACGGTGGTGATCAGTTGATACCCCGAGGTCATACCTATAGGGTAATACTCTTAATTGATCATTTAATTAATCGTATGCCGATACGAGTTAATTAAATTGCTTAAAATTGACGGATGATTTTGTGAGTAGAATTAACGTGTCTCATTGTAATTCGATTAAATAAGATACAGTCTAAGTAATCGAATTGTTTTATTACTTAGATTGAATTATTGTTTACGAAACAATTGAAGCAGAATGAATAATTTATTATAAATAGAAGTTGTTGAAATTTGTAATTCGATAAACCATTTTGGTACAAGTAATCAAGAATTACTAGTTAATTTTGTATGTGACATATTTTATTAATATGTTGATTTTTAATATGTTAAAAATACATTATATTGTGACATGTCATGTAACATGTGACATATGACAAAATTGACAAATGACAAAATAAAATGAACCTTCCATTTTATGTGTGTACCGAAAAATGGAGGAAGTATTAGGGTTTATATTGTGTTGTTTATTTTAAATGGAAACACAATGATTAAACTCTACATATATCCATGCACACCTAGTTTGTCTTGGGTAGAATGTGAAGCTCATGCATTGGCCATCTACCCTTTCCTCCACCCCGTTTTTGCATAAGAAAAGCCAAGGGTTTTTCTCTTATTATTCAACCATTCACTACATAATTTAGTAGTGTAAGAAAAATTAAGAACTCTCTATAATTTGTGAAATATTTTAGAGAAAGAAACACTCATAAAATCCTCTCCTCTTAACCGAAAAGGAAGAGAACAAAAATCCAATTTTTGTGTGAAGTTTAAGTAAGATTTTAATTAACACTAGATCATATTAATTATTATTATTAAGGGTGTTACTTTGGGTATAATTCCTTAGGAGAGATTCTCCACTTGAATCTTGTTCTTCCACCTTTGGAAAGCTCAAGAACTAGTAAGGTGAACTTACTAGTGCCCATATTCCGAAATCATCAATGTAAGAATTGATTTTCTCCTTATACTTGTAATTGTTTTGCATGCATAAGATCCGATTTAATTTTATGACTAAATTAAACTATCTTACTATGAATATGTTAACTTTTGAGATTAATGAATCCTAACATTGCTATCTTTGAAAAATCCTTTATGAACCGCCTATAAAAGTTGGCATGTCCTAGAAAACTCCTCACCCCCTTCACATTCGTGGGAGGTGACAAGTTTTTTATGACTGATATTTTAGCACCATCAACTTCAATCCCTCTCTTGGAGATAATGTGGCCAAGCACAACTCGCTCTTCCACCATAAAGTGGTATTTTTCTCAATTGAGGACTAAGTTTTAATCCTCACACCATCTCAAGACATTAGAGAGGTTAATCAATCCATGATCAAATGAGTCTTCATGGACACTAAAGTCATCCACGAAGACTTCCATGCACTTTTCAAGAAAATCCGCAAAGATAGCCATCATGCACCTTTGAAAGGTGCCGGGTGCATTACAGAACCCGAACGGCATCCTATGGTAAGCATAAACACCATTGGGACACGTGAAAGTTGTTTTTTTCCTGGTCTTCTGGGTGTATTGGCACTTGAAAGAACCCGGAATATCCATCTAAAAAACAATAATACGCGTGTCCCGACAACCTTTCAAGCATTTGATCAATAAAAGGGATGGGGAAATGGTCTTTAAGGGTCGCAGAGTTTAATTTCCGGTAATCTATACACATACGCCACCTGGTAACCGGGCGTGTAGGCACACAAGTTCCGTCCGATTGCTCCACCATGGTCACTCCACCCTTTTTGGTAACCACATGGACAGGGCTCACCCATTTACTATCCGTGATTTCGTAGATGATCCCCGACTCAAGTAGTTTCAAGACTTCATTCTTGACTACCTCGGCCATTTTGGGGTTCAACCTCCGTTGACCCTCAACCGATGGCCGACTCCCCTCTTCAAGGTTTATGAGGTGCATACACAAATTTGGACTTAATCCTTTGATACCATCAATGCTATATCCTAAAGAGGCCTTGTGAGTTTTAAGAACCTTTTAAGAGTTTTTGTTCTTGGTCCTCACTAAGATTAGCAATGATTATCATCAGATAAGTCTCTCCCTCACCTAAAAAGGCATACTTAAGTGAGGGGGAAGGGTTTTGAGTTGTACCTTTGGAGGGAGCAATCTCTCAACTTTCTTCAAGAGCTCATCATTTACCTCATGGTCTTCCTTCATTTCTTCATCATGGAGGGAGATTTGAAATGCCTCCTCTATCTCCGACTCTTCCTTTACCACCGCTTCAACCACTTCCTCAATCACTTCAACCGTGCAAGCTTGATTGAACTGTGGTCCTTTCACCATATTAGGAAGGTTAAATTCAACCTTATCACCCTCGATCCTAAAAGTTAGCCGCCCATCTCTAACATCAATTAAAACTCCTCCGATAGCCAAAAATGGCCTACCTAGGATGATGGGGGTGTGGCTATCTTCCAGGATGTCAAGGACAATAAAGTCGGCGGGGATTAAGCACTTTCCAACTTTGACGGGTACGTCCTCAAGCACCCCCAATGGGTGCTTGACGGGCCTATCCGCCAATTGGAGGGTCATATTCGTCGGAATTAAATCACAAATACCTATTTTCTTGGTAACCTTTAGGGGAAGCACACTTACACTTGCCCCTAAATCAAACAAAGCTCGTGATATTGGAACACCACCAACCACACAAGGAATGGAAAAGCTCATCGGGTCACCAAGTTTATGTGGCATTTTGTTTAAGAGTAGAGAACTACACTCCTTCTCCATAGCCATAATTTGTTGGTCACCCAAGGTCCTTTTCTTGGTTAAGATATCTTCTAAAAACTTGTAATAGGTTGGCATGTTCAATATGACTTCGGTAAAGGGTAGGGTCACTTCAAGTTTTTCCAACATTTCACAAAACTTTGTATACTTGAAGTTTTCCCTAGACTTTAAAGCTCTTGTGGGATAGGGGATGCTAGGGACAAGTTGATAATTAGGGGATACCTTGGGAGAGGTGGCCTTGCGTGTTACCTTGCTAGAAGGTTGTAGGAGGGCTTCCTCTCTAGCTTATTCACCAACCTCCTTCTCATAGGGGAGGTCTTCAACCAATATATCCTCATTGTCTTCTTGAGGAGCCTTTCCCTTGCATCCTTTACTTGTAGTATTCTATTTCTTGGCCTTATTAACCCTTCCTGATGGAGTCATTGGTGGGCTTTAAGTTCAACCTCACTCCTTAAGACAACCGCATGGGCTTGGTGGTTTGCCGAGGCGTCTTTTGAGCTTTGGCCTTGGGCAAGGAAACCACCAGGCGGCCTTTGAGGTTTGGCAAGTGCTTGAGATGCCAATCGAGCTTCCATGTCTCTCTTGATGTTGTTAATTTCTTGTTGGTGGGAAACTTGCATGTTCTTCACCACCTTCATCAAATCACCAAGTTGAGATTCCATGGTTGGCCCTTGATGTGGTTGGTTAGTTAAGGGTAAAGAGAACTCTTAGTCTTGTCGGGTGTATGGACCTTGATTGTTGTTGTTGTTGTTGTTGTTGTTGTTGTTGTTGTTGTTGTTGTTGTTGTTGTTGTTGTTGTTGTTGTTGTTGTTGTTGTTGTTGTTGTTGTTGTTGTTGTTGTTGTTGTTGTTGTTGTTGTGCCCCCCTTGGTAGTTCCCCTTAGGACCTTGGTTGTTGAAATTGGACCCTTATCCTTGCTCTTGAAAACCTTGAACAAAACCTTGGCCAAACCCTTCGTTACCTTGGTTCCCTTGATAGAAGCTTTAATTGTTTTGGTTACCTCCAAAAGTTTGGTACCCTTGAGATTGGTTCCCACAATTTTGGTGTTGGTTGTTGCTTGGCCATTGGTTTTGATTTCCGGAATTTTTTCTTTGATTTTGGTATCCACCTCTAGGTTGAGAAAACCCGAGTGGATTGGTGTTGGGCAATTGTGGTTGGAGGTGATGCGGGTTTTGAACATTGGTACTTTTGTAGCTAAAGTTTGGGTTATTCTTCAAACCCGAATGATAGAAATTATAGTTTGGGTTGTAAACATTTGGGTTGTTGTATGGTGGCCTCGTGTTGTTGTTTTTGTTGTTGTAGGTTTGAAAAGCATTGAGGTGGTGTGTTTGGGATTTGGAGATCGTAGAAGGGGTTTTCTAGTAGATGATCATTGGTGTTGTTTGGTTGTTGTTGAGTTGTGGTTTCAATGAAAGGTTGGGTGGGTGAGTTTGATTGGCCCGGAGTCGCTTGAGAAGAGGTTCTAGCCCTTGCAATAGTCCTAGTCCTTAAGGCTCTAAAAAGCCTTTCGGGGTCGGAGTCAAAGAGCAAAGCTTGATGGTTCCTCCTAGGCATACAACTTGACAAACCGTAAGACTCCTAGTGCTTTTACCCACTAGGGTAAGGCAAAAATCACACACTCTACAAGAAGCACGCAACTACGGAATTATCGTCGTTTCCGAATCAAAAATAAAGCCCAAATAAGTAGTATAATTGGGGTTGAAATCCAAAAGGATGGTGTGGGTGTATTCAAAGTTTGTTCAAGCCTAAGTCTAGTCTAATAAAAGAGAGGTTGATTGATTGATTATCAACTAAAGTAAACTATAGCAAGCAAGTAAGATTATGAGTAAACAATTGATTAAAGACTTAAGATTTTCGGGTTCCCCAAAGTGGGATGAACTAATAACAATGGGTATCAATGGGGTCTTGGGGTAGTTATTGGCCTAGGAGAGCTAATGTCTTAGTCTCTACTAAAGAAGGACACAAAATAATCATAAGGCATCCTTACTTATCATAAGCACACTATCAAGCATTCACATAAACTTTCGTCCTATGAAAATACTAAGCATATAATGAAGAAAGGTGGGAACTTTCACTCACACAATTCAACAAACACCTTTTATGCATACTTATAAAGACCAACAATTTTTACCCCAAAACAAGCATTAACAACCCATATTATAATCCTAATCCCAACTTAGGTTCCCCGTAAACCTTAAGAGTCAATACTCACACATACTCAAAGAGAAATGTAAACAATTGAAGGAAAACAAGTAAACATGGTGGTAAACATGATAATAATTGAAACAACATGGTGGTAAACATGGTCACTACCCAACCTTTCATTATCCTGTGTTCTGATTTGGCGTCACTCGGTCGAGTGGCGAGTCCACTCGGTCGAGTGTTACTCACTCAATCGAATGCCAAGTCCACTAGGTTGAGTGAACCTCACTCGATCGATTGCCGAGTCCACTCGGTTGAGTGAACCTCACTCGGTCAAGTGCGACACAGTTCTCAGCCATGACCCGTTTTCGTAAAACAGTCATATCTCACTCGTTTCTTGGTCATTTTGGGCGTGTGACCTACCGTTGGAATCGTAAGAGAACAAGATATCACCTAGAATTGGAATCACCTAATATCATGTCTAGATCTCAAGTTATGACAGTTTTATGACGACTCTTCTATAGACGGACATTATAACAACTCCACTAAGTCTAGTATAGGTTATACTCGGCCCACTTTATTGTCATAATTCACTACCGAGTGGTCTCTCGTCTAACATAAGGTCTTGTCACGCACCACAAGGTTCCTTTGCGCATCTCATAATATCCCAGTATTATAAAGAGCTCCTACCCAAGGTGCTTTAAAGAGAAGAAGAGGTGAGGCGGAATCCTCACGGGCTGCAGAGGATGTTCAAATGCAAGAGACACCGGTATGGCACAATCCGCAATTTCCCAGAGTAATCTTTAATTGTAAACAAAAATGGGATAATTGGGTTATCTTACGCAACAAAGGTATGAAACATACTAAGTTCATTAACCAAGCTTCTTTGAACAATATTGGTATATAGAAGAATGTTAAGGCATTATTTAAGAACCTTGGTATGAAACATTGTTAACCATGGATTATAAGACCTTTCCTGAACTCACCCTTGAGTTCTTGATCTCTTTTCAATTTTATAGGTCCAAAAGGGAAGGTTTTATACATTTTGTAAGTTTCCGGTTGTTTAATAATGATCATAGATTGGACTTAGCGGATTTGCTAACATTTTCCAATTGCCTCATCAAGACTTGCTCGTTGAATCACCTGACTCTTACAACCCGGTTATTACATGGAATTCCATTTCTCACCTCCCTTTTAAATATTGGGACCATGTCCCTCATCAATATACTCACTATCCCGACATTCGTGTTTGGCAAAGGTTTATGGGGTGGACATTCTTTGGGAGAAATGAGCTTCATTCGGTGAGGAAAATAGAGGTTAAGATTTTGGGTGCCTTTCTTAATGTCAATGGTGATGATAAATGGGGGGATTAACATCCCTTACCACTTTGCGGTGCATTTGACCAAGCAATGTGACCCGAAAAATAGTTCAATTGTCTTAGAGGGATTGGTTACTAAAATTTCTCATCACTTATGCCGCTTTAACAAGAGACCACCGACTTGAGACCGTTACTTGTCACTAGGGAAAAGGGGGTTGGACTTGACTATGAATACTTCCTATCTTGCAATTGGTTTAGGGATTCTCATCCTAACATGATTTGGAAAATTGGTAGACAAGATTCACTAATTCTACCGGAAGAGAAAAACGAAATCAAGGCCTTAGTCCATACCAAAGCCTATCATGGGAGTGCCCCTTTTACCCCCACTACTTATCCCTTGCCTCTACGAGGTGAGGCACCTACCACCATTAAGCGGCGTGAGAGAGGTCAACCCTCTCAAGCACGCCATTCCACCTCTAGCATAGATAAGATGGACATGATGCGTGATCTTAGTCTTAATATTAATGTCATTCGTGATGACCAAAGACTTGCATTGTATTCCATATATGATAATTTTACTAGACAAGGGGTAATCCAACCCGAGGGGCCACACCCTTCATTTTATACCTATCCCCCGGGTGCATTTCCTCCTCCTCCTCCTCCCCCTTTTAACCATGATGCAGGTACTTATACTACATATGCTCTCTGGGCCCGGATATTTGTGGTTCGGATTATGGAGTTAAGGCATTTAATGGAGGATATGGAGGGTATGGTGGCTATGGTGGTTATAGTAGCTATGGAGATGGACTTGGTAGTGGCCAAAACATTGGCGAATATGTCACTCCTCTCCAAGGGGATGATTCTAGTGGAAGTGATCATCAAGGTGAATCATCTGAAAGTGGTAGTGTTAAGAAGAAAGGTAGGAAGGGGTTAAACTTTTGGCCCTTTTCTTGAATGAATGATGAAAGGAAGAATCCCCCATATACATACTAGCTTGGGGGGAGGCTATCTAGTCTAGTAAGTTTTCTTTGCTTTGCACTTTAGTTTATTTTCTCGTAACCCATTAAATATAACCCCTTGTCCTTCTTGTTTATGTTCTTTGAGCCATTTTTATGAATTAGTTGGGTGGTTTACATGTTGGCACGTTGAGGACAACGTTGTGTTTAGCTTGGGGGGATTGCATTTGCATTGTAGTGTAGTTGCATTTAGGAAAAATGAGAAAATTGTGTTTTTGCTTGCTTTTAATGTAACACCCCCAATATACCAAGGTGCCTTACCAATACCACCTAATGCATGGATGTGCTACCATCTCGTTTACTCGAGGCAATGTATATCAAATTGACCATAAAGAAACGTACTTAATTAAGTAAATGAGTTCAAGTGTTTACAAGATCAAATCCCAAAATTCATAAAAGAATTACAAATGTTCCAAAACCAAATCCAACTAAAATAAACTAAGCCAAAGACATAGCGGAAGACTCTAGTAATAAGTGGTGACTCCATCCCAGCTATCCCTCGCGCAAGCCATCTCATACCTGCTCAATAACTGCTCACCATCCCCGAATGAATCACCACAGATTTCAAAACATTTAAACGGGGTCAGTTACTGATTACACAAAACAAGATATACAAGATACAACACAGACCACCCAACTCCGCCACAAGTCCATACAGATAAATACACACTAAAGTGTGTAGTCCTGCCAGAATACCCATCGCAACAGATATTCCATGCCGCCAGTGGGGGACGCAGCCGTACCCACCAAATCCCCGCTCATCTATTCTGAGCGAAAACCCATGTTCCTTAATGTGCACATCCCATCCTGTGGCGGGTTCCACATGAGGCGAATCAAGGGAGTAAAGCCACTCCCGCAAGTGACTCCACTCAGCCAAGGACACGCCTCGCGAACCACGGACAATTACACAACTAATTATACAACAACAACACCAATACAATACCAATACGTTAAAGATCAACAATAGTCACAACCATCACCAAACAACTATGTAATCAATAACCGAGTAGGGAAACCCTACCTTGAATAAGCAAATCACCAGATCGTCACAATCAGCTATTCAAAACTGCTCCTCTACAAAATCACCTCCTATACGCATATAATCATACAATTACTAATACAATCATAGAATTACTATCTAATACACATCATACTCCCAAAATCCCCCAAACTACCCAATTAGGGTTTAAAACGAAATGAACAAAAAGGCATAAAAACTACACAAGGATCTTACCCATAATACGACGAACTCAACGGTGTAAAGAACACAACGATCTGACAACTCTAGCCCTTAGGATTTGATAGCGATGCGAAGAAGAAAGCAACGTAACTTTGTTTAGGTTGTGTGAGATTTAGAAAAAGGTAAAAAGTGAAAAATGAACTGACGGAAGTGTTTATATATCATTCTCTCATTGCTAACAAAACCCGGCAAAAATAACCCGTAGAACCAACTTACTCGATCGAGTAAGTCACTAACTCAATCGAGTGACCCGTACTCGATCGAGTGCCACACTTACTCGATCGAGTACCCATCAGCAGTACACTGTTTCAAAATGAAAACTCACTTACTCGACAGAGTAAGCCCTACTCGATAGAGTACCCAAATGAACAGAAAACCGTAGTATTACAGTCTTCCCTCCTTAAAAAGGAACTTCGTCCCCGAAGTTCAACCCATACTCAAAAACAAAACATACTAACTCAACCATGACCCAACAACGCAACCAAGAACTCAAAACAAAACCCCAACCACAACTCAAACCGACTGACAATGACTACTAATTGTACAAAAACTAACATAAACCATACCAAAACCTTATGTGATCATCTCCTACCCCCCTAATAGAAACTTGGTTACGTCCCCGTAACCACCCATACCTGATTAAAAAGAGACGGATACTGCTCCCTCATGGCCTCTTCCGCCTCCCAAGTAGCTTCCTCAACCTCGTGATTAGACCATAGAACCTTAAGCAACATTGTTTCCCCGGACCTAGTTTTCTGAACCTTGCGATCAAGAATCTGTTTTGGCATCTCAAGATAAGACAAGGACTCATCCAACTTTATGTCCTCCACCTCTAGCACATGCGAAGGATAACTCACATACTTCCGTAACTGAGACACATGAAACACATTATGCACCTGATCCAAAGTTATTGGTAACGCTAACCGGTAAGCAACCTTACCCACACGATCCAAAATCTCAAATGGTCCGATGAACTTTTGGCTCAGCTTCCCTTTCTTACCAAACCTCATAACCCCACGCATAGGAGATACTTTCATAAGAACTTTATCTTCAACCTGAAACTCTATGTCCCGGAGATGTAGGTCTACATAACTCTTTTGTCGATCCTGGGCCGCTTTCATCTTTTGTCTAATCACCTTTACTTGGTCTATCATCTCCTGTACCATATGTGGTCCAAAAACCACTGTCTCATCTCTATCATCCCAGCAAATCGGACTCCTACACCTCCTCCCATACAAAGCCTCAAACGGTGTCATCCCAATACTCGTACGGTAGCTGTTGTTATAAGAAAACTCGATCAGATCCAACCTGTCCTCCCATCTACCACCAAACTCCATCACACAAGCTCGTAACATATCCTCCAAAGTCTTGATAGTTATCTCTGTTTGCCTATCTGTTGCAGGATCAAAAGCAGTACTCATCTTCAAGGTAGTTCCCATCATCCTCTATAACTCTTGCCAAAACCGAGAAATAAACCTCGCATCCCGATTTGACACAATGTCCGTAGGGACTCCATGCAACCTCACTACATGTTTCATGTATCCACTAGCCACATGAACTTTACTCCATGTATCTTTCATAGGAAAAAAGTGAGTTGACTTAGTCAAACAGTCAACTATCACCCATATCATGTTGTTACCCTGCTGGCTCCTCGGTAAACCCACTATAAAGTCCATAGAGATAGATTCCCATTTTCACTCAGGTACCTCAAGAGACTGAATCTTACCTTGTGGTCGTCGCTTCTCTCCCTTAACCCTCTGACATGTCAAACATCGAGCCACAAACTCAACTGTTTCCCTCTTCATCCCAAGCCACCAGAAAGTCTTTTTCAAATTTCTATACAGCTTGTCACCACCTGGATGTACTGAATACGGTGTGCAATGAGCCTCTGTCATGATTATCTTTTTCAACTCCTCATTACTAGGAACACAACATCTCCCATCAAACCAACCCTCCCATCTGTATGAATAGAGAACCGAGACACTGTCCCCTTCTTTACTCCAGCTCTCCACTCCTCAATCTTAGGATCAAGAGCCTGTTTCCTGCGAATGTCATCATAAAGGTCTAGCTCCACTGTCAAATCCCCTATAGCATACCCTTTTTGTATCACATGTATCCCCATCTTCCCCACCTCATCTCTCAATCTCATTAAAGACATAGTTATGCATAGAGAATACAAACTCTTCCTGCTCAATGCATCAACCACAACGTTTGCTTTCCCTTCGTGGTATATGTTATCCATGTCATAGTCCCCTATCATCTCCATCCACCTCCTCTTTCTCATGTTCAGCTCCTTTTGAGTAAAGATATACTTGAGACTCTTGTGATCTTAAAACACTTTAAAGGTCGCTCCATAAAGATAGTGCCTCCAAATCTTGAGAGCAAACACAACTGCACCCAACTCTAGATTATGCGTCGGATAGTTCTCCTCATAGGGCTTCAATTGCCTAGAAGTATAGGCAATTACTCTCCCATTCTGCATCAACACACATTCCAACCCATTCTTTGAAGCATCTGTATATACCTCATAGTTTTCACACCTTTCAGGTAAAGCTAAGACTTGAGCTGTGGTCAAACGCTCCTTAATGTTTGGAACACCGTCTCACAACCTTCATCCCAACGAAACCTATGCTCTTTCCTCATCAACGCTGTCATAGGTCTGGCGATCTTTGAAAAGTCTTTCACGAACCGACGGTAGTACCCTGCCAAACCCAAGAAACTCCTGATCTCTGCCACATTCATTGGTGATTCCCACTTAAACACTACCTCTATCTTTGTTGGATCCACAGCTACACCATCCTTGGAAATCACATGCCCCAAAAAGGCAACTTCCTTTGAGCCAGAACTCACACTTAGATAACTTTGCATACAGCTGATTGTCACGCAAAGTCTATAACACTAACCTCAGGTGCTCCTCATGCTTCTCCTTAGTCTTGGAATAGACTAAGATATCATTTATGAACACCACCACAAACCGATCCAAAAACTGACTGAAGATCCAGTTCATCAAATCCATAAACACTGTTGGTATATTAGACAACCCAAACGACATCACCACATACTCATATAGACCATACCTCGATCGAAAAGTTGTTTTTGGTATGTCCTCATTCCGAATCCTCACCTGATGGTAACCTGATCTCAAATCAATCTTCGAGAAGACTCATGCCCTACTCAACTGGTCAAACAGATCATCTATCCTTGGCAAAGGATACTTGTTCTTCACCGTAACACTGTTCAGCTCTCTGTAGTCGATGCACAACCTCAAACTCCCATCTTTCTTCTTCACAAACAGAACTAGTGCACCGCACGGCGATACATTAGGTCTAATGTATCCCTTATCTATCAAATCATCCAGTTGTTTCTTCAGCTCCTCCATCTTAGGACCCATGCGGTACGGGGCCTTATACATGGGTCCCGTCCCTGGTTTCAGTTCCACATTGAAATCTTTATCCCTCTTTGGTGGCAAACCTGGTATCTCCTCCGGAAAAATATCTGAAAACTCTCCCACCACTGGTATCTGATTAGCTGTCGAACTCACCTTACTATGGTCTTTCACATGGCATAGAACCAAAGGACACCCCTTCCTCAGATACGACTTCAATGTCACCGCTGCAATCACTTTAACTTTGGGTTTGAAAACAAACCCACGATAAGACACACTAACTCCCTTAGGACCTCTCAAAGAGACTCTCTTTTGGTGACAATCTATTCTAGCCTTGTACTCACCCAGCCAATCCATACCAACTATCATCTCAAAACCATCCATAGGAAATTCTAAAAAAAACAATGGAAGTTCAACCTGCCCAATTATCATAGATACACCCCTATACAACCTCCCACAAGCCACTGACTCACCCGGCGATATAAAAACCTCATCTTTTACAGACTCAAACTCTCTTAAACCTGAAAGCTTAGCATCACTCAACGCTACAAAAGAGTGTGACGCCCCCGAATCAAACAAAACAAAGGTAAAAACACCATTAACAAGAAACGTACCCGTGATCACGTGAGCATCATCCTCAGCAGCTTTATTGTCCATCATGAATAACTTGCCACTGGTCTTTTATCCACCTCCCTGGACCATACTAGCAGAAGTAGATGGCTTGGCAGCTGACCCCTTATTGTTGTTAGCTGCCGATTTCTGATAAGAGTTATCGTCATTGCGGCTAGATCCGCCGTTGTTGTTATTCTGACCTCCGCGGTGATTCCAGGACCCAGACGGCCTGTTGTAATACTACGGTTTTCTATATCTTTGGGTACTCTATCGAGTGGGGCTTACTCTGTCGAGTAAGTAAGTTTGGTTTACGAAACACTCTTCTGCTGATGGGTACTCGATCGAGTAAGTGTGGCACTCGATCGAGTAAGTGTGGCAGTCGATCGAGTAAGGGTCACTCGATTGAGTAAGTGACTTACTCGATCGAGTAAGTTGGTTTTGTGGGTTGTTTTAGCCGGGTTTTGTTAGTAACGCGTGATTCATATTTAAAGCTTTCCGTCACTTTCTTTATCACTTTTATCTTTTCTAAAAACCTTTCAAGAGACAAAACAAGTTACGCTGCTTTTGTTCTTCGGGTTGCTATCAAATCCCAAAGACTAAGGTCGTTGGATCGTCGTGTTCTTTACGCTGTTGAGTTCGTCGTGTCGTGAGTAAGATCCTTGTATAGTTTTTATACCGTTTCGTTCATTTTGTTTAAAACCCTAATTGGGTAGATTGGGGGTTTTTGGAAGTATAATGTTGTATTAGATGGTAATGGTATGATTATGTGATTATAGGAGGTGGTTTCGTAGAGGAGCGATATTGAATAGCTGCTTTGTGACAATCTCGTGATTTGCTAATTCCAGGTAGGGTTTCCCTACTCGGTTATTGATTACATAATTGTTGGTGGTGGTTGTGTTTATTGTTGATCTATAACATGTTGGTTTTGTGTTGGCGTTGTTGTTTTATAATTGGTTGTGTAATTATCTGTGGTTCTCGAGGCGTGTCCTCGGCTGAGTGGAGTCACTTGTGGGAGTGGCTTCACGTCCTTGCTTCGCCCTCTGTGGAACCCGCCACAGGAGGGGATGTGCACATTAAGGAACATGGGTTATCACTCGGATTAGATGAGCGGGGATTTGGTGGGTACGGATGCGGTCCTCCACTGGCGGCGTAGAAAATCTGTTACGATGGGTATTCTGGCAAGACTACATACTTTAGTATGTAGTCAGGTGTGTGGAGTTGTGATGAAGTTTGGGTAATGTGTATGTTGTATCTTATGTATTGTGTTTTGTATAATCAATAACTAACCCCGTCTATATGTTTTGAAAACTATGGTGATCCATTCGGGATGGTAAGCAGTTATTGAGCAGGTATGAGATGGCTTGCGCGAGGGATAGCTGGGATGGAGTCATCACTTATCTTTAGAGTCTTCCGCTGTGTCATGAACTAGTTTCCTTTCAGTTGGTTGAGTTTTGGAACATTTGTATTTACTTTACAGGTTTGGTTTGGGAATTGTAATCACTTAAACTCTTTCACGTATGTAAGTATGTTTCTTTATGGTCTATTTGGTATACATGGCCTCGGGTAACCGAGATGGTAGCATTCCCATGCATTAGGTGGTCCTGGTAAGGCACTTGGTGTATGGGGGTGTTACAAAGTGGTATCAGAGCGACGATTTTGGAACCTGTAACTAATGAACCCAATAAAGCTAGGGAGTCAAAATAAAATGAACCCGGATAGGAGTTGTTAGGAGCTAATGCAAAGGCTTGGGAGACGTCGTCCTAAAGTCGCGATCTCGCCCTACAACTTAGAACCGGTCACTATGGGGTGTCATGTGAATAGGATGTTGCATTGTTGTATATATATATATATATATATATATATATATATATCGAGAGAGAGAGAGAGAGAGTCAGGATCCGGTGAGAACTCCTAAATATTTGAGGATTGAGGATTAGAGAATACAATATCACATGTTGTTCAATACAATATCACGAAAAATCTGACCTTTGCCAAAAAAAATTTTTTTTTTTAAAAAAATTATAATTTTTTTTTGCACAAGTCCTTTTTTTTGTGATATTTTATCGAATAACCTGTGATATTGTATTGAAGAACCTCTGATATTGTAACGAAATCCTCAATCCTCAAAAAGATAGTGTATCCTCACATGATCCCAATTATATATATATATATATATATATATATATATATATTTATATATATATATATAATTGGGTTCAAATGAGTCCCCTTCCCTTAAGTGAGTCCATAAGTCCAATTCTTAGCCCTTAGATCTTAAGAAATGAATGGCTGAGATTTTAAGCACACATCCACTTCCCCATGCAGACATTAATCATGCAATTTTACCCAATTCCCCACATTAACACTTTTTCAATTTTCTAAAATTCATTTTCAGAAAAAAAACGTCTGTCTCTCTCAGCTCTCTCATTTTTCGCGGTTCATTCTTCTCCCTCTGTCTCTTCAGCTACTTAATTTTACTCAACTTCTTCATCATTTTCTATCCATTTTCCAGAAAATCAACTTGGTATTCTTCATTTTACTGGAACGCAAACATCCTACTGCATCCTTCAGGTATTTTTTTCTTAATCCTCATTTTACTTCACTTTTACATAAAATCAATTTGCTTAGTATCAAATCACAATTGATTGTTAGTTTTTTTCACCTTCAATAATTATCTGTTTATTATGAAGTTTATCTTTGTATTTTTTTAACCATTATTTGTACCCATTTCTTATTATTATGAGTATGAAACTGCCATGATCTATTTGTGTAACTGTAGCAACTTTGATAACCTCAATTAATCGGTCAAGTTAGGGTTTTGATTGCTCTGTGTATTTGTAATTTATGTAGTGGAAAGTTTAACCCTAATCAGTTCATCATTTTGAGTGCCCTTACATCAAACGGGTTCCTTTTTTTGTATTGGAATGTTTATGAAACTTCAATGATCTATTTCTGTAAGTTTAGCAATTTTGATGACTTCAATTAATCTTGCAATGTTGATTTTGAGTGCTCTATCTATCTTTAATTTATGAATTGCAAACTTGCAATGTTGATTTTTTGAGCGCTTTGTCTATCTTTAACTTTAGTATTTTATGCAGTGTGTAACATTTTCCCTAATTATAACTTTAATTTTTTGATTATGTAACTGCAATGATATATTTATTTAACTGTTTCAATTTTATTAACTTCAATTAAGCATTCAATTAATGTATGATTCATTGTATATTGTATATATGACTCTGGAATATGAATGTTGCTTTTGTGTTTTTGTCATTTATAGATGACTGGTAAAGATGAAACTGTGGAGCTGTTGTTTGATTGACTCCATCGACATGTAGAACATTCTTTGATTCAAAATCCCTGATAGTCGTACCTGTTGCTAATTCTACCCCCTCGATAGTTGTTAAATGCAAGTGTCACAGGCTTTTGAAATTGATTTCAAACCTGAATGATAGGCAGCGAGAAGCATTGAAGAGAATTGGGTTTGGGGGGCTGCTCGAGATGAGGCTCAAAAAGTTCCTTGTTGAACATGTACGGCTGTTTTATGATGCTTTTAACGATGGCAGCTATCTGTTTAGGCCCTCTGACTTTCAATTAAAAGAGTTCCTGTTGACTAAGCATGATGTACATGATTGCTTCATGTTACCTCTCGGTCCTAAGGAACTCCAACTAGTACCTACTGGTCGTAAGAAGGAGGCGGCTGAGCTTGTAATTAAGCAACTGAAGGATCGCTGGAGGAAGAAATACGGAGTGACAAGAATTTCTGATCCTATTCCCTTAGGGAAGATATTAAAAGATATTGAGGCAGATGAAGACGGGGGAGAAAAATTCTGCAGGTTATTTGTGTTGTTCAGTATGGGGACATTCTTAGCCCCTACAACAAACGGGGTCGACATGAAGCTTCTATCGGCAGTTGAAGATGTAAGTCTCATTAATCAATTTGATTAGTGTTCATATGTGTTAGATAGTATGGTTGCTACTGGTCTCGAATCTCAGAAACCCATCACGTGCTTGCGCGGCTGTATCCCTTTTCTTATGATTTCATATTTCCAGAGGTTTGACTTTCGTGGTAAAGTTTCACGTCATGACCTCCCATTGATAAAACATTGGGATGACTAGAGTATTACCGAGAGGTTAGACGGCGAGCTGATTGGTGGGTCTTTGGGGCGTCAGAAATTTTCAACTGTGATTTATCCCCGATGCCTTCAACCTTCCTATAAGCCAAATCAGATCATTGGTACTGATACCCCTCAATTATTATTGCCGTCTACGTCAGACATACCTTCCGATACGAAGTTCATTCAGATTCAACTACCTTCTGGT
The DNA here is from genome assembly GCF_048544455.1 of Silene latifolia. Taxonomy (NCBI): domain Eukaryota; kingdom Viridiplantae; phylum Streptophyta; class Magnoliopsida; order Caryophyllales; family Caryophyllaceae; genus Silene; species Silene latifolia. Next base: position 40,116,514 of record NC_133529.1, read on the forward strand.
GTTGAGGATAACAAGGAATTGCAAGCTAGAGCCGTGGATGTAAGTCAATCTTTTCTTTTCTTATTCTGTCTAAATATTCTTTTTTAGTTGGACTTGTGTAGAGAATAACTTGAAGCTTTTATACAATTTGTGAATTAAAGTTTCGTATAAGATGGTTAAAGTTACAAACCATAAATTTGAAGTGGGAAAAATTTAGATAACATGTTTTTTTATTGATAGTTGGTATCATGTGTTGCATCTGTAGGATGTGCATGAGCTCTATTTAAAGATGCAGCGGAACGCAATTGTCTTCCATGCATGGTACTCAGATGCAGCCTCAAGGATTAGACGTCTAACCACTCCACAGACTGATCCAACTTTCTTTGTCCTGTCACAATCCACACAAGCATTCTTTGAATCTGATTCACTTCATCAACATGTTGCTCAAGTAGCTGATCTATCATAGCGAATGAAAGATTTGGTGGATAAAGCACCCGTCTTTCAGGAAGCTGGAAAGAAAGATAATGAACTGGATGTTTCGCTGAATGAAGATTCATCATTCCTTAATTTGGGGACAAATGATTTCTATACTACCCAGGATGTTAATGAGATATATGGGCCGGAGGAAAGGGTTGTTGAGGAGGTACATTTATCTGCTGATGAGGTCCCTGGAAACTATTCACCATAGAATTTGATCAACAAAAATACTTCTTCTGTCGTTGAAAATAATGAGACCGTAGATGAGGTGATGGTAGAAATGGCTGTTACGGAAGCACTTGATGGCCCTGCTGTTAAAAAAGGAGAGGTTCTTCACGAGTCTATTACCCAAATGATTGGGTCCGCTCAGGTTTATTCTACTGGTGAAGTACATTCGGTTTTACGAGATCTGCGAGAGTCAGAAATTGATGTCGAGGCGTTATGTGGAGGGGATATGGTGGCAGGGGTTGACCAAGGAAATAGTGCATCTCGTTCAATTTACGTTCCGCAAACTGACAGTGAACACCATCCTTTTTTACTTCACTCAAAAACCCAGCTGTCATGTATGGTTGTTGCCCCTGAAAACCTCGGCTGCTCTATTGACTGCGGGTCACCTGATCCAGAACAACTATTAGTGTCAGAGATAATGCGCCGCAACAAGAGACTGTTCACCACGGTTTTTAGCAAGAGGAAGGACGTAATGGATTACGTCTTTTATAAGTCCGACAACTATAGCAAACGTAAGTGGCTTCAAAATCTAGATAATAGGTTGAATAAGTTTAAGTTAATGTTCACTTCATCCATTATAGGGAAATGCATTTGACATCCATATCTCAATTTTATTTAGGGAACAAGTTGTGTCTTACAGCAACTGTTACTGGATTAAGAGGGAGGACATTTCGTCTTTGTACCCTGGGGTGCAAATCACGAACAATGTGATCGATTGTTGGTCAATACTACTCAACCACATCAGAAATGAGAACACTGCATCAGTCTTCACTTCCCGTTGTTGGTTTGGTCTTAGCCACATTGTATGTGCCCATTTTTTTATCGCTTTAGTTTTAAATTATTTTTCATGATATGTCATTGTAATCCATATTCTTGGACAGGGTCCTGTGGTTGAAATTTGGAATGCCAAAAAAAAGGTGAAGTTTTGGATCTTAGTAAAGACATATTCACTGCTTGGGACATGTGGGTTGAAGAGTGTCGATCTCCCTTTCATCTTGACTCTAATCTGGTATATGTTACCTTCTTGTTTCACTATATAACTGATAACACTTAAAGTAGCAGCTTTTAAATGGATTATAGTGTCTTTTTGTGATCGAACATCTTATAATACTCGTCTTTTTGCGATCACAGGTCTTTGTTCTGGTTTTAGCAGGCGAACATTACAGTTGCGCATGCATAAATTTTGTATCACAACAGGTTGAATACCTTGATAACCGTTCCTATGGTGAAGATTTTGACATTTTGCCTTATGTAGGCGTGGCACGTATCTCTGTAAGTCAATACATTTTAAACTTACTAATTCATAGTTTGAAACGGAATTAGGTTTTATTATTAAAGTTTTACAATTTGTGAATTCAAGTTTCGTACATGATGGTTAAAGTTACAAACCATAAATTTGAAGTGGGAAAAAATTGGACATTAAAGTTTCAGAATTAGTAAATTGAAGTTTGAGAAAACATTCTTAAAGTTACGAAATTCAAATAACTAGTGGAAAAATGTTTAATTATTAAAGTTACACTTTGTGTGAAATAAATTTTCAAAAATACAGGTTGAAGTTATCAATATGTAGAAAGAAATAAAGTTATGAAAGTAGTGAAATAAAGTTTCAGAAAGTTGTGCTAAAGTTTCTAGAAAAAAAAGTGTAGTACAAAAACAACTAAGTATTAAAGTTGCAGAGGTTGTGAATTGAAGTTTTATAAAACAGTGTTAAAGTTACACTTTATGAGAAAAAGTTTGAGCATTAAAGTTTTGTAATTTGTGAATTAAAGTTTTATAAATTTGTGTTAAAGTTACCAATTGAATATTTGAAGTGAAAAAATAATCTGAGTGTTAAAATCACAGTTACACTTTGTGTGAAATAAAGTTTCACAAATCACGGTTATAGTTACCAATATGTGGAAAGAAATAAAGTTACGAAAGTAGTGAAATAAAGTTTGAGAAAGTTGTGTTAAAGTTAATAAATCCAAAATTGAAGTACAAAAACAAGTAAGTATTAAAGTTGCACAGGTAGTAAATTGAAGTTTCATAAAACAGTACTAAAGTTACACTTTATGTGAAAAAGTTTGATCATTAAAGTTTTACAATCTGCGAATTAAAGTTTTATAATTTCTGGTTAAAGTTACCAATTGAATACTTGAAGTGAAAAAATAATTTCAGTACTAAATTCACAGTTACACTTTGTGTGAAATAAAGTTTCAGAAATCACGGTTAAAGTTACAAATATGTGAAATGAAATAAAGTGACGGAAGTAGAGAAATGAAGTTTCAGAAAATGGTGCTAAAGTTACTAAATGAAAAATTGAAGTACAAAAACAAATGACTATTAAAGTTGCAGAAGTAGTATATTGAATTTTCGTAAAACAGTGTTAAAGTTACACTCAATAAACTAATTACGACTTAAATTTAAACCAAGTTATATTGGTAACTTTATGCTTGTCTTATGAAACTCTAGTTTAGAAATTGTGTAACTTCAGTCAGTTTATTTTAGTTTTCAATGATCTTATTTTTTATAACTCTAATCATCTTTTGTGAAACTTTATTACACAACCTGCCTAACTTTATTTCTCATCATTTGATTTTCACTTCACCACATATTTTATAACTTTAAACTGTCTTCTGAAATATTATTTTTGACTTTCAGTTTTTTATTTGCTCACTGTAAGCATGTAACTTGAAACTTTGTGATTGAGGAGTTTAAAACACTGACAGGCTAATGAAATGGGCAAGTATATGGTGCATAAAGGGTTAAGCAAAGGGTCCAAGGTTAGCGAGTTTAAACTCGTTAACGTTATCTTTATATGGCAAGGCCTAGGATACTCTGCCAATGATTGTAGTACATATATGATGATTCACATGCTGCTTTATAATGGTGTGCCCTTTGATTGCGGGTTAGGCACCATGGATGCCATGAATTTGTACAGAGCGGAAATTGCTGCCACCCTTGTATTAAGTGACCTTAACAAGTCAAGGGAACAAGTGTTATCAGAGGTGAAGTCCTTCATAAATGATGAAAGTATTTCGTGTGCGGCGTTTGAAAGTTTGGATTCTTTCCAAACCCCTCGCATTAAAAGGAATGCTGATTCTCGCATACGGACTGAATCCGCTAAGCGTCCCTGTTCTAATAAATCTGACTCAAGTAATGCTGAAACTAAATCCTCTTATTCAAAATCCGCGGTCAGTGGAAATCTATCTGCTTTAAAGAGTCGTCCTCGGGGGAAGGGGGATGGTCTTGGGTGCTCCCTTGATTATGGTGTTGCTGATCTAAACACCCTTGTTATTTCGAAGACTCTGCGAAGCAACCAATTATTAGTGAAAGATGTGCCGAATACAAGAAAGTATGTTGCAGACTACTGCTTCATGGACGACAACAACTTGGACCCTAGGTAAGCTGAAGTTCTCGATCTAATCAAGCTGTTTTACTTGATTATGTAAGTTGTATCGGTCAACAAATATATTATCATTGTAGGGAACACCTAGCAGATTATGGACGTAATGCCATGCTTTGCCGGGATGACATAATGTCAATGCTTCCGGAATAAAAATGTCAACAAGAGTGATTGAATGCTGGTCCAAGCTGTTGAATCGGATAGAGTCAGAGGACAATGAGGTTGCAAGGATGGCTTTTCTCGGTTTACGTCATACTGTATGCATCTTATATCTACTTATAAAACGAAATTTAGATGTTTTACATGACATGGCCATTGTAACATTAGCTTTTTTAATATAAAATTCTAAGCTGTACTTGTTTATCTCTGAGTTGTATCATTTATTTGATGCAGGACGTGGTAATGAGACTACTGGACAGCCAAAACGAGGGCACACCTAATGATAGCCAGTACGATAACCTTTACCATATATGGAACTTGTTCATAAATGACTGTGGGAAGACGTTTAACTTGGAGGCAGACTACATTTTCGTACCGGTTAATGTCGACGATCATTTTGCTTGCATATTGGTCGGTCCGCTTTGAGCTTAGATTTCGGTTACTTATCGTTAGGAGCACCTAGACCAAAACAATATTTATAACTTCACAAACAACTCTACTATTAGTAAAGAGGCAAGTAAAAGTCGGATCCCAAGGGACGGGTATTGATGTAGGATTTTCGATTGCAAGTAGCGGTGTCTAGGGGTGTCACAATTTGGGTTGAGATAAGAAGATCACTAAACTAAATAACAATTAAAGTAAACAAGCAAGATGACTAAAATGGGATGTAAACAATTGATTAAAAGCACTAGGGTGTCATGGGGTCATAGGGGATTCATGGGAATTGATCATACAAACATATTCTCAAATTATAAGCAAGCAATTATTGTTGTGATAGGATCGAGTTGGTGTATATCTTACTATCCTAGGAAGGTTTGGGTCCCGGAGCCGAATCGATTAGATTGTACAACACCTACAAGTCGACTTAATCCTCCCTACTCAACTATATGCATGGTCTAATGAGACTCGAGTTGGTTTATGTCTTACAAGTCTCATTGAAAAGGTAAGTGATGGGTAAAAAATTTAAGGATTCATAGGCTCGCATTTCATCAAACATAACATGTGCATAAGTTGATATCACAACAAGCAAGCAAATAAATTATGAAAACATATTAAATTAAGCATGAATCATCCCCCATGTTGGTTTCCCCTAATTACCCATTAACCCTAGTTAAGGAAACTACTCACTCATTATCAAGTTTAACATGTTAACAAGGTTGTCAATCATATTAACAAAGCAAAACATGATGAATAAATGAAGATGATTAACAATAATTAAAAAGGGATTAAGAGAGTTATACCTAATGATGATTCCAAAATAATAATGCAAAGAATAAAAGAAGTACTTGATGATTGATGGAATGTTGTCAATCTCCCAATAAACCCAAATAATCTTCAATTACCCAAAATAAAAGATGAACAAAAGAGGAATTAAGGAAATGAGATTTGTATTAATATTTGATTAGAAGTTGATTAAAAGATTAAGGAGAGATTAGAATGATATAAACTACACTAAAGATTGATAAGAAGTACATGATAACCTAATTAGACTAATGGGGTATTAATTGTGGGGATTAGGTGCACAAATTAGGGTTACTTAGGGCTTAAATGACGATTAAGTCCTTGAGGAATCGCTCATCTCAAGAAAAGATGCGGGTCTCCTTTTAGCTAGTCTTCCAAAAATATACGCATCTTCAATGGAGGGAAGAAGACGACGTGTCCCTCTGGAGCAGAATCCGAGCGTCCAAGAGTCGGGACGGGCGGATTGGGGAGCTGCTGGACGGGCGTCTGGCTGGTTTGGACGAGCGTCCTAGGAAGCTTCTGGACGGGCGTCCCGAGTGGTGGGACGAGCGGATTCTGGCTCAGCTTTCTTTTCTTCTTTTCTTCTTCCAACAATCCTCCGGGATTTTGTCGGGGATGCAAGGATCTTCTTCATCATTGCCCATCTACTACATTATGTACAAAGGCCTTCTAGTCTTGTCTTCTCTTTGATGCTTGGTCATTAGATTCGATCAATTTAGCTCCATTTTGCCATGAAAATGCAAGGTTTGCACTCCTCTCATACCAAGGAAACAAAACCTCAAAGAATATGAAAACGGATGACTAAAGATAGTAAATGACCCAATTATGCACGAAAAAGCATAAGAACGAGGCTAATTCGAGGACTAAATTTGCTCAAATATTGATCACATCAAATATCCCCAAACCGAACCTTTGCTCGTCCCGAGTAAAGAGGTGACAAAACTAGGACCTTATTTAAACTATCCTACTAATATAGACCGACATGAGACAATTAGCGGGTCTCACTCCGCTCCTTCAACTCACAACAAGACAGCCATGAGGTAGGATGCCTTCTTGCAAGGCAAGATGGGTCTTGCCAAAATGGCGACACATCTAATCATTAAGCACACAAAAACAAGTAATGGATGCATCTACAAAAAGAATAGCCACTTTACTCATCTAAGTGGCGGAAATTATCTAAAGGGGAAGCAATTCAAGGGTACACACTCCTTCATCGATATGGTTTCTTCAAACTACTAAGCCTAGAAGGATACCAATAAATCACCTCCAAGTTGTGTCAAGCTAGGGTACCTTTATCCTCAATCGTTAAATGCTTTTGTCAAGAGTAGACTCCCTATGGTGTTAGAAACACTGGAGGATCGCGGAATTCCCCTTCTTGCCTAGACAAGAAGAAAGGTCGTCCCCTCTCTACCATGCACAAAAATGGATATGATGGATAAAGGGATCAATAGTAATTGAGTTTCATTTGGGAGTTTGCTTTTGTTGTTGTTTTTCCCCCCAATTTCTTGTGGCATTTGACATTTGAGAACACTTTCTTTTTGCCATTTCTTTTGATTTTTGGCATTTCAATACTTGACAATTTTTCAACTTTTTGCATTTTATTTTGAACATTTTCAAAGTCACCCCAATTAGTAACGAGGGTGCCTTATATTTGAAGCGTAGGAGTTTTCATTTTTGTTACTTCTCTTTTTCTTTTGATGCAATTTGCAAACTTTTTGACTTTTTATTTCATTTCTTGAACTCAAATTTTGAACAATTTTTGTGCCCATTCCCTTTGATGACAAAATGTATGGTAGAACATGGATGAATTATGGTTGCATGGCTTCAAGGGTCACCTTGGAATAAACGGTAGCCAAGCAGTTATCACACCACAAGGTACTCTTGACTAGGCCTTAATCCATGGGTCAAAGGATACTATCATGACACATCCTAGGGTGTTTTGCAAGTATTCTAACAAGAAAAGTCTTAAGAAGAAAAAAGCATCTACTGAGGCCTACATACACTTGTCAAGCTTCCCAAATAGACGGTTTCACAAAATTTTTCCTAAATGCAACTATATGCCATGATGCAACTAACATATATACATCCTAATGCATATGCTTCTACCAGGTAATATGCCAAATAATCTAAATGCAATCCTAAATTCACATTGTTTTTACCGCATCAATCAAAATAAAGCCACATAGTCATTAACATAAAGAGGAAAAAGGAGATTGGAAAGATCATACCATGCGGTCTTCAGTATCCTCATGTCTCGGATGTGGCGTAGTCAATCAATGTGAACAAGGATGAACAAACACAATATAAACAAAACAATATATACAAGTCTACACTAAAAAGGAATGAACATGTTTTTGATTTTTTCAATTTTTCAATTTTATTTTGGATTTTTCAAAATTTTTGATTTTTTTGGATTTTAAATAAAAGTCAAGTTAGAATTTCCCATCCCCACACTAGTATGGGCATTGTCCTCAATAGCCAATACGATAGGAAATTATGCAATGAATATGCATGATTTCTAAACTAAATGCAAACTAGACTAAGCTACACTACATGATGCATGTGTTTTTGTTATGGCGGAGAGCATAATTTAAATTAGCTCCCAATGCATATGCATGGACTTCCCCAAACCAAAATAGACATTATTTCTAATGTCTTGAATTTCGGTGGAGATTATGCACATGTAATGCAATGCATGAAACTAAAAATTGTCATTTTGGATTTTACAAGTTGGGAACAAAGATAAAGAACACCTTAAAGAAGCCAAGGTGTTAGTCCTCTAATGTTGCTAGGACTCCACAAAATGATCAAAACAAATATGGTACAACAAATTAGGAAAACATCGAATTCTTTTCATGAAAGTTAAAAAGAGACGGGATAAAGGAAACTTCACTTAAGCCTTGACGGGTGCCTCTTGCCCGCTCCATCAAGCTATGAAGAGATCCCTAGAGATCGCCATCATCCCCCTCTAAGTCACTATCCCAAGCCTCTTTGGATGCATCACTTGCATTAAAGTCCGTAAACTCATCTTCCTTACTATTGAGCTCCATCGTATCTCCACCACAATATTTATCGCTCCCTTCGCCTTCTTGCCCATCATTTGCTCTTTCCGAGTTTGGGAAGAGAATGTCCATTTGGGCCCAAGAGGGAAACATTCCCTCCTCGCTAACCTTCCCTTGTTGAACCAAATGGTGGAATTGTGGGTATAGAGCATAGTAGCTATCCACGGCGGCTTCATATTGACGGAAATGCATGTCTTGGAGAATTCCCATCATAAAATCGTCTCGGGGCAGGATGAAGGGGTTAGGGGGATTGTAAGGTTGGTATTGAAAAGGGTAGGGAGGTATCTTGATCTTTTCATTTTGTTGTTGTGGCTCGTTTTATTGTTCTTGGGTTTGTGGCGGTGCTTGATTTGCTTGGTTTGGGTTTGTGGGGATGAGGTATGGCGGGATTGGCGATAGAGGACCCCTCCTTGATGAAATTCTCGGTAAACCGTTCATTGGCAAGTAGATAGGATTGCTTCCTTTTGTTATCCATTTGATTTTCTTTTCGAAACCCTCGTGGGTTATCCAATGATGTTGCACAAGGATTAGCTCCTCATTTATCCTTGTATTTCCCGGGAGGGGAGTGTACTCATTGCTCTCATTAAACCTTGGATTGAAGTGTTTTGCGAGTCTTGTAATGAGTCCTCCATTGACGATATGCTTCATCCCATCGTCATCTCCATTTCGAAACATAGCCCATTCCTCGAGGAGTACAAGTGGTGCATTAAAATGATAACCACTCTTTCCTTGGATCTCAAGATATGATTCCATGAATACGAGATCAAGCTCATTCACAATTGCCGGGTCTCGGCGTGCAAGAATAGTTCCGGATAATAATCGGTAAGTGAGCCTTAGAATAGGGATTTGGATGTGAAATCCCAAACATTCCTTGATATACAAAAAGTCTCGACCGATCATGGCTCTCCACAATGGTGCCACACTATACTTCTTAGGTCTTGATGTTCGGGTAGGCGAAACATCCAAACCGAGTACATTTGCAAACTCAACAAGAGTCATCATCCTTGTCACATTCTCCAATCTAAACTCTATGCAAATTGTTTTGTTCAAAGTTGTGATCTTTAAGAAAATTAAGAACTCAAGAACAAGAGGTCGGTAGGTTTGCTCATGTAAGTGGAACAAGGTAGAAAGACCAAACAACTCAAAAAGGGCTTCCATTTGATGGTATATTCCAAGCTTTATTAATGTTTCATGGCATAGAAATTTGGTAGGAAGAATATTCTTACCAAGTAGTCGGTGAAAGACAAGCCTTTGAACATCGTTCACAAATTCAATGTTAGAAAAATCGTCAATCTTGGTGAGATCCACAATCTCTTCATGTTCCCTCTTTAGAGTGTTGATGTGAGAAGTAGATGAGCTTCCTCTCACTCTTGGTCTTCTTCTTTCCCTAAATGAAGATCCTCTTGGTCCCATTCTTTGATTGTAGATTTGGAATTTGATTTGTTGAAATATGGAGATGCTTTTGTGAGTTAGATCTTGCTTTTTAATCTTTTTGAAACCCTAGAATTTGGGGGTTTTTGTTTTTTGTGGAGTGAATGAGTGCTTGAGATATGGTTTGGAGTCATAAGATAGGGGGTTTTAATATTGTAAGTGGAAAGAAGGATGAGGTTTCACAAATTGTGTGGTGGGGGAGAAGATTGATTGCGAAAATCGGTAGTAAAAGACGCAGGGGGACGAGCGGCTTCGTCATCGAGACGCTCGGATTTCTGGGTGCTGGGACGAGCGGATTCTTCACGGGACGCTCAGCTTCTCTTATAGAGAAAAATTCCAGATTTTGAAACAGCCAGGACGAGCGTCCTTAGGTCGGGACGAGCGTCTTTCAATCAGTGGGACGAACGGCTTCTCCAACAAACGCTCGGATTTCGTTACAGCGAAAAATCCCAAAAACTTTTGCCAACTAGACAAGCGGATTCCTAGGGCGATGGGCGTCCGGAATAGGACGAGCGGATCAGCACTTGAGACGCTCGGATTTCTGGTCAAAACTAAACAGCTGCTTGTCAGCTCAGTAGGGCGAGCGGATTCCTAGGGCGATGCTCGGATTTTCTGCTTGGACGAGCGTCTTCCCCTCGGGACGCTCGGATTTCTCCTGTCTTTCTTTCACTCGGATAGAAATATTTCCCCACACTTGAAAATTAGTTCCTTCATTCATCAAAATGGTTAGTGACCCTCCCTCACGTACTCTCATGGAAAGAATCGTGTCTATGAAAGAAGTGCAATAGAATTAAAAGTACAAGTAAGAAGGGTTAGTATATTTACAAGTGGTGGTTTAGGGAGGACTCCACCAAACTCTCCTTTTGATGATTTCTTCAAGGATGAGGAGGCCCGAGGTAGGTGACCTCGACCTCTCCAATGAATGCTCCCTCATAATATGGCTTCAATCTTTGGCCATTGACCTTGAATTTGCTTCCGTCTTCCGATTTGATTTCAAAGTCTCCATACGTTCCTACCTCGGTGATCACATAAGGACCCATCCATCTAGAGTTCAACTTCCCGGGAAAGAGTCGATATCGGGAGTTGAATAGAAGGACTTTATCTCCTTTGTGCAAGGCTTTTTGCTTGATTCTCTTGTCATGAAGCAACTTTGTCCTTTCCTGGTAGATCTTTGCGTTCTCATAAGATTGTAGTCAGAATTCTTCCAACTCTTGGATTTGTATCATCCTTCTTTGACCACTTAATTTGATATCAAGGTTGAGAGCTTTGATCGCCCAAAAAGCTTTGTATTCTAACTCAATTGGCAAGTGGCATGCTTTCCCGTAGACAAGTTTGTAAGGGGAAGCTCCTATGGGAGTCTTATAGGCCGTCCTATAAGCCCAAAGAGCGTCATCAAGCTTCATGCTCCAATCTTTACGAGTCTTGTTTACAACCTTCTCAAGAATCTGCTTGATCTCTCTATTTGGAACTTCAACTTGACCGCTTGTTTGAGGATGGTATCATAAGCCGGTTCTATGTTGAACACCATATTTGGTCAAAAGGGATGTGAGCTTCTTTTCGTGAAAATGTGTTCCTCCATCACTTATGATTGCTCTAGGGACTCCGAATCTTGGGAAGATTATTTTCTTGAAGAGCTTAGTGACCATTTTTGCATCATCGGTTTGGGTGGCAATTGCCTCTATCCATTTTGAGACGTAGTCTACGGCCACAAGGATATATTTGTTTCCCTTGGATATCACGAACGGCCCTTGGTAGTCGATCCCCCAAACGTTGAAGATCTCCACCTCTAGTATGCCCCTTTATGGCATTTCATTCCTCCAAGAGATATTCCCCGTCATTTGACAAGCATCACAATGAAGGATGAATTCCCTTGCATCTTAGAACATCGTAGGCCAATAGAAGCCCGATTGAAGAATTTTTGCAATGGTTCTCCTTGCTCCATGGTGTCCACCATAAGGTGATGAGTGGCATCCTTCCAATACTCCTTGAATCTCCCATTGAGGGATGCACCTCCGGTAGAGCCCATCACTGCACTCCTTATAAAGATTTGGGTCATCCCAAAAATACCAATTTACTTCGAATAAGAACCTCTTTCTTTGGTTGTAGTTTAAGTTTGGAGGGAGTACTCTTCCAACAATATAGTTGGCATAATCGGCAAACCATGGGGTGACATGTCTCTCATGTTGTGTTTGAATAGCCATCAGGATATCATCGGGGAAAGAGTCATTGATCGGTGTTTCTCCTTCTTCATCATGAAACCGGATCCTTGACAAGTGATCCGCTACTACATTCTCGGCTCCTTTCTTGTCTCTTATTTCCAAGTCGAATTCTTGAAGAAGCAAGATCCATCTCAACAACCTTGGTTTTGCCTCTTTCTTTATCAAGAGATGTCGAAGGGCGCGGTGATCCGAAAAGACAATCACTTTGGATCCAAGTAAGTAGGAACGGAATTTGTCCAAAGCATAGACAATGGCAAGAAGCTCTTTCTCAGTGGTATCATAGTTCACTTGGGAAGAATCAAAAGTCTTGCTTATATAGTAGATAGCTTGTAGAGCTCTCCCTACCCGTTGGCCAAGAACCGCTCCAACGGCGTAGTTACTAGCATCACACATAATCTCGAACGGTAGTTCCCAATTTGGTGGTTGAATGATCGGTGCCGAGATTAGTGCTTCCTTGATTCTATTAAAGGCTTCAACACACTCATTAGTGAAATGGAATTGGGCAACTTTAAGTAAGAGTTGAGTGAGGGGTTTCGCGATTTTTGAGAAATCTTTTATGAAACGGCGATAGAAACCCGCTTGACCGAGAAAACTTCTCACCCCTCTAACATTCACGAGAGGTGGGAGTTTCTCTATCACCTCAACCTTAGCTTTATCGACCTCGATGCCCTTTTCCGAGATTAAATGACCCAAAACAATTCCTTCATTGACCATGAAGTGACACTTTTCCCAATTTAAGACAAGACTAACATCTTCACATTTTTGCAATACAAGGGAAAGATTATGCAAACATGAGTCAAAGTCTTTTCCATAAACGCTAAAATCATCCATAAAAACTTCCGTTATGGTCTCTAGGTAATCGGAGAAGACACTCATCATGCATCTTTGAAAAGTGGCGGGGGCATTACACAAGCCAAAAGGCATCCTCCTATATGCAAAAGTACCATAAGGGCATGTGAAGGTGGTCTTGTGTTGGTCATCCGGGTGTATAGGGATTTGAAAGAATCTCGAATACCCGTCAAGGTAGCAAAAGAACTTGTTGGAGGCTAGCCTCTCAAGCATTTGGTCAATGAATGGTAGGGGAAATGATCATTTCTTGTTGCGGAATTTAATTTTCGATAGTCAATACACATACGCCAACCGATGATCTTCCTTGTGGGTATTAGCTCATTCTTTTCATTTGTCACTACCGTGGTACCTCCTTTCTTAGGTACCACTTGAACGGGGCTAACCCATAAAGAATTCAATATGGGGTATATGATTCCCGCATCAAGTAATTTCATAACCTCTCCTTTAACAACTTCTTGCATGTGGGGGTTTAATCTCCTTTGAGATTGGATGGTAGGTCTATGGTCCCCCTCTAGATGAATTTGTTAGAAATCTATATCTCATTATTTAACATATTCATATATGTTTCAAATTAATTTAGTCATAAATTAATTACAAATCTTATGCATGCAAACTAAAACAAAAGAGATAAGAAAATCAATTTCTCACCAAATAAATTTCGGTCAAATGGGCACCAACAAGATCTCCTTCTTGTTAGTTCTTGAGCTTTCCAATATTGGATGAATATTCTTGACTTCAAATTAGAAGCCCTCCAATTAGTAGCACCCAAAACTATCCCTTAATACCACAAACTAACATGTACTAGATGTTTGTAATGTAGTTTACCTTAAAATCTATTACTAATACTCATATACTACTTCTAGTATTATTAGTGTTTGATTTAAACAAATTTGATTCACAAAAATGAATTTTGTGAAGAACAAGAGAGAGAAGTTTTATGTTTTCTTAGAACATGAGAGAGTGAGTAAAAATGAGAGAAAACTCTCTATTATTACTTGACAAAACCGGTGGGGGTGGAGTCATTAGGACTCTATTCTTTTGCTTTTTGTCTTCACAAGACAAACTAGTGTAAGGTTTTGTCCATTGTCATGTCACTATCAAGTGTCATAGACAAATGAATAAGACAAATGGAAAAAGACAAAACTTCTAAACAATGCCCACCAATTTCGGTTTTGATGTGTAACATGGAGTCCATTTTATTTTTGTCAATTGTACAATTGTATGTCATGTGACATGTGACATGTCTTATGTCATGTTTTAATTTAAAATGCATATTTAACAAATTAAATATCATTTACAAATTAAATAAATCATATTTAACAAATTGACTAGTAATATAAAATTACTTTCTCATAAAATGGTCATTTAATTACTAGTTAGTATAATTCACAATATCTTGTAATTATAACTAACTTATCATTCTCATCTCGCGTGTTTCGCAAACACCGATTAATTTTAGTAATATAACTTCTTAAATTACTAAATAAAATCTTATTTAATCACATTATAATAAGATGTCATTTTCTCTCTTATAATAATAATTTGTTCAATTTTAAGGAATTAATTAATCAGATCAAGATACAACCAATTAACCTTTTCGATTAAGGGAATCGTCCTTTAGGTGTGACCTCAAGGGATCAACTGATCACCACCGTCGCACGACAGTAATGTCAAACTCTAGCCAGCCAATCATTACCGAAATGTGTGGACCAGTTGACTATATATGTATTACCGATATGTGTGGACTAGTTGACTATATATGTAATGTATCATCCCTTTCGTATTCTTGGTATGAGATTTAATAATGATATTTAAATCATGTGATCGCACTATTGTTGAGGACACATTTCCTAACAGAATTCTATGCATACAAAAGTTGGGACTTATCCCCTAAGGTCATCTAGACTATAACCTATAGCCTTTTCATGTTGTTTCAACACATCAAGCAATTTTCCCGATTGGTTTTCATCAAGTTTGTCATTAACAATCACGGGTTTGGTCTTACATTCATCAAGATAAGCATATTTCAAATTTGGGGGAAGGGGTTTTAAAGTTGGGACTTGTACCTCACTTTCCTCCATTGAAGATTCATTGAGAACTTGCTCCATTTCCATTAGACACTCCATTCTCATGGCATGTTTAACTTGTTCTTCAAGGTCATCAATCTCGTCATACTCAAATTCCATGACAAATTCTTCTTGCTCTTCGGCTTGTAAGATGTCTTCTATGATTGCTTACTCTTGTTCTATAGGTTTATATGCTTCCAGAAGGATGTTATGTACTAGTTCGGATTGCTCAAAAGTAAGTTCTTTCTTAGCTTGAGCGACCTCAAGAAGATCTACCTCCAACTCCGAATGCATATTTTTGGTCTCACTTGCTTCTAAGGCTTCCAATGCTTGCATGGGGTCTTTGAAGAAAGGTATACTCGAGTGGTCCTCAACAAAACAATCTATAATATCCATCTTGCAAAATATCGAACAACTTGAAAACAATTAGAACAAACCTTGAGGAGTTTTACTTCCCCAAGGCAAAGAAAGACACAACTAATAACAATCAAAGAAAATCAAATCAAGTTTACACCGTCCCGGGCAACGGCGCCATTTTTGGTCGATCCGCTTTGAGCTTAGATTTCGGTTACTTGTCGTTAGGAGCACCTTGACCAAAACAATATTTATAACTTCACAAACAACTCTACTATTAGTAAAGAGGCAAGAGTAAAGGTCGGATCCCAAGGGACGGGTATTGATGTAGGATTTTCGATTGCAAGTAGCGGTGTCTAAGGGTGTCACAATTTGGGTTGAGATAAGAAGATCACTAAACTAAATAACAATTAAATTAAACAAGCAAGATGACTAAAATGGGATGTAAACAATTGATTAAAAGCACTAGGGTGTCATAGGGTCATAGGGGATTCATGGGAATTGATCATACAAACATATTCTCAAATTATAAGCAAGCAATTATTGTTGTGATAGGATCGAGTTGGTGTATATCTTACAATCCTAGGAAGGTTTGGGTACCGGAGCCGAATCGATTAGATTGTAAAACACCTACAAGTCGACTTAATCCTCCCTACTCAACTATAAGCATGGTCTAATGAGACGCGAGTTGGTTTATGTCTTACAGGTCTCATTGAAAAGGTAAGTGATGGGTAAAAAAATGCAAGGATTCATAGGCTCGCATTTCATCAAACATAACATGTGCATAAGTTGAGATCACAACAAGCAAGCAAATAAATTATGAAAACATATTAAATTAAGCATGAATCATCCCCCATGTTGGTTTCCCCTAATTACCCATTAACCCTAGTTAAGGAAACTACTCACTCATTATCAAGTTTAACATGTTAACAAGGTTGTCAATCATATTAACAAAGCAAAACATGATGAATAAATGAAGATGATTAACAATAATTAAAAAGGGATTAAGAGAGTTATACCTAATGATGATTCCAAAATAATAATGCAAAGAATAAAAGAAGTACTTGATGATTGATGGAATGTTGTCAATCTCCCAATAAACCCAAATAATCTTCAATTACCCAAAATAAAAGTTGAACAAAAGAGGAATTAAGGAAATGAGATTTCTATTAATATTTAATTAGAAGTTGATTACAAGATTAAGGAGAGATTAGAATGATATAAACTACACTAAAGATTGATAAGAAGAACATGATAACCTAATTAGACTAATGGGGTATTTATAGTGGGGATTAGGTGTACAAATTAGGTTTACTAAGGGCTTAAATGACGATTAAGTCCTTGAGGAATCGCTCCTCTCAAGAAAAGATGCGGGTCTCCTTTTAGCTAGTCTTCCAAAAATATACGCATCTTCAATGGAGGGAAGAAGAGGACGTGTCCCTCTGGAGCACAATCCGAGCGTCCAAGAGTCGGGACGGGCGGATTGGGGAGCTGCTGGACGGGTGTCTGGCTGGCTTGGACGAGCGTCCTGGGAAGCTGCTGGACGGGCGTCCCGAGTGGTGGGACGAGCGGATTCTGGATCAGCTTCCTTTTCTTCTTTTCTTCTTCCAACAATCCTCCGGGATTTTGTCGGGGATGCAAGTATCTTCTTCATCAATGCCCATCTACTACATTATGTACAAAGGCCTTCTAGTCTTGTCTTCTCTTTGATGCTTGGTCATTAGATTCGATCAATTTAGCTCTATTTTGCCATGAAAATGCAAGGTTTGCACTCCTCTCCTACCAAGGAAACAAAACCTCAAAGAATATGCAAAACAAAGGACTAATGATAGTAAATGACCCAAATATGTACTAAAAAGCATAGGAACGAGGCTAATTCGAAGACTAAATATGCTCAAATATTGATCACATCACATATGTATCAACTTCAACTCAAAAATTGTCGATGTACTTGACAATGTGTTTTATACTGATATTACAAAGTCAGACATATTCAAGGTGTCTCATATAATTGTAAGTTTGCTTCTCTTTTCTCTATTTAAATTGAGATGACTTAATTTCTAATTTAATTTATGATTACTTTGAAATATTTGTAGTCTAGTGCAATGAGCGACTACTTGGAATCAAGAAAAGTTTCCAGAGCACAGAAGGTTGCAACTTTTGACCACCGTCAGGTTGTATTTACATGGCAGTCTCCGAGGCCAAATTCTCTTGAGTCCGGCTTATTCACCATGATGCATATGTTATTCTACGAGAGTTCCCCATTTGAGCACGGAGACCTTGTGCGGAAGGTTAACCGGCGCTATCTTGTTATCCAACTGGCAGCTACCCTTGTCCTAGCTGATATGAACAAAATACGAAAAGACGTTTTGCAGGAGGTGGACAAATTTGTTGGGGAAAAAGAAAGCTTCTGGAAAGTTGTATATGCTAGGCGTAAGATTGCGAAGATTATGCCTATAAATTAAAAATAACATGTATTCATCTCTAATGATATGTAACTAGTACTGAATGATAATTCCTGACTTTTGAATATTCTGAATGATAAGGCTATTTAAGTTTGGTAACTTTAACCATGTTTTATGAAACTCCAATTCAGTGCCCGTGTAACTTTATTACTCATCTCGTTTTTTTTCCCAACAGAATTTCTATTGGTAATTTTAACCCTATTTTACAAAACTTTAGTTCGGTGGTTGCGTAACTTTAATACTTAATTCTTTCCCTGACCCAAAATTATGAATTGGTAACTTTAACCTTGATTTAGGAAACTTTATTATATAGATAGTGTAACTTTAATCATTAAACCCTTTTTCACTAAGCCTGTAATTTGAATTAGGTAACTTTAAGCGTGTTTCCCGACATTACAATTCAGTGCTCACGTAACTGTAATACTCAAAATATTTAATCACTACAAATTTTCAATTGTTATCTTTAACACCAAATTACAAAACTTTAATTCACTGATTATGAAACTTTAATTTTCGTAAACTTTAATAACAAATTACGCAACTTTAATTCACTGACTACAAAACTTTAATGATCAAACTTTTTTCGACAGAACTTGTAACTTTAATACCATTTTCTGAAACTTCAATTAACAAATTCTGAAACTTTAATACTTACTTTTTTGTACTCCAATTTTTTAGTTTCGTAAAATTTAACAAGTTACGAAATTTTAATTCACTGACTATAAAACTTTAATGACCAAACCTTTTCCACAGAAAGTGTAACTTTAATACTGTTTTCTGAAATATCAATTTATAGTTCTGAAACTTTAATACTTAGTTGTTCTTGTACTCCAATTTCTTAATTTCGAAAACTTTAACAATAAATTACGGAACTTTAATTCACTGCCTACAAAACTTAAATGATCAAACTTTTTTCGACAGAAAGTGTAACTTTAATACTGTTTTCTGAAACTTCAATTAACTAATTTTGAAACTTTAAAGCTTACTTTTTTTGTACTCCAATTTTTTATTTTCGTAAACTTTAACAACAAATTACGAAACTTTAGTTCACTGACTATAAAACTTTAATGATCAAACCTTTTCCACAGAAAGTGTAACTTTAATACTGTTTTCTGAAACTTCAATTTACTAATTGTGAAACTATAATACTTACTTTTTTTGTACTCCAATTTTTTATTTTCGTACACTTTAGCAACAAATTACGAAACTTTAATTCACTGACTATAAAACTTTAATGATCAAAACTTTTCCACAAAAAGTGTAACTTTAATACTGTTTTCTGAAACTTCAATTTACTAATTGTGAAACTTTAATACTTACTTTTTTTTGTACTCCAATTTCTTAATTTCGTAAACTTTAACAACAAATTACGCAACTTTAATTCACTGACTATAAAACTTTAAAGATCAAACCTTTTCGACAGAAAGTGTAACTTTAATACTGTTTTCTGAAACTTCAATTAACAAATTTAGACACTTTAAATCAAAGTATTTCTTAACCTCCCACAAAATATAATAAAACCTTCAGACTGCCTGTTCAACCTTTAGTTCAAAAGTTGCAAACGTTAAATGCAAAAGATACATTGTTCAAAGTTCAAATGCAAGACAATTAAACAGTACTGAAATGTTTTCCTACTCCTACGCCATAAAAATCTATTCGTCTGATACATCCTCTTCTTCCCCCTCCTCTTCTTCCTCTTCGTCCTCTTCCTCCTCCTCTTCTTCTTCACTTGATTCTTGCAATGGTGGTGGACGCTCTGCAAACGGGTTAGGGCAGTTCCTCTTGTCGTGGTGCCCCATTTGCTTGCAATTATTACACATCCGTTTCGGCTTACTTGCAATTGCAATCGCCTTCGACTTCCTAGTCAATAACCTTTTCCCACTACCCTTATTTTTCGAATACTTAGGTGGTAGTATAGTGATCTCTTTACTTGCTTTACAACCAAGTAATTTTTCCATTTCTTCTTTTTTTATTCAGTTCCTCAACTGACGGTAATAGCTTTTCCCGAAAGTCTCTAATTAGTTTGGAAAGGCTCTCAACATCTTCCTTATCTCTGCCACCAAGTAATCCAACGGTCTCATAAACTTCCGACCACAATTTCGTCATCTCAAGCTGTTTTGCGTCGATGATATCCATGTCCACAATTTCCTCCCCGTCATAAATGCACTCAGTTCCCCTCACTGCATCCTTCGTCCATCTCCTGGCAACTGCATATTCCAGATTTTTTTTACACTATTGCCTGAATAGATCCAAATTATATGTCTGCATAGCAGTCCCCTACGCTTAAACAGTCTACACGTACATCTCGCCTCGAATGTACCTGTGTCATCATAAAAAAACAAAAAATTTAACTTTACGTTCACGGTTTATAACTTTATTAATTGGAAGGAAACATGGATACAACCAACATTAACATAGTTTGTAACAAACAAAAAAATTTAACTTTAAGTACACTGTTTACAACTTTATAATTTCAAAAACTGTAGCAGTAGGTGAATAAGCAACATTAGCAGTAGGTGAATAAGCAACATTAATTGTAACTTTTTTACACTTTTAGCAAACTTTATATTTTACAGAGTTAAACTTTATTACACAATCATACCTGGGTTAAACTGAACTTCAAAATTACGGCTTCTCTCTGCATCCATCACGGTACTCACCTCTAAGTTACCCAATACCACAAAACCCTTGCAACTACATGTATCAGTGGAGTACTTCACCTCCTCTTGAAACTCCTCAAACACGTCATGTGTGTAAACCCTTGCCCCGTCACTCTCTATTGCCAACTTAGTAGACAGCTTAGGGTTTGATTGTCGTTTTCGTTGTCAAATCTCTTTGTATTGTGTCTTTGTTATTCCATATTACTTTCAAAGCGCATCCAAAATTCTACCAAAGTACCAGATTTGTGCTCAAACCGCTAAAAAAAATTGTTCTCACTCTCTGACCTCTGTGTCGTCCTCATTACAGCCCCCATATTCAAGTCTTTACAATGGGCCATCACCCACTGCTTCCTTATAGAGTAGCAGTCAGCAAACCACTCAACGTCACCAACTATATGTTGATCCATTATTTCTAACCACTTACCATTAAACTCCTCCACTTCAAGATCCTCGTCCCATATGATAGCATTTAATTACTTCAAGAAATCCTGGTAATCGTCTCACGAGCTACCATACTTAGTAGGCACCTTATTCATAATATGCCACATACAAAACCTATGTCTTGCTGTCTTGAAAACAAGGGAAAAAGTTTTCATAATTCCCGAATCCTGGTCGGTTATTAAATACTCTGGTTCCTTACCCCCCATTGCAATGAGAAACCTGTCAAAAACCCACTTAAACGATTCATGATTTTCTTTCGCAATAATTGCGCAACAAAAGGTTACGGATCGTTTATGGTTGTCAACACCAGTGAATGGGGTGAAAACCATTGAGTACTTGTTTGTCGAGTAGGTAGGGTCATAATAAACAGCATCACCAAAGGTGACATAGTTCCTCCTAGCAATACCATCTGCCCAAATTGCCCTACGCAGGCTACCATCTGAGTCCACATCTTAGTCGAAGTAGAAACCTGGCTGAGTTTCTGCCATGCTCTTGAAACGATCAATAAAAAGCTGTCCATCCCTCTCGTGAACGAAACACTTAATGTCTCTTTGGAAATTCTTGAAATCATTCAAACTAGCTCCAATATTCTCAAAACCCTTAACAAGCTCCTTACACATTCTATAAGTCTTTGTTGCTCCAATATTTAGCTATAAAGACAAAACCAAAAAACGAATTTTTAAAAATTGTGAGTTTAACAGTTGACTAGAAGATTTCATTTTAACAACAACGAATATTTACAAAACTATAATAAATGTACTACGAATTACTACTATACGCATTCAGATTGAAACTTTATCTCAGTATATTCATCACTTAACACCAACAGTCTCTCCACTGCCAATTTTTTTTTCTTTAACTTTTGAAAATGTGTATAAAACTCTATAAGACCGCATAAGAACATCAATCAACATTTAAAGATGTATAAATAATTTCAGTTTACTCACCCTTGAATTTGCGACAATCAAACCCATGTGAAACTTCGAAATGTTTTTCGATAACTTCTAAAACTCTCTATCTTTGACAGATACAAGCTCATGATTATGCCCCTTGTAATAACCCGGATTATAAAACAAGGGAAAACTTAAATAAAATAAATATCAGAGTACGATACTGATAAAATGGTCTAGGTGGCGGAAACACTTGACCAATCCTGTTCGCTACTAAAACCAAAACAAACTAATACATTATTCAAAGGTTCTCATAACATGAAAACAAACTCCTAATTTATTATTCATCTCGCCGCACAGCACTTCCCTAGCAAGATATGATCCAAACAGCAAACATATGAACAACCTGAGAATGGGGGTCGACAATCAGTCGGGAGTAACTAGATGCTCTCTCAATCATGTTTACAACAATTGAATATAATTAACAATCATTAACAAATGAAATTTAAAACCAGTAAACATGCGAAATCATCTATACTCTTGAAAACCCAACAAAACTTACCATGTCTTATCAACCTTAGGCGAATGCCATCATGCAAACCTAGACCATATGCAATCACTAGACCGTGAACACTTATAAGACTAGTAGTGACAAACGACCCACAACAACCTAAGGCACAAAGCTAGCATTGAAGCATAGCAAACATGGTGACACAATCCACAGCAACAGAAGGCACAAAGCTAGCAATCAAGCGTAGCGAATAGAGCGAACGCCCATTAGAGCGTATAACCACTGCCTCTAACTTGCCAGAGCGTATAACCACTGCCTCTAGCTGATGGAGCGTATAACCACTGCCTCCATCGGTGTGGAGCGTATAAACACTGCCTCCATGGTACTATGTATAGCGTATAACCACTGCGTATATGTCTAAAACTTGGCCAGACTTTCGGTAAACCGAACGACACTCAGGACCCAGAGCATATAACCACTACCTCTGGCCACCCCCGGACATAGACCAAACAAATCCCGCATCAACGGGTAGTGTTGGTTCATTCTGATAGTATATAACTGATACTACCGTCATCTATTCAAACTAGCAAACAAACCAATGCACAGTATAACTGACTGTACTAACATGCGTGAACAACATCACGACTCAACTCGTAGGATAGTATAATTGACCATCCTACTTATCATATGAATAAGAGTAACCAAAGATATATGCAAACACAAGGACATAACACGTTGAACACAATACAACATATGAAACAAGTATAAGCAACCAATGTTATAGTAACTTCAGCTATAACTTTAATATTAACCATGCAATGTTATAGTAACCTTAACCATAACATAAACTCTGGATGCGAGGTTATAGTAACCTCGACTATAACTTCAACATATATAACTTGAAGTTATACTTACCTCAACTATAACTTTGACACGAAACTCAAAGTTATACTAGTTCCAACCATAACCTTGAGCCATAATCTCAGGGTACGTTAGTTCCAGCTATAACCTTGACTTGTACTTTAATGTTATAGTAGCTTCGGCTATAACCTTGAATCATATTTCCAAGGTTATACCTGTTTCAGCCATAACTAGAGTAACATCCCAAAGTTGTACTAACTTCAGCTATAACACTTGAATCATCATCAAGGTTATACTAGCTTTAGCTATAACTTTGGAGAGCACCCTTGGCCGCCTATCATGTCGCCACTAGGGTTTATTCGTAAACCCTAATTACGCTCATGACACCCATAATAAACACATAACCAACATACGATATGTAATTAATACATTAAAATATATACAAACATGTGAAAACATAATTAACATGATAATAAACAATCTAACACGTACCAATCATACAAGACAATCATTAAATCATATTAATTACATCAATTGACATAAACACAATTAAAAGAAAACACCTAGTTACCTTATTAAGCAAATTAAACCCTAGAGATCGTCTTCAACGATATAAACGTCTTCTCCAGGTCAAGTCTCCACGCCTTTATTGAAATCATCCACATGCCAAAGATAACGAATCTAATAAATATACTAACTATATATATATATAAACTATAAAAACTATAAAACTATGCGAAAACATTAAACTTACGAAGAAGATAGATAAATCCAAGAAGTAGGATCGATCTAAGCACGAAAGATGATGAAGGAGGAGGAAAGAGGCGCGGCACGAAACCCTAGGAAGGGTGGAGGCACACGGCACAAAGGAGGAAGGAGGAGGAGAGAATTAGGTTTAGGGTTTTTGAGAAAAGAGAAGCAAGGGTTTGGTTTTCTCCTCTTATATATAGAGAAGATCATGGGTTTATTCTAAGCTTAGGCCCAAAACTCACCCACAAATACTAAACCACACGTAAAAACCCAAGAGAGAGCGGGGCTTCATAGAAATTCGAGCCCAACGAGCCGAATACGCAAAAGACGGATATTTTCCCGAAAATGAAATATAAAATACGGGAAAATAAAATTATAGAATTATATTACGGAAATTAGGAGTGTTACAATACAACCCCCTAAAAAGAAGTTTTGTCCTCGAAACTTGATAAGAGAACTACCTCACTCGAAAAGATGTGGACGCTTCTCTCGCATAGACGCTTCGGTTTCCCAAGTCTCTTGCTCGAACTTCTGACTCCTCCACAGAACCCGAACCAAAGGTACAACCTTATTCCTTAACCTCTTCTCCTGACGTTCCAAAATACGAACATGACATTCCTCATAAGTCAGGTTAGGCTCAACCTCGATAACATCAGCCTGTAGAACATGAGAAGGATCACTGCGATAACGACGCAACTGTGACACATGGAAAACATCGTGAACCTTCGACAGATTCAGAGGCAAAGCCAACCTATAGGCTACCTCGCCAACTCTTTCGAGCACCTCATACGGTCCAATGTACTTAGGACTAAGCTTGCCCTTAAGCCCAAATCTCTTAACACCTTTCATCGGCGAAACCTTCAGAAAAACCTTATCGCCAACCTCAAACTCAATCGGCCTACGCCGCAAGTCTATATGCGTCTTCTGTCGATCCTGGGCTGCCTTAAGCTTCTCGCAGATCAACGTCACTTGCTCAATCGATTCCTGAACCAACTCTGGACCAAGAACAACAGCCTCGCTAGAATCGTCCCAACACAAAGGACTACGACACTACCTTCCATAAAGTGCCTCAAACGAAGCCATCTGAATACTAGCCTGCTAACTGTTGTTGTAGGAGAACTCCACAAGCGGTAAACTCTTTTCCCAACTAACTTGGAACTCCAAAGCACAAGCTCGCAACATATCCTCGAGCGTCTGAATCGTACGCTCAGTCTGACCATCCGTTGCAGCATGAAAAGCCGTACTCATCCTAAGCTCACTACCCAAAGCCAACTGCAGCTTCTTCCAAAACTGAGAACAAAACCTCGGATCACGGTCGGAGATTATATCCTTAGGAACCCCATGAAGACGAATGATCTCACGCTGATAAGCATTCGCTAGTTCCTCGAGACTCCAAGTCTCCTTCATTGGAATGAAATGCGCAACCTTAGTCAAACGATCAACCACGACCCAAATCGCATTCATTCCTCTCGGCGACCTCCGCAAACCCATAACGAAGTCCATCGAAATCGAATCTCATTTCCAAGTGGGAAACTCTAAGGGTTGCAGTAGACCACCAGGTCTCTGATGTTCGAACTTAACCTTCTGACAAACCATGCAACGGCTCACAAACTCGGAGATCTCTTTCTTCATACCCGACCACCAAAACTTTAGCTTCAGATCCTTGTACATCTTATCACCACCAGGATGAACCGAATAGGGAGTACTATGAGCCTCTTTGAGAATCTTACATTTTAAGACCTCACAGCTAGGCACACACCAACGACCTTGGAATCGTAGACCATCATCAAGTCCAACGTCTAAGTCTCTGGCGCGCCCTTCGCTTACAGCGACTCGAACTCCTTCTATGTATTCATCCTCTCTTTGCTTAACTCGGATCTCATGAAGGATCTCGGGTTCAGCAACCATCGCACTCAAATCTAAAGTACCAGGAAGAACTACCTCAAGGCTCATCTTCAGGAACTCTCGACCTAAGTCATCAGGTAACACCAACAAAGATCTCATGGCATGACACACCTTGCGACTCAAAGCATTGGCAACCACGTTTGCCTTACCCTCATGATACTACAGCTCAATCTTGTAGTCGTTAAGCAGCTCCAACCAACGTCTCTGCCTCATGTTTTTTTTTGGTAAAAGGTTAGCTTATCATTAATTACCAATGAACAAAACTATTACATACTACCAACTCATGGTACAATTTGAAGATAAAACTAGTACCATTAGGAGCTAATGGAGCTAAGCCATATCTTATCTCTACTCGCTTTCACAGATTGTAGCCAAAATAAAGTACGAGTTTTCATTACAACACAAATATCAGAGAAAACTCTGTCAGGCAAACTAAGAGAGCCATCAATTCTAACTTGATTCCGTTGCATCCAGATATGATAGTGTAAGGCTTGGATCCAGGCAATAGTAACCATCTTCTTGACTTTGGCCCACGGTTTAGATTGGACCCAACTCAGCAATTGGACCTCTGGCAGATAGAGATGCAGTAATGCACTGAGTTTCTGCAAGAGCAATTTAGTGTCGGCATCTTTGAAACAAATCTTTGGTGAGTTGGTGCGTACCACATACCAAACACAACTCATCAGGACATATACCAAACTGGAAAAGTTTAGACTTTAACTGTAAGGCTTCTCTAGCTATAAACCAGCTAACAAAAGAGTGCTTTGGCACACTCCATCCATTCCAAACAGCCCTATACCAGGGGACTTGAGGTTGCTTCAGTCTGATCCATTGATACCCACCAGCAACAGTATAACCAGTAGGATGTGATAACCAATGACCAGAAGTAAAACTCACAGCAAAAGTATCCTTAATTCTGCAAATAGTCTTCCAGCTCCAGGAAACATCAAGTTTTGGGGAGTAAGAAGACCAAGGTTGTCCTTTCAGATAGATGTGACTCACCCATCTAACCCAAAGGCTATCCGGTTTAGTGTACACCACCGTGCCGACTTACCAATGGCAAAGTGCATTCCAAAACAAACTATTCCTTATTCCAAGTCCTCCCTCACATTTAGGAGTACAAACTTTGTCCCAACTGACCTTCGGTGCTCTAAGATACTCAGCAGTTCCATCCCACTCTGCCTCATGTTAAGATCTCTCTGAGTGAAGATATACTTCAAGCTCTTATGATCTGTATAAAAGTTGCAAGAGACCCCATACAAGTAGTGTCGCCACAGCTTAAGTGCAAACACCACTGCTGCTAACTCAAGATCGTGAGTCGGATAGTTCATCTTGTAAACTTTCAACTGACGGGAAGCATAAGCCACAACCTTACCCTTCTGCATCAAGACACAACCCAACCCAAACTTCGACGCATCATAAAAGACATCGAACTCAAAGCCCTCTTATGGTAGAGTCAACACAGGAGCGGTAGTCAACCTCTTCTTAAACTCCTGGAAGGAAGATTCACAAGCCTCAGTCCAAATGAACTTGGATTCCTTCTTCATTAACTGAGTTATCGATCTCGCGATCTTAGAGAAATCATGTACAAAACGTAGATAATACCCAGCTAGACCAAGGAAACTCCGAACCTCATTCACATTCCTCGGACTCTCCCATTCGACCACAGCTCGAATCTTCGACGGGTCAACCATAACCCCATCGCCAGATATCACATGACCCAAGAAGGTAACTTTCTTTAACCAAAACTCGCACTTCGAGAACTTAGCATACCACTTCTGCTTACGCAAAATCTCCAATATAACATGAAGATGATGCTCGTGCGCAGCCTCGTCTTTCGAGTAAATCAGTATGTCGTCTATGAACACCACGACACACTTATCTAAATACTCGCTGAAAGTGCGGTTCATCTGATCCATAAAAACGGCAGGTGCATTCGTCAAACCAAACGGCATCACCACGAACTCATAGTGGCCATACCTCGAACGAAAAGCAGTCTTAGGAATATCCTCATTCCTAACTGGAATCTGATGGTAACCTGAGCTCAGATCGATCTTCGAGAACACACTTGCACCACGGAGCTGATCAAACAAATCCTCGATCCTCGGCAAAGGATACTTATTCTTGATAGTAACCTTGTTCAGCTCACGGTAGTCAATGTACAACCGCATACTACCATCCTTCTTCTTGACGAACAAAACAGGAGCACCCCACGGCGAAGCACTCGGTCAGGTAAAAGCCTTATCGATCATCTCCTCAAGTTGCTTCTTGAGTTCCTGTATCTCAGCTGGTGCCATACGATAAGGAGCTTTCGAAATGGGACCAGTTCCAGGTAGCAACTCAATCGAGAACTCTACATCTCGCTCAGGAGGAATACCAGGTAGATCCTCAGGAAAGACATCGGGAAACTCCTTAACCACAGGGATATCCTCTAACTTAGGCTCAATTGAAACACCCTGAACACTGCACAGATAGATCTGATGACCCTTTCTACCCATGTTAACCATCTTCATAGCAGAAACCAACTTGACCGTAGGTGTAACCCTAACGCCCTGATAAGAAACCCTCGAACCTGTAGGACTCTTAAGCACGATCTTCTGATCACGACACAGGAACCTAGCGTCATAGCGAGATAACAAATCCATACCCAAAATCACATCAAACTCTCCGAGTTTGAATTGGACGAGATCGGCATTAAGGATCGCCCCTGCGATACTGACAGGTACATCCTTGAAAAGAACGGAGCAAGAAACAATCACACCCGTAAAAAGGGATATAGAGGTATGAATGGATGAAGAGGAAGAGAGTCCAGCACGGATGGAAAAGGATTCGAATACAAAAGACATCGATGCACCCGTATCAAAAAGAACATAAGCAGATAAAGAGTGAACGAGAAAGGTACCCGTAACCACATCTAGATTAGCATCTGTTTCAGCATGACTCATAACGAACACTCGACCAGACTTCGGAGCATCAAACTTAGGAGCATCAAACTTAGGCTTCTGGGGACAATCCACAGCCTTGTGTCCCGGAGCTCTGCATGTGTAACATGTGATCGGAGTATCAGGAGCACAGCACATTCCCGGATGGTAAGGCTTCCGACACCTGTAGCAAGTCATACCCTCCTTCGCTTGACTCTGATCACGTGGTGTATACGGACGAACCTCGAACTTCTGCTTCTTCTGGGAAGCACTAGGAGCAACATAAGGCCTCTTCACGAACTTACTCTTTGCACTCTTCTCAGCCTCGGTAGCAAGAACTGAATCATAGATACTAAGAGCACGATCATAAGCCTACTGGAAAGAAGTTGAAGGAATACCAGACATAGCAGTCCCGACTTTAGGAGCTAGATTCTTCTCATAGCGACGAGTCCTTGAAACCTCGTCCATAGCCACAGAAGTAATGAATCGCGACAGCTTCACGAACTTGTTGGTGTACTCCTCAACGGTAATGGAACCTTATTGTAGACGAAGGAACTCCTGCTCCTTCTGCCAGCTGTAGATACCCGGTATCTGCTGAGACTCCAACAAACACCCGATGATTATCGGACTACAACATGTTTTGGGATCGCAGCGTTTGATCGACAGTTTGTGTACAACTTTACGTCGGAAAACTTAAAACGATTTCGAAAACAAAACATTTCAAAACATTTCAAAAATACCTGGAGTGTTTAATGCACGACGACGGGGTCGCGATGACACTAACTAGAGTCAAAACCGACACCGGACCAAAAACCGACCCGAAAATTCAAAATCCCGACTCTAACAACGAGTCAAACCGAGTCAAACACAAAAACCAAAAATATCTCAAGCCTTCTATACTAAGTTTTCCAGGATTCATGTTGGTCAAGTACCAAACATGTGACTACAAAACCTAGGATAGAACAAATCAAGATTGCGTTTGTTGTGATAGTGACAACACAACTCGAAGTGCCGCGACGTGGCTCGCGCCTCTTTGAGCAGCCCAGGTGGCCACGTCGCTCAAAACTCACACAACCACTCATTCCCCTATAAATACCCCTCAAATGCCACCCATTTGAGACTTACGCGAGTGTCCGCCCCCTCTTTTCTCCCTTAAAATTCTCGACTCGACTTCTAAAGTCACAATCTGACGCGTGTTTACGATCTACCGATCGTAAACACGAGCCTTACACATTGTTTGGTACCGTCATCGTGCATTAAACCACTTGTCCGACCACTTTGACCACTACACCATCACTAAACTTTTAAAACACTCTCACTACTACAGATACAGGCTATAACAACGGTCAAAAACCGTTGTTATATAAAAAAGCGGACGTTGTTAAAGCGTCCGTTGTAAAAGGTTTTAACAACGGTTAGTTTTCTTAAGGAAACCGTTGTTAAAAATATTAACAACGGTTTTAAGTATAAAAACCCGTTGTGGAAAGTGTGACTCAATTTTGGGGGGAAAGTTATAACAACGGGTTTTAATATACAAAACCGTTGTTATAACTAAAGACAACGGGTTGTTTGTAAATAACCGTTGTTGTTTGTTCTTAAAAAATAAAAAAAAAATTAAATTAAATATTACTAGATGCATGCATAATTACGGCCCGTTAGAATTCCGATGCATGCATTATTACTAACATCACTGTACATATGAACGGATAATATGGAATGAGAAGGGTTAGTAATAAGATTTGAAGCAGCATTATTGAGAGATATGATGATGATTATGGCACAACTTCCTAACATATATATTAATTAAAAAACAACTCAACCCACACATTGCTTAGTATAAATACATTGCATTATCTCAACTAACATTTCAATTATCTCAATATATTCATCTCCAAACCCTAACTGTTAAAACAAACTCTACTTAATCTTTCAAAACAAACTCCAAAAACTCCAACAAAATGAATGATTTCATCCTTAAGACTCTTACCATGATCGAGAACAACAACAGCTTCATCCGCCGGTTCCTCCATATTGAGGAAAGTTTCAGGAGCTACCTTGCGGATGCTCGATCCGTACTGAAGCACGCCAAAGAAGATGGCTTGACGGGAGCAAAGCAGCAGATTGCGGCTATATGACGATATAGCAAGCTGCTGAACGGAACCTCCAAATAGCCAAGGAGGAGAGGACGGATACGATAGAGCAGAATAAGATCCTCTATGAAAATATAAGAATTGCATTTTTATATATGTAATTTTATTTTTTAATTTATGTATTTATAAATATATATATATATATATATATATATATATATATATTAATTATGTTTATCTTGCTTCTTCATCTTGCTTCTTCATTGTTTTACTAACTAATTATGCGAACAATACTTAAACAAATAACATAATGGTCGATAAAAACACATACATGCAAAAGAAATAAATAGAAAAAGAAAATAATGACGATGAAACTAAAAAGTGATTTACGAGATTTACCCGATAAATACAGAACGTAATAGACGATGAAATCAACAGTGACGGCGAGAAGATAAAGCGACGATGAGAAAGAGAGAAAGAGAGAAAGAGAGAAAGAGAGTGTGTGTTTTGTGTTTGTTTGTCTGCTGTGTTTGTGTATTAAGGGTTGTGTTTTGTGGCTGCAGCAGACTTCTGTTTGTGTGGTTTATAGTATGGAAGGTATTGATAACGGTTATTAAACAACAACCGTTGTGAAATATGTTTTAACAACGGTTGTAAAAAACACCCGTTGTTAAATAAGTTTTAACAACGGGTTTCAAAAATAACCGTTGTGATTACTTTTCATTAACTTTGCGCCAATTTATTAACAACGGTTGTGCATGTGTGACTCGTTGTTAAAACTAATAACAACGGTTTTTATAACCATACCCGTTGTAATTGATTTTAGTAAAATTCGCGCCATACATTCTACAACGTCTATTGTGATTTTCGTGAATAATCGTTGTTAAAGGGGCGTTGTAGTTGCCTGGATTTGTAGTAGTGTCTTTTACTTACCAAAACGGTTTTAAACCGAGTTTTTTCCGATCAAATAAGTTGTTACACTTACGTCGGTCACTCGCCATAACCAAACATGTAAGTATGAGGGTGTAAAAATCCTCTTTTATTATGTTTTCATTCGTTTCATGACTTTAACATGCTAAAACATGCATAACATGAACCAAAACATGGAATAAACGAGCCTAAACTGATTTTTGGTCTGAGGCAGAAGCCCCTTAGGTCGCCAACAGGCTCGCGCCTAAATGGGGTGCTCAGACCAGAGATCAACCGTGTTTGTTCTCGTTATTTCCCTTAATCCATTTTCACATTTGTAATCGGTTTTTACCATTTCAAATATTTTCGAAACCTTTTTGTTTCATTTCACATGTTTTAACCATAAAGCATTTTTCACCCTTGGTTCTTCATACCATGACGGTTAAATCCGTGTTTCGGTGATAATATTTGGTTAATGACATTTAAGAGGTATTTTAAAGCCTTTTGTTTCATTTCTTTACATTTTCAAACGAACATATTAGTCACCAACACGAAATCATCCTTGGTTCTATATACCATGCCGGATTTTAACCCGGGTACGATGATGAGTACCGACTAATCACATTCAAAATGGACTTAAAACAATTAGTCCATAATCATTTTCAAAACTATTCATGTCAAGCTTGTCAAACCGAACCCGACATCGAATATTATCAAACAATGATGATTATTCGAGTCTAGTTCTTCAAATCAACGAATACGGTCTAAACGACCCTTTCAAAATCAAACCGGGTTCAAATACCCAATTTCAACACGTTTTATAACGTTTTCTAAACAGTCAGAACACGGCATACAGCCGTTGGCTAACCCGCGCCTCAAGCAGGCCTTTTCTTTCTCATTTTCAAAACCAGAGGGAGGCCCCTTACACCGCCGGCTGGCTCGCGCCTCTTATAGCCGTCTGGTACAAGGCCTGTTCCCTTCCGGCATTAGTCTAGGACGATCCCGATTCCGGTTAACCCGGATGTAGGACGGATCAAATGACTATTCAAACCATATTTGCCAAATGCCTTACTAAGACAAATGGATCATGTTATGCACCCTAAACCTAATACGGTAAATGGATGTTTAATTTCCGTCTTGCATGCAAATCAACCATTAATCCAACTCGACATCTTATACTTGATACTTGGATTAAATCAACCGACTTAGAAAGCTCTCACATGTTAGGTTTAAAACATTGGATGCGCATTCATGCATTTAAACCGTTTTATCAACTTTTGCATTCAACCAACCAAGATCGATCAGTAGAGGCTGCTAAACGCGGGCGGGATTGGGTGTCTGATTAAAGGGCTTCCCAATACGTACCTTCACCTCTTACTCAGAAACTTTGGATAGTGGACAACCTTATCCAGGGCGTACAAGAGTCATTCTAGAGATAGGATGCTAAAGAGGGACGATTTCCTTATCTTTAGTACCTATGTCAAAACGTTGCTTTGTGCTTCGATTTGACTGAGGTATAAAGTGGAATTCGAACGGGTTCCAGGCATCCCACAAATGCTTGGTGGCGACTCCGAACATCTCTAATCGTTTCGAGACCCTTACCGAGATGAAACCGACCGATCTAAAACGATCCGGTCGAAAGCATCTTTACGCCGCCGAGCGTGGCTTTCAAAAAGACCGCTGCTGCCATTGTCCACAGATCGGCTGGGCATACGCAGGTGGGCCCACGTCCACATATTGGCGACTCCGCTGGGGATAACTAGGACACTTACGTCTTTGTGATCCCTAGATGGTGAGACTCGAACGAGGTCTTGGTTGGAATGCATTAATTGGTATTACGGTCACGGTCGGGTTCCTTGTCCGGGCCCACAACCTAACCCTTTTCGACCAATTGGCTCGTCTCGTCGGCGTGAGTTATCTCATCCCCGCGTTTCGAATCCCGATTGAGTCAAGCATACCATTGACGTTACACATTTCTGTTTCGTCAAAGAGATTTCATCACTTTCGAGCACGAGGCTAGGGCACCTTCCTTACACATTTTGTTTGGATTGGTATCCCTCTCGCAAATCGGGGTTTGATTGCTTGGTGTGTAACCCACCCTTTTAAGCCAAAACCGTGTCGTCAAGATGATGCATAATATAATGAAACTGTGAGTGCTTATGTGCTACTTGATCATAAGTCCTTCCGTGTCATTTTGCAATCTTTCAAAACACCTTTTTGCGCCGTTATAATGGCCATTTCAAACCTCGGTCTTTCGCCGACCGTTGCATGCCTTTCTAGGCCGTCGTAATGACGATTTTCAAACCCGGTTTTTATAACCATTTCAACACGCCTTTCTAGGCCGTCGTAATGACGATTTTCAAACCCGGTTTTTATAACCATTTCAACACGCCTTTCTAGGCCGTCGTAATGACGATTTTCAAACCCGGTTTTTATAACCATTTCAACACGCCTTTCTAGGCCGTCGTAATGACGATTTTCAAACCCGGTTTTTATAACCATTTCAACACGCCTTTCTAGGCCGTCGTAATGACGATTTTCAAACTCGGTTTTGTATAACCATTTCAAATCACCTTTTTACGTCGTTATAATCGCCGCGTCTAGACACGGATTTTAACCCGTTTCGCGCCGACAATGGCTCTTTCAAAACCCGAGAGAAGCACACGCCCTTTTTCTCGAAACACTTTCGGGATCCCGAGGACCATGCACCATCCCCGAGACCTCATCAAACATTTCAAACTCGATTTTCAAAACATACAATTTTGAATTTCAAAACCGTCTTGGGAAGCAACACACCGTTTTCCGAGCCGACTCAAACTCAAACCGTCTTTTACAAATAAACTTAAGACAACCCTTTTCAACTGATCGACTTGCGGAGATTTCTGTCTTCGGAAGCCGCCCATTAAAGCGACAAATGAATCTTTTGAAAATTTCTATTTTCGAAAACTTCAGTCCACCATTCCAATTCCGCCTCGTGTCTATCGAGTCAAAGCAAACGTACTTATGGGTCTTTAATTATGAGTCGTCTCACCACGAGACCCGTCCAATGGCGTCACGCCGTCATGTTGGACTCGTGTAAAAGGTTCGGTCAAGCACCGTCACGTTATAAATCGAGTCGGCACCGAGGTACCACACACGGTCACCCCGTCTTGTTGAGTCGATCTTGGTCTCGTCCTCTGTCTTGTCTGCGTTCAGTCTTAGAACCATGTCGGATTGAGTTGTAATGTGAGCCATTTTTCTGTCTCAGAGCCATGGCCCCGTCCTCAGCTTCGTCCAACAACAACAATGATAACAACAGAGATGTCACAACTGATCAGCTAACCAGCCTACTTACCGCTCTTAAGGTCACCCTGGATCGCGTCGAGACCCGTATCGACGCCCTGGAGAACAAGGAAGTTGGAGAACATAATACCCCACCTCTGATTGAGACTGAGAAGAGGCTGAAACTTTTGGAAGAACAACTCCTAGCCCGGGGTAACAACATCTACCTTGAAAATAACCGAAGGTTCGAACCTGTTGGGGACCAGTTACCGGACAACTTCACCCTGACTGATGTGCCTAAGTTCAAGGGAGTGGAGGACCCACTCAACCACATCCGTGCTTTCAATGACTACATGGCCATTAAGGGGGTCAAACAGGAACTTTTTACCAGGATCTTCCCATCCTCTTTGGAGCCAATTCCTCGCCAATGGTACTACTCCTTGGACCCGAAAAACCTTACCACCTGGGATGAAATCGCAGTTGAGTTTGCCAAACAGTATGCCGACAATGTCGAGATCCAGGCCAACACCCGTACTCTCGAGGTGTTAACCCAAAACGAAAAAGAAGGGTTCACTAAGTTCCTAACCCGTTGGAGGAGGGTGAGTACTCAGTTGGTTAGTAAGCCGAGTGAATCAACTCTGGTGGAAAAAATTGTCAACAACCTCCGCCCGGTTTATGCCAACCTGCTGAGGTATCAAAATATCAAAACTTTTCAAGATCTGCAGATTCTGGGGACACGTATTGAGGACGACCTTCGAAAGGGTGTCTTAGCAAAGACCACAGGCAGGGGTTATCAAGGATCCACCTCAACCGGATCCCGCCCTTACAGTCAGACAAACAAGCTTGATGAGGTCAACCTCGTCGAACCATCGGCCAAGAAAATTGAACGCCCCAGAGAGTGTTCACCAACATAGGGTCAACTTATGCGAGTGCCTTGAAAAGGCTCATGGACCAAGGGAAGCTACAGCCGATCGGGCCCACCCCGGACCCGGCCGACGCCAAGAAATCCCGATTTTGGAACCCCAACGCCTACTGCCAGTATCATCGAGGGAAAGGGCATGATACCGAAAATTGCTTCAAACTCAAGCACCTCATTCAAGACATGATTGAGAAGGTAGATTTGCCTATACCCCCACCAACTAAGCCAAAAAACAAGACGAATCCTCTGGGAATTCACGCCGTCTCTGACGATGAGCCGACCCTAGACTGCTCTCATCTCATCTTGCCAATTGACGATGAGGTGAATGTTCTGGAAAAGGACCCTTCAGATGGAGTGTTCGTATTCGATCTTTCGCCACTATGCTCACTATGTTTCAGCAAGTTGAGGAGGCCATTGCCAGCCTTTATGAGAGAATCATCCGACTCGACGACGCCTACCGTCGACTCATCTTCAACCCTCCGGCACCACGTCCGCGGGAGAATTCCTCAAGCATTCAAAACTACCCACCCCAGGAAGGATTGCTCCCGCGACCATTTTGGCATAGGCCCCACGAAAATCACCTTCAAAATAACCACCTTCATGAGAATTACCCTCAAAATAACTACCCCCACAAAAATCGCCCTCACAAAAATATTCCCCACAAAAACTACCCACCGAGGAATACCCCTCCGAGGTATCCTCGAGACCCTGAAATTAACGGCATATGGCGGGATGATGTTGAGGATGTCTATGTCGTCCCAGGAAAGGAGAAGCGAACAAGGGAAATCGGACATCTCACCCGGTCCGGACATCCCTATCAGAATCCGAGCAACCCACCGGTCGTTCCGACGACGAATGACCAAGTCGTCCCAGAAGTAGACACCCAACCAAAGGCTCCCGAGAACTCAATCAAACTTGACTCCGTAAAGCAAAGGCCGAAATCTCTATCTGGCAATTGATCGCAACGTCTTTTGAGCACCGACAAGCCTTGCTGCAGGCCTTGGGAAAATTAACCGTGCCCTCCACCTCCTCCCCAGAAGAAATAGTGGCACACATGACAAGAGACGCCCCTGATCTGAGCAACCCGGTCGTCTTCTCCGACGAGGATATCCCCCTGTTCGGAGCCAACCATAACTCGGCCCCGTACATCCGTGCAATGCCTCCAAAAGAACATACCAATGGTCCTCGTGGATGACGGTTCCGCCGTGAATGTCATTCCTCTCAAAACTACCCACAGGCTGGGTATTAAGGAATCTGATCTAATCCCAACGAATCAAGGAGTACGCGCCTACGACGGCACTCGTCGCAAGGTCGCTGGGCTTATCATTCTAGCCGTCGCAACCGGGCCACTAGAAAGACAAACCAGTTTCCAAGTGGTCGACATCGACGCATCCTTCAACATGCTCCTGGGACATCCCTGGATTCACGCCGTCAAGGCGGTCACATCAACGCTTCACCAAAAGATCAGGGTCCCCTTTAACGGGAAAATGATCACGATCCCCGCTTCCCCAATCAAAGCAGTCATGAGAAGAGGGGTAGCCTCCCAAACCATTGAGGAGGACGACAATGAAATGTGGGGTTTCCAAGCCGTGAACGCCATAATCGATGAATCGACAACCTCGAATGTGACCTGTTCGCCAGCCTCACGATCAACCGTATCATGATGCGCCAGGGTTATTTCCCGGGTTTGCCGCTCAATCCGCTGAAGGACCCATTGCCTCCCTTGAAACAGGCTAAGGTCCCCAACATTCCCTTGGACTGGGATACGAACCCACTAACAAAGACATCCAGGAGATGAACCTCCTAATCCGAAAACGCAAGAAGCATGGAGTCATCCTCCGTCCTTACCACCTGACTCTCAACGGATACTTTGTCCCCGAGGGAGAGTCTGAACTCTACCACGGCTTTCCGGAGCCTATCTATGACTCTGTGGCAAAGGCTAGATACCCGGGAGTGGAAGTCTTCCAGGACTGCTACTTTATTCCCGACAACATTGAAGCTGCATCAACCGAGTCCAAACCGTCACCATGCCTCGACGGACAAGCTGTCACACTACTCTTTGGGGAAGATAACATCAAACGCCTCGACTATGAGGACATCATCAACATCGCCCTGAAAGACAATCAGTTTGATCCAACCGCTTGATCTCCGACATCGACCAAGAAAGCCATCCGGTCGGAGGAAAACCATCAAATGGACCGATCGCCAAGGCCGCATTCTCAAGATCACAACTGGAGAAGGCCCTATGTTCAAGGAGGAAAGTGAAGAAGGATCTGAGTCGGAGTCCGAGTCGGAGTCAGAGTCAGAGTCTGTTATAGCTCCTACCACTCCGGATGTCCCAGTCAAGGTCCCATTTCCATTGTTTTATCACAAGGTCATGGCTGATTCAGAGGCTGATTCTACTAAGGTCACCCCCACTCCCATGAAAGGTGACAACCTGGAGCCTGTTCCAGGGGCCACTTCTTCTGTCGTGTCGCCTCTGACTGACCACGAGATGTCTGTCCTTTCCGAGCTTTTCGCTCGTGTCAACTTAATGAACGCTATGTTTGCTTATTACTCGTCTCATTTTAACTGCAATGCAATTCTGAATGATCATGGGGAATTTGACTTGAGTGACTACCCACCTCACTTAGCCAAAGAACTTGACAAACGGGAAACCAGAACCCCCATCATTGAGGAAACCGAGCCTATTAACGTAGGAACCGACAATACACCTCAAGAACTTAGGATAGGGACAACCCTGGACCCCTCGGAAAGACAACAGTTCATTGACCTCCTCCACGAATACAAGGACGTGTTCGCCTGGTCTTACGAGAGATATGCCAGGATTGACAGAGAAATTGCGAGCACCGGATACCAATCAAACCGGGGCTAAACTCGTGAAATGAAGCTACGCGGATGCGTCCTAAATGGGCCCTAAAAATCAAAGAAGAGGTGGACAAACAGTTCAAGGTTGGGTTCATCAAAGTATCGAATACTCGATTGGGTGGCCAACATTGTGCGGTACCAAAGAAAGACGGACGAATTCGGGTTTGCGTCGACTTCAGGGGATCGAACAAGGCAAGTCCAAAGGACGACTTCCCTTTGCCACATGTTGACATTCTGGTGGACAACACCGCCGAACATGCTCTCCTATCATTCATGGACGGGTATGCCGGGTACAACCAGATTAAAATGGCTGAGGAGGACATGCACAAAACTGCGTTCACTACACAATGGGGTACATATTGCTACACGGTCATGCCTTTCGGCCTCATCAATGCCGGAGCGACCTATCAAAGAACCGCTACCACTCTCCTACATGATATGATGCACAAGGAGGTAGAGGTATATGTCGATGACATGATCGTCAAATCAAAAGAACGGGACGGCCACATCAATGCCCTCCGGAAATTCTTCGCTCGTCTGCGGAAATATAACATGAGACTAAATCCTCAGAAGTGTGCATTCGGGGTCACCTTCGGAAAACTCTTGGGACATGTCGTCAGCAAAAGAGGCATTGAGATTGATCCAACCAAAATCAAAGCCCTTCAACAAGTGCCTCGCCCTAAGAATGAGAAGGAGATTCGGGGATTTCTCGGTCAGGTCCAGTACATCAGCCGGTTCATCGCCAAGCTCACTATGATTTGTGAACCGATATTCAAGAAGCTTCGCGCCTCCGATCACACCGATTGGGACGACGACTGTCAGAAGGCATTCGACAGGATAAAGGAAATCCTATCCAAACCTCCTGTTCTCATGCCACCTCAACCGGGGATTCCTCTGTCCCTGTACTTGACTGTTACTGACACAGCCATGGGAGCAATGTTGGCACAAACAGTTGGCAACGAGGAGCGAGCCATCTACTACATCAGCAAAAAGTTCATTGAGTACGAGACAAGGTGTACCCAACTGGAAAAGACATGCCTTGCCCTAGTATGGTCAACAAAGAAGTTGCGGCATTACATGCTCAGCTACTCGGTCCACATCTACTCCAAGATGGACACGGTTATGTACATCTTCAAAAAACTTGTACTAAACGGAAGGCTGTCTAGGTGGACACTCATGCTGTCTGAATTCGATCTCAAGTTTGTACCTCTCAAGGTTATCATGGGAAGAGCAGTCGCTGATTTCCTAGCAGAAAATCCCGTCAACGAGGATCCAAGGACCGACACATGGTCACTTCCTGACGAAGACATCCTTTGTGCCGACTCCGACGCATGGGACCTATACTTTGATGGTGCATCTAATCTGAGAGGTTTTGGGGTAGGAATCCTTCTAATATCACCAGAGGGGGAACACGTTCCGATCTCGGTCAAGCTAGACTTCGCCGTCACAAACAACGCCGCTGAATATGAAGCATGTCTCATCGGCCTACAAGCAGCCATCACACTTGGCATCAAGAGACTGAGGGTCCATGGCGATTCCTCACTCATCATCAATCAGGTATCCGGATCATGGAAAATCCGATCTGACAGCTTAGCTCCCTACCGAGCAAATATCAATCAAGAGGCCGAGTTCTTCGACCAAGTCGATTACTTCCACTTGCCGCGGGAGGAAAATCAATTTGCTGATGCCCTGGCAAAACTTGCCGCGCTCGTCAACATACCTGACGCCATGACATCGATGCCCCTATGTGTCGAAAGACGGAGCGAGCCAGCTCACATTTGTGCCATTATCGACGACGAGGAAAGCCATGATGAGCCTTGGTAACAAGCCATCCTCAATTACAAAACCAAAAACGAATTCCCTCCCAACTCTGACCAAAGAGGACAAAGAGCCATCCGTTTACTTGCATCACAATTCGTGATAAACCAAAATCAGCTCTACAAAAGAACACCCCAAGGAGTTCTCCTCCTTTGCATTGACCATCACAAAGCCAAGAAAGTCATGGGAGAGGTTCACGACGGAGAACGTGGCCCTCACATGAGTGCAATGATGCTTACACGGAAAATCATGCGGCTAGGTTACTACTGGACAACCATGGAAGCCGATTGCCGTAACTACGTCAAACATTGCCACAATTGCCAAATCTTCGCCAACATACAACATATACCACCATCCCTTTTATACACCACGACATCACCCTGGCCTTTCTCAACCTGGGGCATCGACATCATCGGGAAAGTCAACCCGGTAGGCACCAAGGGGCATTGCTTCGTCCTCGTCGCCATCGACTACTTCACCAAATGGGTGGAAGCGCAGTCATATGCAGTCTTGACCGCCAAGCAAGTGGCCAAGTTCATTCAAAACAACATCATCTGCCGATATGGGGTACCCCATGAAATCATCAGCGATCAAGGCTCTCACTTCCGGGCGGAAACTCGGGCTTTTCTTTGGACAAATACAAGATCAAACGACATCGATCATCCCCCTACCGTCCCCAAACCAACGGAGCGGTGGAGGCAGCGAACAAAACTCTTGTTACCATTATCAAGAAAATGCAAGACAACTACCGCGATTGGCCGAGCAAACTCCCATTCGCACTCTGGGGATACCGAACCTCCATTCGAACACCAACAGGCGCCACACCCTTCTACCTAGCATACGGTATGGAGGCGGTTCAACCGGTAGAGTTAAAGGTCCCATCTCTACGCATTCTATTGGAGAGTCAAGTCCCTGAGGCGGAATGGACCCGTCGAAGATACGAACAGCTCACTCTTCTAGATGAACGGCGACTCAACGCCTTGCACAACGTCCAGCTATACCAACGACGTATACAACGGGCATTCAACAAAAAGGTCAAACCCAGAAACATCCGGGAGGGCGACTTGGTCCTCAAGTCAGTCCGAGCACCATTACCCGTCGATCCGAGGGGAAAATTCAAACCCAACTGGGCCGGGCCGTACCTGGTCAAGAAAATACTTTCGGGGGGCGCAGTGAGACTGAGTGACCTAGATGGGGAGGACTTTACAAACCCGACCAACCTAGACCAACTCAAGAAATACTACCCTTGAACCCTATCAACCAACAACCTAGCCTAGTTTTGCAACTAGCACCAACCTCAACCCTTTTCAAGTCAAGTTCCTCAATATGTTCTGATTTGAAATTGCATGTTTTATCGAGTCTAAGCTGCGGCACCTTGTGATGCGTGTCTTTTATATAAGGTTTCGACCTCATTTTTACACGCATTTCTGTACTTTTTATGTAGCATCTGGCTACAAATACCCCCGAATATTCTACTTTGGTTCGTTTTATGTAATTTGCAGGAATTAACCGAAGAGGAGCTAAATCGAACCTAATTTGTCCAAATTGTATGCATTCATGGAGAATAAGGAGCCGGAGCTTGGAAATCTAACACTTGGAAGACGCGTGAGTTGGGTTCGGGAAGCAATTCAAGGTCTAACGAGCTTAAACAGCTCGATCGAGTGATTTATTGCTCGATCGAATGCTTTTATTTGCCTAAGTTACTCGATCGACCACTTTTGAGTACACACAAGAGGAGACAAGCAAGAAATACTCGATCGAGTAGTTTATTTCTACTCGATCGAGGGGATTGACACATAATTGCTCGATCGAGTAGTTTATTTCTACTCGATCGAGTGGTTTTTCCTTCCTTAGTTAATTTCCGCCTAATTATTTTATGGGCTTTTGTAATTAGTCCATAGATTAGGTTTTAGGATGGATTTTTAGTATAAGACTAGAGGAGTAAACTACGTTACTCTTCTCTTCGCTCGTTCGTTTATTTTTAACATATACTTTGTCACTGTTCTTTGGATTTCACTCTTCCTTTACACTTTGCTACTCGGATTTGGATTTTGGCGATTGGTATTATCATTCTACCTTTATTCTTAA
The DNA here is from genome assembly GCF_048544455.1 of Silene latifolia. NCBI lineage: Eukaryota > Viridiplantae > Streptophyta > Magnoliopsida > Caryophyllales > Caryophyllaceae > Silene > Silene latifolia. The sequence goes on from NC_133529.1 coordinate 40,159,322, forward strand.
TCTTATTTATTGCTTTTAATTCTTTCCCTCTTTTAATTGTTATTATAATTGCTTTAATTGAATCCTTATTAGTTTCATCATCATGTCTAGTTTTAATTATCTATTTGTTATTATTGATAATTCAATGATCATGAGTAGCTAACTTTCTTATGCTAAGACTATAGGGGATCCATAATTATGAGGGAATAGTAATCGATTTATTGGGTTAATGCTGGTATTGTCTTTGTTGGTTAAATGTTACAATTAATTGTATCCGTCTAATTGAGTCGACGCAATTAGACCTTTAATTCTTAGTGATCCTTGACCTGGACCGAAAGGTTGGAAAAGGCAAGACTAGTAGCGAACAATGGGGTATTGCAGTGAGGGCGAAAGTTAAGCTGTTTACACTTTAGGGTGAATTAAGGACCGAAAGGTGACGTTCGTTACCCCTGAGACCGTATTTGCGTTGACCTGAGACCTAGATTACTTGACCGGATGATTATGGTGAACCGTTTGTCTTAGCTGTTTATTTCCTTTCTTTTATTCTCTTTTCTTTATTCCTTTTAGTTTAGGAAATCACATTTAAAAACCCCCCATTTGGTTACCTTGACGAACTTAGATTTAGCGGACAATTTCCTACCTCTCTGTGGATTCGACCCGACTTCCCTAGCTATATTAGTTAGAGCCAGTTGGTATTTTTGACATGTACACGACAGACGTGTCAAATTTTGGCGCCGTTGCCGGGGAGGTGGCGTAATTTTGTTGCTTTAGTTAAGTTTGTCCCTTGTCTCAAGGAATTTATTCCTTGAGGCTGATCTAATTTCTGCAAAGTTTTGATTAGTTTTGCAGATTTTTCGTTGCTTTGTAAGTCTATTTGCCAAGATGCCTAATATTACTGAGCATATAGAGCCATGTGGTAGATGTGGCGAGGAAGGGCATGGTCCTATTGAATGCATGGCGAGTGTAGAGCGTGCCCTTACTTATCGGAATTATAAGCAAGGAGTTCCTTTTTCTCAGTTGTATGAAGAAATAAAGAATGTCTCTACCCCTTCTACGCCGGTACCGCAGCCGGTCTCTACTTCTGCAAGTGAAGAAATTGCCGAATTAAAATCTATTATGATGAGTATATCACGGCAATCTGAAACGGTCATATTGGAATTGAAAGAACAAGTCGCGCAGTTAACACTCGCGAAAGACCAAACCAAGCTTCCTCCAATATGCGATCCAGTCAGTGCAATGAATTTTTAAAATGACTTTACTCATGAAGAAGACGAGGTTTTGATAGCTGAAGATACCCAGGAGGACGATCTAGATGAATTCTTGACCGAAATACTTGCAGCGTGTAATCAAGATACTCGATCGAGTGATTTTTCTACTCGATCGAGTGAATCAATTCATCCTATCACTCGATCGAGTGAAATTACTGGTCGATCGAGTGGTGCAGAAATTAATGTTGGTCGATCTAGTGATAATCTTACTCGATCGAGTAACTTTGCTGAAGAAATCACTCGATCGAGTGATGAAACCGGTCGATCGAGTGAAACAGAAGAAGAGAATGGTCGATCGAGTGATATAAGTACTCGATCGAGTACTCTAAGTGGCGGAGATCCTATTTTGCTATCTAATGCCGCTACCGTGTCATCTTCCCCTGCTGTGGAGACGTCACGCATTGATAGAGGTAAAGGAAAAGTTGCGGGTCCACTCGTTGCTACCAGGGTACCCTTTCCAGGCCGTCTGAAGGACGCAAAGATCGAGCAACAGTACGGTAACTTTGTGGACATTGTGAAGAACCTCCAGGTAACTGTCCCTCTTTTCGAATTTGTTATTCAGGTACCCACTTACGCTAAATTTATGAAAGATATTGTGACGCGTAAGAGAAATTTAAGTGAATTTGAGACGATTTCATTTTTGGAAGAGTCTAGTAATTTGCTTTTGAATAAGAGTCCACCTAAAATAAAGGACCCGGGCAGCTTTTCTATTACCTGTATTATAGGCAACATGGTCATTGATAAGGCCCTTTGCGATTTAGGTGCCAGTGTCAGTGTCATGCCCCTTCCTGTCTGCAAGAAACTGAACATGAGTCATTTTAAAGTGACTAACATTACCCTACAGATGGCTGATAGATCTGTTAGGAAGCCCTTAGGTGTCTTAGAGGATGTGCCTGTGAAAATAGGCAAGTTTTATATCCCAGTAGATTTCATTGTTCTAGATATAGCTGAGGACACTCGGACCCAAATTATCTTAGGAAGACCATTCCTTTGTACAGCTGGGGCTGTTATTGATGTCAGACAAGGCCGTTTGACTCTTGCGGTAGGGGATGACGCTATCACTTTCAGTCTGCCTAGTACTTTGGCTCGACCAATGATAGAGGATACTTGCTATTCGGTTGATATTATTGACGAGTCTATTTATAACTTCTGGTCGGGTTCTTTTATGAAGGACCCACTAGAAGCTCTTATGCTCTTTGATGAGTCTGCAGATAGCCCAGACGACGATGACGCTGCGTTGGATTTGCTTGTTGATGATTTAGATGAGCATGAGGGAGAGCAAGTGGAACAAATGATTAGCACTCTTTGCTCCATTGAGGTAAAGGTACCGGAACGTAAGCCTCTCCCTTCTCATCTCAAATATGTTTTCTTAGACGATACAGAGCAATATCCAGTCATTGTTAGTGCCAAGCTTAATGATGATCAGCTGACCTCTTTGTTAGATGTACTTAAGAAAAACAGGAAGGAAATGGGTTATTCACTGGATGATATCAAGGGGATTAGTCCCGGCGTTTGTATGCACAGGATAGAGCTGGAGGAAGATCACAAACCTTGCAAACAGGGTCAGCGCCGGCTAAACCAGAAGATGCAGGATGTTGTGATGGCTGAGGTAATGAAGCTGTTAGACGCAGGTATTATTTATTCTGTTGGTAATTCTAGATGGGTTAGTCCAGTACAGGTGGTCCCGAAGAAAGGAGGGACAATCGTAGTTAAGAATGAAAAGAATGAATTAATACCTACTCGAGTAGTGACCGGTTGGCGGATGTGCATAGATTACAGAGGACGGTGAATGCCGCCACACCAAGAAAGATCACTTTCCCCTTCCTTTTATTGATCAAATGGTAGAAAGGTTAGCTTCTCACAAATTTTTTCGCTATTTAGACGGGTATTCAGGGTTCTTTCAGATCCCTATCCACCCAGACGATCAAGCTAAGACTACATTTACTTGTCCTCAGGGCATTTTTGCTTATCGCAGGATGCCTTTTGGTTTATGTAATGCTCCTGCCACCTTTCAAAGGTGCATGATGGGGATATTTTCAGAGTATATTGAGTCTATCATGGAAGTTTTTATGGACGATTTCTGTGTATACGGAAGTGATTTTTCTAACTGTCTGTCTAACCTTGAGAAAGTGTTGCGTAGTGTTGTATTGAGGTTAATCTTGTCTTTGAATCGGGAGAAGTGCCACTTTATGGTCAACGAGGGAGTTGTTCTAGGGCACTTAGTTTCTGATAGGGGAATAGAGGTTGATAAAGCAAAGGTGGAAGTGATTCAGCAATTACCACCTCCTGTTAATGTTAAGGGGGTGAGGAGTTTCCTTGGGCACGCCGGCTTTTATCGCCGGTTTATTAAGGATTTCTCAAAAATTGCTAAACCGCTTATACAGCTGCTACTTAAGGATGCCCCTTTTGTGTTTACTGATGATTGTCTTTCTGCTTTTAACAGGTTAAAGCAAGCTTTAGTCTCTGCGCCGATCATACAGCCTCCCAACTGGGACTTGCCGTTTGAGATTATGTGTGATGCGGGTGATTATGCACTAGGAGCGGTGCTAGGACAAAGGAAAGACAAAGCTCAGAATGCTATCTACTATGCGAGCCGAACTCTGGATGAGGCTCAAGTGAAGTACACTACCACTGAGAAAGAGCTGCTAGTTGTAGTTTATGCCTTAGAGAAGTTTCGTACTTATTTAGTTGGGTCGGAAGTTCTTTGTTTTTACCGACCATGCACTTTGAGGCACCTTCTTGCTAAGAAGGAGGCTAAACCACGGCTCATCGAGATGGATACTCCTTCTTCAGGAGTTTGATTTGCAGATTAAGGATAAGAAAGGAGCTGAGAACGTTGTAGCTGATCACTTGTCGCGACTGATGCGACAAGAAGGGGAAGATTCTCTACCTATTGATGATTCTTTTCCTGACGATACTTTAATTGCTGTTATATCGTCTATTGTTGACCAAGAGCCTTGGTATGCAGATATAGCTAACTTCGTTGTCAGTGGCAAGCTGCCGCCTGACCTTTCTCATCAGCAGAGGAAGCGTTTTCTGTATAACGCTAAGCAGTACTTCTTGGACGATCCTTATTTGTTTAAAGAATGTGCAGACGGTCTCTACAGACGGTGTATTCCGCAGTGGGAGACCAAAATAGTCCTGGAAGGCTGTCACTCCTCTTCATATGGTGGTCACCACGGTCCATCGCGCACCGTGGCTAAGGTACTTCAGTCTGGTTTTTTCTTGGCCTTCTTTGTTTTGCGATGCTAAGTCTTTTGTTTCAGCTTGTGATGCTTGCCAACGATCAGGGAACATTTCAAAGAGACATGAGATGCCACAGAACGGTATCTTAGAGGTTGAGGTTTTCGATGTCTGGGGCATTGATTTCCAAGGACCGTTCCCATCCAGTAAAGGTAACAGGTACATCTTAGTGGCTGTAGACTATGTGTCAAAATGGGTTGAGGCAATTCCCTCACCTCATTGTGATGCTAAGACCGTGATAAAAATGTTTAAAAAGATCATATTCCCCCGATTTGGTGTCCCTAGGGTCGTCATTAGTGATGGGGGGATGCATTTTAAAGAGAAGAAACTAACCTCCATACTATCTAAAGTTGGTGTCCAACACCGGCGTGGTTTGGGGTATCATCCCCAAACTAGTGGTCAGGTAGAGGTCTCTAATCGCGAGTTGAAAGAGATCTTGTCTAAGGTAGTTTCTAAATCACGGAAGGACTGGAGTCTTAAGCTAGATGACACATTATGGGCTTACAGAACTGCCTTTAAGACAGCAATTGGCGCATCACCTTATAGGCTAGTTTATGGGAAATCGTGTCACTTACCTGTTGAATTAGAATGTAAGGCCCGGTGGGCAATTCGTGAGCTTAATTATGATCCTAAGTTGTGTTGTCAGAATCGTCTTTTGCAGCTAGATGAATTGGAAGAGTTTAGGCTTAATGCCTATGACAGCTCGCGCATTTACAAGGAAAAGACGAAGAGATGGCATGACAAGAGAATCCTACCTCGGGAGTTTCATGTTGGGCAAAAGGTTTCTTTGTTTAATGCCCGGTTGAGATTATTTCTGGCAAGCTGAAGTCCAGGTTGAGTGGTCCTTATACGGTGACAGCTGTCACTAAATTTGGATCCGTGGAGCTTGAAGATTCCGAAGGTCATAGATTCAAGGTGAACGGCCAATATGTGAAGCATTACCACGAGGCGAATGAAGCAGACAATCGTGTTGAAGTCTTGCGCTTCGACGAGCTTGACGCGCCGATTAATTGATGCCGTAAAGGTCGCGGGACCTCTTAAACCAGCGCTCTCCGGGAGGCAGCCCGGACTGTTTTATTGTACTTTTGTTGAACTATTTATTTTTCTTTAGCTTTACGTTGAACTTTAGACGCTGTTTTACGAACTTCCCATTTATTTCCTTGCTTTTAATGCGTGTTTGCAGGTCAAAGTACTCGATCGAATGATATTGTGCTCGATCGAGCACTTTTTGAGGTAGTTTTCACTCGATCGAGTGATATTGTCCTCGATCGATCAAAACCAAAATCATGCTTACTCGATCGAGTGGTTTTCTACTCGATCGAGTCCTTCCAATGCGTCAGTTCACTCGATCGACCAGTTCCAAGTGCTCGATCGAGTAGTTTTGACTCCCAGCTGATGTTTTCCGTCTATGGAGCTACTGTTTGACTTTCTTTGACCTCCCATGTTCATGGTCGGTTTGGGGAGGTCCCTCCTTATGACGTTTTGTAAGTTTTCCGACTCCACTTATCCTTTTCTCCTTAGTTTGCATTTCTTTCCCTATTTTTGGTACAATGAGGGCATTGTACGGTTTGGTTTGGGGAGGTATGCATCTATATCTGTGTCTGCATGTTTTCTTGCATTTTTGCTTGCACACGTTTATTATTATTGCATGCATTGTTGCTTTTAATTCCAAAAAAATCACATAAAATTTAAAAATTTTTCATGTTTAATTTGAGTCGGAACGTTTGAACATTAACGCTACTTTAAACTCTTACTTGAGCCTTGCATATTCTTGACATTTAGTTGGCACGATTATGTGCATAATCTACGAGTTTTTGTTTCCCTCTTATCTGAACGAATAGACTTGATTCAATACGTCGGCAAGCTACATTACATTCTGAGGTTAGAGCTTTATAAACTGGTGACATTCATGACCGGTTTCATTTAGGATGTGAGTAGTACTCTCTTTAAGACATGTAACATCAATTTGCATAAGCATGAGTCTAGTCTTCTTAATACCTGTATGCATTCGGTCTGTGGATGGTGACACATGTTAGGAGAGGCAATTCCCTTTACTTCATTTTACCCATGAGCCTCACATAGCCAAATTGCCTTTTTTGTCCTATTAACTACTTTCTATAATACTTCCTACCCTAGCCGAGCTAGTGACGAGTAGTTTTTGGAATGTTTTATTGCAATATGGTTATTTTATCTGATTTCAGAAGATGGTGGAAGAATTGAAGGGAATGAGAAGAAGAAAAAAAAAAGAATTGATGAAAAAAATGAAAAAGAAAAAAAAAGAGAACGAAAAAAATGGAATAAGAAAAGAAAAAATCATATGTGAAAAAGAAATTGGTTAATGATTTTCACTCCCATGTCCTACTTATATCTTATGGGGAGTTGACGATTTTTGGTGTTTCGTGAGCTTAGTGCATGATTTTGCACCGCTTCATCTTGCTATATTGAGTACGAAGTTGGGATGCAGTTTATTTTTGGATCCGTTGTTGCTAGCCTGGCTATTAACTCCACATATCCAAATTCATCTTAGCCCCTTCTTACCCATTATCTCACTTACCCAAATGTAAGTCCTCGGCATGTGTCTTGGTCACTAGTATGGTTGGAATGCATATGTACGGTTGTAGAGACTTTATTCATGTTAACTGCATGCATGTTCTTATAGGTCGAGTTAGGTGAGTGTCTTACTTCTTCCTATCTTTCACATATATACTCACCTTGTGCCTGATTTTGAGTGACGAGCGACCCGTGAGAGTCCGATATCTTTTGAGTCTTGCAAGGTCGGCGGTTCAGTAAGTTTGAAACATTAATTTAACTCGTTTGCACTTCTCATTTGCCACTTTGTCATTTTGTTGCATTAAATTGGATTTTCGTGGGTGATTTGTAGCTGATGCGTTGGTCCCGTTCCCTTGTTATTTCTTAGTTGCATTCATATTTGCTTGGGGACAAGCAAAGGTTTGGTTTGGGGAGATTTGATGCGTGTCTTTTATATAAGGTTTCGACCTCATTTTTACACGCATTTCTGTACTTTTTATGTAGCATCTGGCTACAAATACCCCCGAATATTCTACTTTGGTTCGTTTTATGTAATTTGCAGGAATTAACCGAAGAGGAGCTAAATCGAACCTAATTTGTCCAAATTGTATGCATTCATGGAGAATAAGGAGCCGGAGCTTGGAAATCTAACACTTGGAAGACGCGTGAGTTGGGTTCGGGAAGCAATTCAAGGTCTAACGAGCTTAAACAGCTCGATCGAGTGATTTATTGCTCGATCGAATGCTTTTATTTGCCTAAGTTACTCGATCGACCACTTTTGAGTACACACAAGAGGAGACAAGCAATAAATACTCGATCGAGTAGTTTATTTCTACTCGATCGAGGGGATTGACACATAATTGCTCGATCGAGTAGTTTATTTCTACTCGATCGAGTGGTTTTTCCTTCCTTAGTTAATTTCCGCCTAATTATTTTATGGGCTTTTGTAATTAGTCCATAGATTAGGTTTTAGGATGGATTTTTAGTATAAGACTAGAGGAGTAAACTACGTTACTCTTCTCTTCGCTCGTTCGTTTATTTTTAACATATACTTTGTCACTGTTCTTTGGATTTCACTCTTCCTTTACACTTTGCTACTCGGATTTGGATTCTGGCGATTGGTATTATCATTCTACCTTTATTCTTAATCTTATTTATTGCTTTTAATTCTTTCCCTCTTTTAATTGTTATTATAATTGCTTTAATTGAATCCTTATTAGTTTCATCATCATGTCTAGTTTTAATTATCTATTTGTTATTATTGATAATTCAATGATCATGAGTAGCTAACTTTCTTATGCTAAGACTATAGGGGATCCATAATTATGAGGGAATAGTAATCGATTTATTGGGTTAATGCTGGTATTGTCTTTGTTGGTTAAATGTTACAATTAATTGTATCCGTCTAATTGAGTCCACGCAATTAGACCTTTAATTCTTAGTGATCCTTGACCTGGACCGAAAGGTTGGAAAAGGCAAGACTAGTAGCGAACAATAGGGTATTGTAGTGAGAGCGAAAGTTAAGCTGTTTACACTTTAGGGTGAATTAAGGACCGAAAGGTGACGTTCGTTACCCCTGAGACCGTATTTGCGTTGACCTGAGACCTAGATTACTTGACCGGATGATTATGGTGAACCGTTTGTCTTAGCTGTTTTTCTCTAGCTGTTTATTTCCTTTCTTTTATTCTCTTTTCCTTATTCCTTTTAGTTTAGGAAATCACATTTAAAAACCCCCCATTTGGTTACCTTGACGAACTTAGATTTAGCGGACAATTTCCTACCTCTCTGTGGATTCGACCCGACTTCCCTAGCTATATTAGTTAGAGCCAGTTGGTATTTTTGACAGGTACACGACAGACGTGTCACCTTGCCCGTTTTGAATGTCCTTTGATCCGTCAAAGGCAACGTCCATTTGCACTACAAAAACAAAACCCCTGAACTACGAGCATGGTTTGATTTCACCTCTTCAGGTGAATACGTAGGCAATCCCTCTTATGCTTGAGGGATACAACCACAAAACCCAATTCAAATTCACAAAACATTTCGAACTACGATCATGGTTTGATTTCACCTCTTCAGGTGGATACGTAGGCAGTCCTTTCTTACACAAGAAGGATACAACCATTCCCACAATCAAAAAACATCCCCATCAAAAAGAGAAAGGGAAAACCATTCCCTTTCCCACAAAAATACAAAAAATGAGCCTTCTCCCTTTCCACAAAATACCACTTTCCCAAGTGCAATTGTTTAGGACGATTCAAATCGAATTGCCTTTACAAAATGGATGGAAGAAACAAGCGTTCACAATTTTCGACGCGAGCAATCCTCTTATTTAATTAATAATGGGAGGGTTACAATTTCAACAACAAATAAAGCTTGACGAGTCTACAACTTGTCGAAGCTAAGGTGTCCACTAACGCACCTCACATAATAAAACTAGCACAAAACACACAATAACTAGCTAGTACGACATAATAAAAACCTCACAATAATAATACAACATAATAATAAAATGGGTAATGGAGGTCTTCACTCTCCCATTCTACCCTTGCCTTTTCCCTCGGGGTACATCTTCCCCTTGTTCTTCTTGTTGGCCCGCCTAGCATGGACTTCTTCCTCGGAACGGATCCTAAACGGATCTAAGAAGGCGACGGCCTCCGGTCTAGCACAAGACCCCATATTCGACCCAAGACGAGCCAATGCACGGCCTACCATATTCTTGGGACCGGAACTCCTCCTCTTCGGTGGTCTCATCACATCGGGAGTAGCTCCATCAACATACTCCTCAAAGAAGGCACGGTTGGCCTTGCCAACCTCTCGGTACTTCAAGTCGACAACCTCGTCCTTACGGAACTTGGATCTCTCTTCCAAGGACGGAGCTCGCGACCACTTGACATAAGCGGGAGTCACCCATGTCGTGGCAACGGGGTTTTGCACCTCCCAAAGCGGCCGAGTGGCCCACCACCTTTCAAAGAATTCCACAAGCTCGGAGTTCCGGAAAACATTCTCTTGGACAAGAGTATCTTGAGCGGGCACCTTTTGTTGATGCCCCATTTGCCTCATGAGCCTTTCGGGATAAATGAAGGAAACAACCTTCAAACCCACCACCATCAAAGAACGAGGACTAGCACCCGAAGCGGACAACCCCGTGAAGGACCTCAAGTGCCACCACGGCACCACCCAACGGATATGAGGACCACCCTCCTCCGCCAACCTTGCGGCCCAATAGGCCTCGGTGGAAGCAAAACTATCCGGATACAACTTCTTCCTCATAGTAAGGTGACGGAAGGAGTAAGAAGAAGGATTAACCGGAGGCTCTACATACCTTAGCCTCTCCAATAGCCACACTTGGAGGATTCTTGGCGATCCAAAAGAGGGAGCTTCTCAACAAGAGCCTTCCTTGTCCAAAGCTTGGATAATCTCTCCAAGCACCAACCATGATGGATCTCTACCATGCTCCATTTGCTCAATCACATGGATAAGGGTCATGCTACCATGGCATCTTGGCCCCTCCTTCTTCAAGACATCAACAAAGAGGTACACATGGACAAGGCAAAATGCAAGAGCCCTTCTCCTAGCCACCTCCGAGACATTAGCATCTAACCGATTCGAGAAGAAGTTGATAAGAGCCAACATATCCACACCATGTGGAGCAAGAAGAAAGTTGGCTTGGCTTGTTTATAAGCCCAACATGGAACGGAATTTCTCCTTGTAGCACAACCGAGTCGGAGGAAGCACCGGAGTACAACCCGGCCACCCACCAATGGCTCCAACTTCTTCGGCAAGTGGACGAATCTCGCCCTTCGGGAAAACGAAAACATGATGCTTCGAATCCCAAAACCGAGAACATGCTTCAAGAAACGAAGGTTGCACCTTGACTTGAAGAAGCACCAACAATTGACCAACTCCCATGCAATCGAGTTGATACTTCTCGGGAGGCGACAAATCCCGGCACCATTGTCGCAGGGGCGTTCTCAAAAGCATCCATGAAATATTTTTGTGGAAGAAGAGGAGGTTTTGTGGAGATGTTTTTCTGTTTCGGATACTGAAACAATGAAGCGCAAACGTCCCCATTTATACAAAATGATCAGCGCACTTTTCAGAAAAAGGGGAGAGCCGGCTTCCATCGCCGAGCAGCTCGCGCCTCTTTGAGGCTTCTCCAGGATTCCCGCTGTTGAATTGTCTCTTTCAACATGTGTTTTCTCCTTGACACCTCAAACCTCCCGCCAGAAACCTCGCGCCTCTTCGGGATGATCCGGGAATTTTTGTGTTTCTTCACACTCACATTTCCTTGTTTTCGCGTTTTACGAAATCCGACACGGTTTCCATGGCGCAGCTTTAAAAATACGGGTTTTTCTTTCTTTTTTAAAAGGGGTAAGGGCTAGTCGCCCCGATCCGCGACGGATCGTTTCCATGTCAGTCGAAATTCCGAAAATTTTTCGATTTTTCGCAAATCAAAAACCATAATCGAAAATTGATAACACGACATCAATTTTCCTCCAAAATTCAAGCACTCACAAATTCGAGTCTTGACCTCAAAAGCCAAATGTACTCGCAAAAAATCATTTCCAAAATTCGTTCCTGACGGTTTGAGTTTTTATATTTTTCGAGTCATTTTCAAAATTCCAATGCAATTTAATTCACGACACGAGTTAATTGCTCAAATTTTCAAATCAATTTCTTTTGAATTCCGAACGTGGCGATTTTGTCACGGAATTTTCAAAATTTCAATTTTAACTTCAAGTCATCTTGGTTAATTTTGATTTTCAAATGCTTTACGTGATCAAATGCTTCTACGTGTTTACGTTTATGCGTATATGCTATCTGTTGCCTATTTTCTACGCTAACGATGCAGGAAATGGTGCAAAGCAAAAGGAGAGTCGACAGCCAACAACGCTCCTCTGAAACACAACACAAAAAAGCCAAAATCACAAAAAAACTACAATCCAAAAACACATATATACAGACCGCCTCACGCAAAATGTAAATATGTACAGACAAGAGTCCAAGACACGGACAAGCTACAACAACTACTCGACGTCTCCCGTCGGACCAGTCCTGGTCTCACTAGGAGTCGCCGCCAACGCAGACACCACCACCAGCTCAGATTCCCTCTCCGGGGAACTCTCCAGCGTCTCACGCTCCATGTCGACGTGAAGCTTCTCCGCTGCAGCCAACTGAGCCTTCAGAGAGGCAATCTCCGCGTTTCGACTCCGCAGCTCGTCCTCGTGACGCCTCAACTCCTGGTCTCGATGGGTAATCCCTAACCCCTGGGCCTCGATCATCGACCTGGCCGCCTCCAACTCAGCACGGACCCGAGCAAGCTCCACCGAATCCGTTGTACCCTGCAAAACACAAATACAGATCCTCAAGATCTAGAAACGTGAAATACAACACCAAATATACAAAAACAACACACAAAACGTACCTGAGAAAGCCGAGCCTCCCTCGTAGCCAGGTCACTAGCCAGCGCCCTCCAGCGGTTAGCCATCCGCCACAAGTTCTGATGACTAACAGTCGTCACCTGCAAAACAAAAAGGTCCTTCAATACAATGTAACGCAAAGTATAATTGGAGAAAGTGTTCAAGTCAGGAACTCACCCTCAGAACAGTCAACCTCCACTCCATGCCGGCATCGGCCACCTCAGTCACCGCGGGCTCCGGTAAGCGCAACTGAAGCTCCTCGCCACTCGGCCCCTGAAAAGTGGTCTCCGTCGGGAAAGCTGGAGGCTGAGTCCTCATCAGCGGGTCGACTCCCTGCCATTCGGATCCACATAAAAAATGACAAACCCTCCTATCAAGGGAGGCAATGAAAACAAAGAAAAGAGGAAAACATACCTCGATCGGGTACCAAGCAAGCCTCGACAACGGACCCCATCGGTCCCAAATGATATCCTGCAATAAAAAAACAACAAAAAAAACGTCATCCAAAATTCCGTCATTACGACGACATGAAATGGACGAATCCAAAAACAACAAAAACAACCTGCAATACAAAAACAAGGGGCAATCCCGCCCCAAACCATTCACAAAAAAAAAAACAACACAAAAACGACTCGCCCCTCTTTTCAAGCAAAAGACGAGTCAAAACCACAAAAACGGCATTTCAAGACCCATACAAGGTCCGCCAACAACCCAAAATACATTCCCGACACAATGGGGATTTTTCTACGGTTCAAAAAGGCAACTCATACGCTAATTTGAGCCCAAACCGGTCAAAATTCAAAAAACGACCGCAAAAGGCAAGCGTGATTTCATCACGCCCCAAGGCGACCTAAAATACCATTAAGGTCCTTTTCAAGGCAGACTGACTCAATTCAAGCCCAAACAAGCGCTCATTTTGTCAGACGTAAGACCGTCGCAAAAGGCAAAAATTCATTTTTGCCCACCAACATCCAATGAAGGTCCTTAAATGGCAAACACGGGTTTTCCCAACTACAATGCAACCTAGTGGGACCCACTACCCAAGCAAATAAACTTGGCATTGTGAAATGAGACGGTTTCTCACCTCATTCACGTTTTTCGAGCATAGGGAGCGGGAACGGGGACCAAAATGCAAACTAAAAGCACCCCTATACTCCTAAACAGGTTTCTAACCTAATGCAAACATCAATTTCACTCGAAATTGGCTCAATCAAAAACGCCCAATTCGATTTTTAGGGCAAAATCCGCCCTAATTCAATCTAGCTAACAATCAGCAAATTTGAAAGGATTCAAGAGGGAATACTTACCTTGAGATGACATTTGTTGACAATGGCACGAATGAAAGCAAGCTTGAAGGTCCGTCAATGGCGATTTTGGGCGAAATTTCGAGGTTGAGGATGAATATTCATCCGCAACTCAACCTCGCGTCTTTTTAACAAAAAATAGGGAAGCCAGCTTGCTTCGCCAGGTGGCTCGCGCCTAAACTAGGCCTCCCCTTTTCTTTTCCAGCGAAATTTGGGCTTTGGCCCAATTTCCCACAACTGACTTCAAAGTTTTCGTTGATAATATTAAATATTGTCATTTCCTCGAAAACAAACAAAAACAAATAGTGAAAATTTAAAACTCGCTATTTTCGAGCAAACGGCGATCGAAACCGCCAATTTCAAAAATAATGGCGAAAATTCAAAAATCGCTATTTCAAGCAACGGCGGCAAATAAACCGTCACTTCAATCAATAGTGAAAATTCCAAATTCACTATTTCTTTCAATTGTCAACGGCGGCAAATAAACCGTCATTTCAATCAATAGTGAAAATTCCAAATTCACTATTTCTTTCAAGTGTCAACGGCGGCAAATAAACCGTCACTTCAATCAATAGTGAAAATTCCAAATTCACTATTTCTTTCAAATGTCAACGGCGGCAAATAAACCGTCACTTCAATCAATAGTGAAGATTCCAAATTCACTATTCCCATCAAATGTCAACGGCGGCACATAAACCGTCACTTTAAATGTAATAGCAGATTTAAAATTTGCTATTTCCTTTCAAAATTAAGACAAACGGCGATCAAAACCGCCACTACAGATTCAAACCAAATGGTGAAAATTCCAAATTCACTATCCCTTCAAATGCCAGCAGGGGGCTTCCTCGCGGAACCCGCTCATTCCAAAAACAGTAATGGTGGGAATCCATACTCACTATTTCCACAGCGACATCGTGAGTTCGCCCAGGGTCCATTAACCGACCTCTACCACAGCTGGCGAGCATTTGTCCGCAACCTCTTCAAGGATACATCCCGAAGATGCCTCGGGTACATTTCCTTGCCGCGGCTGGCGAGCCTTACAACGCACCGCGGCTGGCGAGCCTTACAACGCACCGTAGCTGGCGAGCATTTGTCGGCAACCTCTTCAAGGATACATCCCGAAGATGCCTCGGGTACATTTCCTTGCCGCGGCTAGCGAGCCTTATAACGCACCGCAGCTGGCGAGCATTTGTCCGCAACCTTTTCAAGGATACATCCCGAAGATGCCTCAGGTACATTTCCTTGTCTCGGCTGGCGAGCCTTACAACGCGCCGTGGCTGGCGAGCCCTCCTCACGTACGCACCGCAGCTGGCGAGCATTTATCCGCAACCATGCAAGGACATATCTGAAGATGCCTCAGGTATGACTCCTTCTTATGGCTGGCGAACCTTTGCACGTAGTCTAACGGACTTTAAACGACCCGAACCGGAAGTCGACAGACTCTAAACTGTTCCCGACGACAGGTCCTTGACTCGTACCCTCGAGTCGCCTTGGCGTCGCCCTTCCCGACGGCAGGTCCTTGGCCCGAGTCCTTTCGAGCCGCCTCGACGTCGCTTGGGTCTTCAGGTGGAAATCTTCGATTAACCTGGGGACTCTACTTTGACTTTCGCCCTGTCCAAGCCTCAGTCAAAGTGGGGGCTCTGTACATACCCGGTATCTGCTGAGACTCCAACAAACACCCGATGATTATCGGACTACAACATGTTTTGGGATCGCAGCGTTTGATCGACAGTTTGTGTACAACTTTACGTCAGAAAACTTAAAACGATTTCGAAAACAAAACATTTCAAAAATACCTGGAGTGTTTAATGCACGACGACGGGGTCGCGATGACACTAACTGGAGTCAAAACCGACACCAGACCAAAAACCGACTCGAAAATTCAAAATCCCGACTCCAACAACGAGTCAAACCGAGTCAAACACAAAAACCAAAAATATCTCAAGCCTTCTATACTAAGTTTTCCCGGATTCATGTTGGTCAAGTACCAAACATGTGACTACAAAACCTAGGATAGAACAAATCATGATTGCGTTTGTTGTGATAGTGACAACACAACTCGAAGTGCCGCGACGTGGCTCGCGCCTCTTTGAGCAGCCCAGGTGGACACATCGCTCAAAACTCACACAACCACTCATTCCCCTATAAATACCCCTCAAATGCCACCCATTTGAGACTTACGCGAGTGTCCGCCCCCTCTTTTCTCCCTTAAAATTCTCGACTCGACTTCTAAAGTCACAATCTGACGCGTGTTTACGACCTACCGATCGTAAACACGAGCCTTACACATTGTTTGGTACCGTCATCGTGCATTAAACCACTTGTCCGACCACTTTGACCACTACACCATCACTAAACTTTTAAAACACTCTTTTACTTACCAAAACGGTTTTAAATCGAGTTTTTTCCGATCAAACAAGTTGTTACACTTACGTCGGTCACTCGCCATAACCAAACATGTAAGTATGAGGGTGTAAAAATCCTCTTTTATTATGTTTTCATTCGTTTCATGACTTTAACATGCTAAAACATGCATAACATGAACCAAAACATGGAATAAACGAGCCAAAACTAATTTTTGGTCTGAGGCAGAAGCCCCTTAGGTCGCCAACAGGCTCGCGCCTAAATGGGGTGCTCAGACCAGAGATCAACCGTGTTTGTTCTCGTTATTTCCCTTAATCCATTTTCACATTTGTAATCGGTTTTTACCATTTCAAATATTTTCGAAACCTTTTTGTTTCATTTCACATGTTTTAACCATAAAGCATTTTTCACCCTTGGCTCTTCATACCATGACGGTTAAATCCGTGTTTCGGTGATAATATTTGGTTAATGACATTTAAGAGGTATTTTAAAGCCTTTTGTTTCATTTCTTTAAATTTTCAAACGAACATATTAGTCACCAACACGAAATCATCCTTGGTTCTATATACCATGCCGGATTTTAACCCGGGTACGATGATGAGTACCGACTAATCATATTCAAAATGGACTTAAAACAATTAGTCCATAATCATTTTCAAAACTATTCATGTCAAGCTTGTCAAACCGAACCCGACATCGAATATTATCAAACAATGATGATTATTCGAGTCTAGTTCTTCAAATCAACGAATACGGTCTAAACGACCCTTTCAAAATCAAACCGGGTTCAAATACCCACTTTCAACACGTTTTATAATGTTTTCTAAACAGTCAGAACACGGCATACAGCCGTTGGCTAACCCGCGCCTCTAGCAGGCCTTTTCTTTCTCATTTTCAAAACCAGAGGGAGGCCCCTTACACCGCCGGCTGGCTCGCGCCTCTTATAGCCGTCTGGTACAGGGCCTGTTCCCTTCCGGCATTAGTCTAGGACGATCCCGACTCCGGTTAACCCGGATATAGGACGGATCAGATGACTATTCAAACCATATTTGCCAAAATGCCTTACTAAGACAAATGGATCATGTTATGCACCCTAAACCTAATACGGTAAATGGATGTTTAATTTCCGTCTTGCATGCAAATCAACCATTAATCCAACTCGACATCTTATACTTGATACTTGGATTAAATCAACCGACTTAGAAAGCTCTCACATGTTAGGTTTAAAACATTGGATGCGCATTCATGCATTTAAACCGTTTTATCAACTTTTGCATTCAACCAACCAAGATCGATCAGTAGAGGCCGCTAAACGCGGGCGGGATTGGGTGTCTGATTAAAGGGCTTCCCAATACGTACCTTCACCTCTTACTCAAAAACTTTGGATAGTGGACGACCTTATCCAGGGCGTACGAGAGTCATTTTAGAGATAGGTTGCTAAAGAGGGACGATTTCCTTATCTTTAGTACCTATGTCAAAACGCTGCTTTGTGCTTCGATTTGACCGAGGTATAAAGTGGAATTCGAACGGGTTCCAGGCATCCCACAAATGCTTGGTGGCGACTCCGAACATCTCTAATCGTTTCGAGACCCTTACCGAGACGAAACCGACCGATCTAAAACGATCCGGTCAAAAGCATCTTTACGCCGCCGAGCGTGGCTTTCAAAAAGACCGCTGCCATTGTCCACAGATCGGCTGGGCATACGCAGGTGGGCCCACGTCCACACCAGCGCATCTCCTCGAGATAGAACCTTTTCTTCAGAGCCTCAGAGAAAAGAGCCCAACCATATCCTGGCTGAACTTCCAGACTAGCTCTAGCAAGAGCCCACCAGTTGTCGGCCTCGTCCTTCAGATAATAGGTGGCGATATCCACCATCTGATCCTCGGGACATCCGGTAGCAAGGAACAACTTCTCCATCTCTCGAATCCAAGCCTCCAAAGCAGTAGGATCATTCGCACCATCATAAGTCGGAGGACGATGATGAGCAAAGCGATCAAACACAGTCGGTTGCGGATGGTTGTTGTTGTTATTGTTGTTGTTGAGGTGGTTGGTGAAACCTTCGGCCATAGATGCCAAAGCGGCCTCTAGTCTCCTGATGCGGTCAGCATCGGTCTCACCATTAGCGTTACGCACCATCTGCAAGAACGAAATCGCGTTATAAGTGGTAGAACCTAAGTACCACTCCAAACAACTACTCATACACTTTACAAACATAAGAAAACCAACCATTCCTATTGGTTTCTACACCATTTACTCTCATTCATTAACCAGGTCATCTATTTTAGTCATCAACTAAGCGAGAGTTGGGAGCGTGTTCGCTCTGATACCAACTGTAACAACCCGGATTATAAAACAAGGGAAAACTTAAATAAAATAAATATCAGAGTACGATACTGATAAAAGGGTCAAGGTGGCGGAAATACCTGACCAATCCGGTTCGCTACTAAAACCAAAACAAAATAATACATTATTCAAAGGTTCTCATAACATGAAAACAAACTCCTAATTTATTATTCATCTCGCTGCACAGCACTTCCCTAGCAAGATATGATCCAAACAGCAAACATCTGAACAACCTGAGAATAGGGGTCGACAATCAGTCGGGAGTAACTAGATGCTCTCCCAGTCATGTTTACAACAATTGAATATAATTAACAATCATTAACAAATAAAATGTAAAACCAGTAAACATGCGAGATCATCTATACTCATGAAAATCCAACAAAGCTTACCATGTCTTATCAACCTTAGACGAATGCAATCATGCAAACCTAGACCATATGCAATCACTAGACCGTGAACACTTACAAGACTAGTAGTGACAAACGACCCACAAGAACCTAAGGCACAAAGCTAGCATTGAAGCATAGCAAACATGGTGACACACAATCCACAGCAACAGAAGGCACAAAGCTAGCAATCAAGCGTAGCGAATAGAGCGAACGCCCGTTAGAGCGTTTAACCACTGCCTCTAACTTGCCAGAGCGTATAACCACTGTCTCTAGCTGATGGAGCGTATAACCACTGCCTCCATCGGTGTGGAGCGTATAACCACTGCCTCCATGGTACTATGTATAGCGTATAACCACTGCCTATATGTCTAAGACCTAGCCAGACTCTCGGTAAACCGAACGACACTCGGGACCCAGAGCGTATAACCACTTCCTCTGGCCACCCCCGAACATAGACCAAACAAATCCTGCATCAACGGGTAGTGTTGGTTCATTCCGATAGTATATAACTGATACTACCATCATCTATTCAAACTAGCAAACAAACCAATGCACGGTATAACTGACTGTACTAACATGCGTGAACAACATCACGACTCAACTCGTAGGATAGTATAACTGACCATCCCACTTATCATATGAATAAGAGTAACCAAAGATATATGCAAACATAAGGACATAACACCTTGAACACAATACAACATATGAAACAAGTATAAGCAACCAATGTTATAGTAACTTCAGCTATAACTTTAATATTAACCATGCAATGTTATAGTAACCCTAACCATAACATAAACTCTGGATGCGAGGTTATAGTAACCTCGACTATAACTTCAACATATATAACTTGAAGTTATACTTACCTCAACTATAACTTTGACACGAAACTCAAAGTTATACTAGTTCCAACCATAACCTTGAGCCATAATCTGGGTACGTTAGTTCCAGCTATAACCTTGACTCGTACTTCAATGTTATAGTAGCTTCGGCTATAACCTTGAATCATATTTCCAAGGTTATACATGTTTCAGCCATAACTAGAGTAACATCCCAAAGTTGTACTAACTTCAGCTATAACACTTGAATCATCATCAAGGTTATACTAGCTTTAGCTATAACTTTGGAGAGCATCCTTTGCCGCCTATCATGCCGCCACTAGGGTTTATTCGTAAACCCTAATTGCGCTTATGACACCCATAATAAACACATAACCAACATACGATATATAATTAATATTTTAAAACATATACAAACATGTGAAAACATAATTAACATGATAATAAACAATCTAACACGTACCTATCATACAAGACAATCATTAAATCATATTAATTACATCAATTGGCATAAACACAATTAAAAGAAAACACCTAGTTACCTTATTAAGCAAATTAAACCCTAGAGATCGTCTTCAACGATATAAACGTCTTCTCCAGGTCCAGTCTCCATGCCTTTATTGAAATCAGCCACATGCCAAAGATAACGAATCTAATAAATATACTAACTATATATATATATATATATATAAACTATAAAAACTATAAAACTATGCGAAAACATAAAACTTACGAAGAAGATAGATAAATCCAAGAAGTAGGACCGATCTAAGCACGAAAGATGATGAAGGAGGAGGAAAGAGGCGCGACACGAAACCCTAGGAAGGGTGGAGGCACACGCCACAAAGGAGGAAGGAGGAGGAGAGAATTAGGTTTAGGGTTTTTGAGAAAAGAGAAGCAAGGGTTTGGTTTTCCCCTCTTATATATAGAGAAGCTCATGGGTTTATTTTAAGCTTAGGCCCAAAACTCACTCACAAACACTAAACCACACGTGAAAACCCAAGAGAGAGCGGGTCTTCATAGAAATTCGAGCCCAACGAGCCGAATATGCAAAAGACGGATATTTTCCCGAAAATAAAATATAAAATACGGGAAAATAAAATTATAGAATTATATTACGAAAATTAGGGGTGTTACACCCCTCGTGAAATTGGTCTACTAATAAAACACCTTTCTTCAAAAATAACCTAATTCTAGCCTTGCACCCCATTCTCTTTAACTTAGGGGGTGTTTGGTTGGGTATATTGGAATGGAATGGAATGGATTAGATCCATTCCATTGTTTGGTTGGGGTGATTTGGAATGGAGTTAGATACCCAATGGATTCTAACTCCACCCCAACCCCTTGGAATCCCATACCCACCCTTCCCCCTTGGATTCAAACTCCATTCCTCCTCTTTATAATTTGTGGTGAACCAAACAACATTAGACAAGTATGGATTTAGAACCCCATACCACCCTACTATCAAACTCCATTCCATTCCATTCCGACTTGTTGAACCAAACGACCCCTTAGTTCTCCACTCCTGCTTCACCTCATTCCTCTCATTACTTATGTTCTGCTTAATTATTGGAGTGAAACCTTCCCTGTTACACACCAGAAGCTTCGATTTTATAGTGCCATCACGCCACTTCTTTGTCGTGTACTTACGCACATCAAATCCAATAGCAAGTGCGTACACATTATAAAAAGTAATAGCTTCCTCAATGTCCCCAAACTGCATTCCGACGTACGGTGTAAAAACATCTTCCTCCTGCCTATAGAATTCCTCCTCTGTAACAGGTGCTTTTGGTGTACCATCATCTGTCACTGAACAATAACAAACAACAAACTAACTTAAATAGGATTAAATTTTTCGCATTTAACTTCTAGTCATTACAGTCCAACTATTTAATTGGTAACTTTAACTCGGATTTCTGGAACTTTGATTCCGTACTTTCATACTTTTACAATCAGTTTTAACTTTATAACTTTAATAATGTTGTACAAAACTTCAATTCTCTACTTCTGAAACTTCAATACTACTATTTTTTTCCAGTTCAGACTAGAATTCAGTTAACATGAATTAGTAACTTTAACTCTAACTACTAAAACTTTACTTCACTTTTGATGAAACTTTAATAATTAAACTTAATAACGCTTTAATAATCAAACCTGAGATTTTCTCAAACTCCCAAAATATATAACTCTGACGAGAATTTTTGAAACCTTATAATACAAAAACTGAAACTTTGTTATTTAGTTACTTCAACTGTGATTTGTGAAACTGTAATACATAAAAAATGAAACTTTATTACAATATACAACTACACTTTAATACATAAACAAAAACCACAAAAATCAACGCCGAACTCAATCTATCCAACTGTAATTCCTCAGACCAAAAACTTTAACATCACCACAAATATACGACACTTTCGCCGTTAACAGATCAAAATTGTTACAGACAACAACCCTGCAACCTTTATTTTCAAGTTCCTTTAATGGTGATTAACAAATTCTATATTACATTACAATAAGAATCTTCAACATTTACTATAATGAACAAAATTACTAAAAAAAATACAAAAAATAAAAAACACATGCAAATTTAGATCAACAGCTTCAACTATATCTTCAAAAAACAAAATAAAGAAGATAAAATTAAACAAATAAGCAGAAAGATAAAAACGAACTTACCATTCTCAACTGCTACAATATCCATACAAGATATGTTTATGAAGAAAATAAAGGATATGATTATGTTACTGATAAGTTGTTGTTCAACGACGCCGAGAAAGGATTAGGAACAAACGGTGTGCTCGAGAAAACAAAAGGTGAAAACAAAAGGAATCAGATGGAACAGTTTGCACGAATGAAGATGAAAAAAAAGGAAGAAGAAAGGGTTTGCACGAATGAAGATGAAAACAAAAGGAAGAAGAAAGGGTTTTAGTAGTTATACGTGAGAACATAAAATAAAGTAATGCCAGTTGTAGTTATGATTGCAACGTAATCAGTCTTCGTAGAATAAAAAGTGTGTTCTCTCTAATTAATTTTTCTTTTTTATATTTTTTTGTACTAAAGAGCCTCTTAATCTCATCCATTGATTTTTCCTAATCCAATGGCTAACAGCGTTGAAAAGTAGTTAAGTTTAGCATGCGGGTAGCTAACGAGTCAGCATGACTCAATCGAGTGGGGGATACTCGATCGAGTAGGTGGGGCTCGATCGAGTGGGCTTGACTCGGTCGAGTGGGGTATATGACATTTTGGAGCAATCGCTGTTGTTTTTTGACACTCGATCAAGTAAGTTAGGGACTCGATCGAGCGAGGGCCACTCGTTTGAGTAAGTGAGGGGCTCGATCGAGTGGGTTATGTGATGCTTTCTAGTCAGGTTCTGGAGTCGAGGCACTCGATCGAGTAAGTGGGCAACTCGATCGAGTGGCCTCAACTCGATCGAGTGAGTTGAGTTGCTCGGTCCAGTGTGAGCTGCTTAGGACATATACGTGTTTAAGTTGTGGGATGTGTGTTTATGTTTACCTCTTCTCTTATATAGCTTAAAGATGCCGCCAAAGAGATCCGCATTGTATGCTAGGGCTGAGTTGTTGAGTATAGATAAGGTTTCTAAGATGCTTGAGCATCAAGACGCGCTTGCGGACTCCTTAAAGAAATTTGGGAAGGATAAAGAGGTTGTGGTAGACTTTGCTAAGATGAGCATTAACATAGCTCGTTTCAACCCAAATGAGTATATGGGTACAGGTGCGCCAATCTTTCTTGACAATTGGCATAGGGAAATGGAGAATATTCTGAATGTGGTTCACTGTCCTAAGGATTGTAAAGTGGAACAAGCTGCGTTCTACTTGAGAGATGCGGCTGGAAAATGGTGGGATAAGGTAAGGGAGAGTGCCTTAGATCTGTATGTGAGACAGGGGAAGTCAGCTATACCTTGGGGTGAGTTTAAGAGGGCTATGTATCGAGAGTTTGTGCATGAGCATGTTCGTAGTAAGCTGAGAGAGGAGTTTGATGATTTTAAGATGACTCCGGCCATGACTGTGGCCGAGTATTATCATAAGTTTAATGAGAAGTCTAGGTATGCTGAGGATATGGGCTTGAACCAGGAGAACCTGGCGCTGAGATTTGAGAAAGGCTTGACCTATAAGATCATGGAGAAGCTACCAGTTGGAGTCCTTACCAATGTTAGGGAAGTGTATGAGCGAGCCGGGAGAGCTGAGAGATTGGTCGAATTGGCCAAGGAGAATAAGGAGAGAGCTTCCGAGAAGAGGAAGGCTGAGAGTGAGGGTGGTGGTCAGTCCAGTTACAAGAGGGGCGGTCATAACCAAGCGAGGGCTTATTGTTTGGGATCGGGTTTTAGTGGGGGAGCTTCCTATGGGCGTGGTCGAGGTGGTGGTAGTAGCAGCTGGGGTTTATCTTGCTATAACTGTGGCGGTATAGGCCACAAGAGACATGAGTGCAATTGTGCTGTGGCTAGGGGTTTTCGAAGGCCATCATAGGGCAGTTTCTCTCAGGGTTCGTCTCAGAGTTATGCTAGCAACAGGCCGGCTGGGTCATGTAACAATAAGGGAGGTCAGAATAACAACAACGGTGGAGCTAACCGCAATGGCGGTAATTTATATGAGAGATCGGCAGCAAACAACAACCAGGGGTCGGCTGTCAAGCCGTCTACTTCTGCTAGTACTGTCCAGGGAGGTGGGATGAAGACCAGTGGCAAGCTATTCATGATGGGACAAGAAAACTGCTGAGGATGATGCTCACGCGATCACGGGTACCTTTCTTGTTAATGGTGTTTTTACCTTTGTTTTGTTTGATTCGGGGGCGTCATATTCTTTTGTATCGTTGAGAGAGTCTGTATCTTGTGGGAGGTTGTATAGGGGTATATCTATGATAGTTGGGCAGGTTGACCTTCCGATGGATTTGCTAGAGTTTCCTATGGATGGTTTTGAGATGATAGTTGGCATGGATTGGTTGGGTAAGTATAAGGTTAGAATATATTATCACCAAAAGAGAGTCTCTTTGAGGGGTCCTAAGGGAGTTAGTATGTCTTATTGTGGGTTTGTTGTCAAACCCAAAGTCAAAGTGATTGCGGCGGTGACATTGAAGTCTTATCTGAGGAAGGGGTGTCCTTTGATTCTATGCCATGTGAGAGACCATAGTAAGGAGAGTTCGACAGATGAGCAGATAGCAGTGGTGGGAGAGTTTCCAAATGTTTTTCCGGAGGAGATACCAGGTTTGCCACCAAAGAGGGATATAGATTTCAGTGTGGAGCTGAAGCTAGGGATGGGACCAATCTCTAAGGCCCCGTACCGCATGGGTCCTAAGGTGTTGGAGGAGCTGAAGAAATAGCTGGATGATTTGATAGATAAGGGGTACATTAGACCTAATGTATCACCGTGGGGAGCACCAGTTCTGTTTGTGAAGAAGAAAGATGGGAGTTTGCGGTTGTGCATCGACTACAGGGTGCTGAACAGGGTTATAGGTGAAGAACAAGTATCGAGGTATGGTCACTATGAGTATGTGGTGATGCCGTTTGGGTTGTCTAATGCACCAGCAATGTTTATGGATTTGATGAACCGGGTCTTCAGTCAGTTTTTGGATCGCTTTATGGTGGTGTTCATAGATGATATCTTAGTCTATTCCAAGACTAAGGAGGAGCATGAGGAGCACTTGAGGTTAGTGTTACAAACTTTGCGTGACAATCAGCTGTATGCAAAGTTGTCTAAGTGTGAGTTCTGGCTCGAGGAAGTTGCCTTTCTGGGGCATGTGATTTCCAAGGATAGAGTAGTTGTGGATCCAACAAAGATAGAGGCAGTGTCTAAGTGGGAATCACCGAAGAATGTGGCAGAGATCAAGAGTTTCTTAGGTTTGGCAGGGTACTATTGTCGGTTTGTGAAAGACTTTTCTAAGATAGCCAGACCTATGACAACGTTGATGAGGAAAGAGAACAGGTTTCGTTGGGATGAAAGTTGTGAGACGGCGTTCCAAACATTAAAGGAGCGTTTGACCACAACTCCAGTTTTAGCATTACATGAAGGGTGTGAGAACTTTGAGGTATATACAGATGCTTCAAAGACTGGTTTATAATGTGTGTCAATGCAGAATGGGAAAGTAATTGTCTATGCTTCTAGGCAATTGAAGCCTTATGAGGAGAACTATCCGACACATGATCTAGAGTTGGGGGCAGTTGTGTTTGCTCTCAAGATTTTGCGGCACTATCTTTATGGGGCGACCTTTAAGGTGTTTTCAGATGACAAGAGTCTCGAGTACATCATCACTCAAAAGGAGCTGAACATGAGACAGAGGAGATGGATGAAGCTGATATGGGATTATGACATGGATATTATATACCATGAAGGGAAAACAAACATGGTTGCTGATGCGCTAAGCAGGAAGAGTGTGCATTCTCTATGCACAGCTATGTCTTTGATGAGATTGAGAGATGAGGTAGGGAAGATGGGGATACATGTGATACAGAAAGGGGATGCTAGAGGGGACTTGACAGTGGAGCCGGATCTTTATGATGACATTCATAGGAAACAGGATTTGGATCCTAAGATTGAGGAGTGGAGAGCTGGGGTAGAGAAAGGGGCAGTGTCTCTGTTCTCTATTCATATAGATGGGAGTGTTCAGTTATATGGGAGATGGTGTGTTCCTAGTGATGAGGAGTTGAAAAAGATAATCATGACAAAGGCTCAGTGCACACCATATATATTCAGTACATCCAGGTGGTGACAAGTTGTATAAAGATTTGAAAAAGACTTTCTGGTGGCATGGGATGAAGAAAGAAACAGCTGAGTTTGTGGCTCGATGTTTGACATGTCAGAGGGTCAAGGGAGAGCAACGATGACCACAAGGTAAGATTCAGTCTCTTGAGGTACCTGAGTGGAAATGGGATTCTATCT
This sequence comes from Silene latifolia, assembly GCF_048544455.1. NCBI lineage: Eukaryota > Viridiplantae > Streptophyta > Magnoliopsida > Caryophyllales > Caryophyllaceae > Silene > Silene latifolia. Next base: position 40,185,897 of record NC_133529.1, read on the forward strand.
CTATGGAATTTATAGTGGGTTTACCGAGGAGTCAAAAGGGTAACAACATGATATGGGTGATAGTCGACCGTTTGACTAAGTCAGCTCACTTTTTTCCGATGAAGGATACTTGGACCAAGATACAGTTAGCTTTAGGTTATAGGAAGCATGTGGTTCGGTTACATGGGGTGCCTAAGGATATAGTGTCGGATCGAGATGCGAGATTAATATCACGGTTTTGACAAGAGTTGCAGGATCTGATGGGAACTACCTTAAAGATGAGTACTGCTTTTCATCCAGCGACAGATGGGAAGACAGAGAGAACTATCAAGACCTTGGAGGATATGTTACGAGCTTGTGTGATGGAGTTTGGTGGTAGCTGGGAGGATAGGTTGGATTTGATTGAGTTTTCTTATAACAACCGCTACCACACGAGTATTGGGACGACACCGTTTGAGGCGTTGTATGGGAAGAGGTGTAGGAGTCCGATTTGCTGGGATGATAGATCTGAGGTAGTGGTTTTAGCACCATAGATGGTACAGGAGATGATAGAACAGGTTAAGCTGATTAGACAAAAGATGAAAGCGGCCCAGGATCGACAAAAGATTATGCAGACCTACATCGACGTGACATAGAGTTTCAGTTTGGGGACAAGGTTCTTTTGAAAGTGTCACCTATGCGTGGCGTTATGAGGTTTGGTAAGAAAGGGAAGCTGAGCCAGAAGTTCATCGGGCCATATGAGATTTTGGACCTTGTGGGTGAGGTTGCTTATAGGTTAGCATTACCACAACTTTAGATAGGGTGCATAATGTGTTTCATGTGTCTCAGTTACCGAAGTATGTGAGCGATCCTTCATATGTGCTATAGGTGGAGAACATAGAGTTGGATGAGTGTAGATACCCCATTTCTACACCTCCTGCCAACCACCCAGTGATGATTGGGCCGCATGTTTGATACGCAGAACGATTTATGACAGTCCGTAAGTTCATCGTCAAGTGATAGCTCAAACACTCGAGTCAACCCCTAGGTCGTCATCTACGCACCGATACGGTCGTTTTGACAGTAATTAGAGTTCATTTGGAGTCCGGGTCAAAAGCCGCTTTATTTTCTAAAAACCGTTTAAAAGCCGAGTTGGAATATTTCGTGATGTTCTAGAATTCTCTAGATATTTATTCCTAAGTAAAGTTAATATTTTAAGTAAATATCTACCGTAATATTGTGTTTCATGGAATAAGGAAGTGTAAATCTACCGAAATTCCATAATAAAACGCGGAAATCTTTTTTGCTGGAGAAAAGACGCAGCAAATACTGCGCCTCTTCAAAGAAACGTATTAGTTGCTGCGCCTCTTCTCCAGTCCTCTTTTCGCATTTTCCAGAATATTTTTGAGATTTGATTCCAAATCCGTGTCATTCCAAAACTCTTCGATATGTTAAGTATAAATAGAGGCCTTCGGCCTCCATATTTGGCACGCGAGTGTTCTGCCCTTTCTCTCCTCTCTCGTTGCATTCTAGACTACGCTATTGCCTTTCGACACCTACGTGCTTGATCAATCGACCACGTAAGCTCGGATCATTCTGAGTCCCAGTCACGTTGCATAGACTGACCAACTTGACCAACTTGACCAACTCCACCTTTAATCAACCTAATCAATCTACTAAAACCTCTAACAAGGGCAATTTCCACGCATATTCGAGTCAAGAAATCACTAAACGATAACTTTAGTCAATCTCGTTTCGTCAAACATGTAAGTCTGAGGGTGTAAATCTCATTTTATTATTGTACTTTTATTTTGTATCAATTAATGTAAATCTATATCAAGAGCACGTTCGAAAACCAATTTAAAATCCACCTTTTAAAACCGTTTTTACGAAACAGCAGAGGTCCGATGTCGAGAAGAAACACAGCAGTAGTTGCGCCTTCAGGAAGGATCGCTGCCTTGCTGCGCCTCTTCCAGAGGCTGCCCGCTGCTCCTGCTCTTCTTCTTCTTCCTCGACTTCTTGCAAATTTCTTCCCTTTCTTATTCTCTCATTTTCCTTCATTCTCTTTGTTATTTCAGTATATAAATCATATTTTTAACATCTCCCTTTTAATTACAATGCTTAATTCGTTCTTAATCCCGAGTAATTCAATACTTGCAGGTTTTCGCCGTTTTAATTGAAATCGATTCTTCGGGGTTTCGACTAGTTCATGTCGAGGTTTTAGGTCCCAATTTCATACATAAGTTTTCTTCCGAATCTTATTTGTCCAGTTTCGTCTTAATCTAACCTCAAGTTTCGCTTTTTTTTGTATTTCCGACACGAGTTCATCATATAATCATAATCATGTAAACCGCTGTAATTTCTCGTTTTAATTCGTTTTATGACTTACCCAGATACATATGATCGGTTAAAACACTTCAATTCGAGTCTAACATCGATAATCCATCTTAAATCTACCAACGAACAATAACAGTGTTATGATTATGACTTCACAAATAGAACCCAGCTCGAGAACAGACGCATGAAGTGCTGCGCCTCTTCCAGAGGACGCGGCAGATGTTGCGCCTATTCTGGGTTGGTTTCGGTCTCTGAACTCTTTCTCGCTTTGACGTAGCTCCTAATTACGGTTTAAATCAACTATTATTCATATTAGCACCTCTAATCTGACATATTTTCATATTTTTAATTCCAATTTTATTTTCCTTTTATTTTCTTCTTCGGAATCCCGTCTTTGAACGTGCTTTTGATGTAGATCAAATAAAACTTGTAAAGTTTGTAATTTTAATTATTGTAATTCATTTATCATAATTATTATTATGTAAGATTTAATTGTATGGCATTCACATGTATTGAATCTAACATTTACCTTGACGAAATTGTTTGCTAAAACACGTGTTAACCGACATAGTCTAATTTCACATACTAGGATTAATCCATGTTTGTTGCATTTCATGCATTACATGGACGACATATCAAATATGAACGACTTCCCTAATCATTAGTCAAGGCCGCTATCGAGGCGGGCGGGATTAAGTGTTCGAATTAAAGAACTTCCTGATATGTACCCTCACCCCTTACTCCAGTTATCTCTGGATATCCGTGTCCATTGGCATCTCGGGAGACATTCTAGACATAGAATGCTAAGGGCAACGAGTTCTTACTGTTCATGTCATTACTTTGTGTCTTGACATGGCACGAGGTATTCGAACGGTTTCCAATTTTCCACAATAAATTGGTGGCGACTCCACAAATGCAGGCTTATTCAACCTTTCACCGGTTTCAATGCCTCACAAATCAGTAACGGCCCATGACGTGCTTTGGCAAACCAAGGTTCTGTGGGACAAGTGTCGCCGCCTCAAAACCACAATGCGCGGGTAGCCCTGTCCACAGTTTGGCGACTCCGCTGGGGATGATAAACTTACGTGTTACCCAGGGTGAAACTTGAACAAGGTTAGGGAATAGTTTATACGAGACAGTTGTCGATTTTCATTACTCGACCTTCTTAGGTCGTTTCATTTGGTCTTCCTAGGCCCTAAAACAACCCATTCGACCAATCGTCCCGTCCGGACGGTCCAAATTCGGGCCTAAAGATGGATAGCGATTGACGTCAACCATACTGCGGTACATACTCATGTTTGTATCGAGAGCTTTCACTACTCGGGGAAATGGACTAGGAACCGACCTTACTCATGTTTGGCACGGACCTCTCCACAGACCAAGGTTTGATTGCTTGGTATGGCAACCCATCTTTTTAAGCCAAAAACCCTTTAAATGCACTCAGCATACCGTTATAATGCCCATATGTATGTTTGTATCATAAACGTGATCACCATTTATAAACAAACCCATGACAAAATTTTGTAAAATAAAATCCATTTCAAAATATAAACATTTTCAAAAATGGGCTAAAACAACGCAAAATAAGCCCATTTAAAAACTCACTTCGAGTCAGCAATCCTGCAACTACACTACAGTTGTCTAGGACAAACATTTCAAAATTTGTCATTTTCAAATCCCAATTGACACAATGGCACACACCCACTTCACGAGTCGAGTCTTTTTTGAGTAAGTGTGCAAAATGGTCAATCATGTTTTGATACGTGGTCTATTTTTCATCCTCAGTCCAAAATGGTGGGAACTAGTCATGGAAATGTTAATGGTCAACCCGAACAACCCGCAAATGTTAATGATCAAATCCTAGCTGCACTCCTTCATCTCCAGACAAGCGAAGACCAAGCTTGTGCTCGCCTTAACACTATCGAAGGCCGTATTATTGCTGTAGAAGCTAGACTTCCTCCTGCAGAGGGTCCTATTCCCGACACGCTCATACACGATAATCCTCCACCCTTTGAACAACCAGAAGTCAATCTTCCACCAAGTCCTACTGAAGCTGAAAAGCGACTTTAGTATTTCGAGGAGCAACTAATGTATCTCAAGGGAGACGACATCTATAGGGAAAACAGTCGCAAATATGTGGCTGTAAATGCTCAACTGCCAACTAACTTCAACATGACTGACATCCTGAAGTTTAAGGGGCATGAAAACCCTTTGAACCATATTCGTGCGTTCAAAGATTATATGTCTATCAAAGGCATTAAGCCAGAGATGTTATTAAAGATATTTCCTTCATCTCTTGATACTATTCCTAAACAATGGTTCTACTCTTTAGATCACAAGAAAATTGCTACTTGGGACGATGCTGCAATTGAGTTCACCAAACAGTACGCAGATAATGCTGAAATTCATGTTAATATGCGCACTCTAGAGGTTCTTACCCAAAATGAGAAAGAAGGTTTCACCGACTTCCTAAGTAGGTGGAGAAAGACTATCACGTAACTCGTCGAACGCCCAGACGAAGCCACTTTTGTTGAAAAATTCGTGGACAACTTAAAGCTAATCTATGCGAACCATCTAAGGTACCAAAACATAAAGTCTTTCAAAGACTTAACTGTGCTAGGAACAAGAATTGAAGACGACATCCGTAAAGGACTCTTGTCCAAAACGGTAGGTCGCGGATATCAAGGCACAATGAGTCGTTCTTATGGCTCCACTAGCAAGACCGACGAGGTCAACCTTGTCTAATCATCTACCAAGAAGAATAACCCGCAGAGGAAGTTCCCCTACGTTGGTGACTCGTACTCCAATGCTCTAAAAATATTTATGAAACAAGGCAAACTCCAACCCATAGGACCTACACTTGACCCAGAGAAGAAGTCTAGGTTCTAGGATGAGAATGCCTAATGCGAATACCATAGAGGCAAAGGGCATGATACAGAGAATTACTTCAAATTAAAGCATAACATTCAGGATATGATTGAAGATGGGCGTTTGCCTAAACCTCATGCAAGCAAGCCTAGAATACTCAGAATCCTCTTGGAATTCTGATGATCACAGATGAGGAATCCACCTTAGGTTATTCACACCTCATTTCTCCAGCTGAAGATGAAGTCAATGCACTAGAAAATGAGGAGAGTTATTCCACCATCTCCCCTACTATCGCTGATTTTATCGCATGAGCAAAGGGTGTAAGTAGACAAGTTTCAAAGCTAAAAGCTACAGTGGCATCCCTACGCAATCCAAGCACTATACCTAGAGGAGACATGCCAGTGGTTCCAATCTTATCGCAAGTATCTACAATGCAAGAAGTGATGGCAGTGACCGACAATCTAGTCGAGCAAATAATCAGCCTAGAGGCTGAAATAATAAGCTTGAGAGAGCTCAATATCGTCAATGGAATATGGGTGAATGACGATGAAGATGTTTAACTCAAAGAACATCCTCTAGTTAAGGCTAATGAAGATCAAGATGTAGACCACCTTACTCGCTCGGGACGTCCATATCAAAATGTCATTCAAGGACAAACGAGTGGTCCAGTTGCTAATGGTCCAACTACTAACACCAATGTCATCACACCAAATGATGGCGAAGATACATCTGCTGACTATTTATTGAAGCAACTTTAAAAGACAAAGGTTGATCTTTCAGTCTGGCAACTAGTTGCAAGTTTATTTCCTCATCGCCAGGCTTTACTGCAAGCATTGGCTAAATTGAGCGTAGCACACGACTCTACACCTAATAACGTCGTCAACCTAATCTTCCAAGACTCAGTCAAGCTAAGTAACCCAGTTACTTTCTCAGATGAGGACTTGCCTCCCTTTGGCGTCACTCATAACCTCGCTCAATCCATCACAGTCACATGCTTGAAGAAAAACGTACCAATGTGTAATACTACGGAATTTATTAAGCTGTATACTCGACCGAGTAGAACCTACTCGGCCGAGTAGTGCTAATTGTGGAGTCTGTTTTGGTTTTGCCGAGGAATACTCGGCCGAGTATGGAGAATACTCGACCGATTAGAGGATACTCGGCCGAGTATAGCTTTACTCGACCGAGTATCCGGTCTGGTGAGAGTTATTTTACCGGTTTGATTAGGGAATGTTTAGGGTTATATTATATTCGACGTCAATTTCTAAAACATCATTTCCAACCCTAATCATTTTACGATCACTCGCTAATCACTCCCTAATCATCCCCTAATCTCGTTGTGTGTGCAATCGTCGTGGTCCTTACGTATAATCTTTTATTCTACTGTTGGTAAGTTTCACTTCCATGTCATTTGTATTCTTTTGGGGTTACTGTATATATGGAATTGGGAAATATGGGGGATCGTGCAATGTGTAATTGTGTTATGTGGTTATTGTATAGGAGAAGACTTCGTAGAGGAGCCTTTCTGATTGTTCGGTGTCCATTCTACTGTTGATTGCTAAGGTAGGGTTTTCCCTACTCAGTTTACTGTTCATTGTTTAAGACATGATTGTTTTGTAATTATTGTTATCTGCTGATCATCGGAGTGTGGGTGTTGTTGTGACGGTGTTGGTGTGGAGATGTTGTGACAGCTGTGATGCTGTGTGTTTGTGATTGTGGTGGAGTCACTTGCGGGAGTGGCTTCACACCCTAGTGCGCCATCCGTGGAACCCGCCACAGGAGGGGATGTGCACATTAAGGGACAGGGATTGTCAGTTGCTCGTTGATGAGCTGGACTAGGTGGGATCAGCTGCGGTCACCCACTGGCGGTGAGGATTACCTGTTGCGATGGGTAATCTGGCAGGGCTACACACTTCGGTGTGTAGTCGGTTACTGTGTGAGATCGGGAGACTGAGGTTGGAGGATGATCAGCTGGTTACCTCGTTTGTTGTCTTATATTGATTGAGTAATACTGACCCCGTTATTGTTTGTGGAATCTGCTGTGATCCATTCAGGGATGGTGAGCTGGCTTAACAGGTATTGCTAGTGGTGAGCTTGGGGCAGTCATGGGAGCGTTGTCATCACCAGTCGTAGCATCACCGTCCGAGTCTTAGTTTTGATTTCATTAGTTGTCAGACATTGGAGTTGTTTTATTGAATCAGTTTTGGATTTTGGTTTGATGTAGACTTTAACACTTTATGGTATTTTAATAAATGTGCTCAGTTCAGGCGGTTTTGATATGTACTAACCTCGGGCAACCGAGATAGTAACACACTTTCATGGCAGGGTGGTCCTGGTAAGGCACCTTGGTATGAGGGGGTGTTACAAAGTGGTATCAGAGCCGAATATTCCGGCAGCTAAACAAATGAATCTAATGAACTTAGGGAGTCTAAATAAAATGAACCCGGGGAGAGTTGTTTGGAGCTACCGCAAAGACTCGGGAGACGTCCCGGAGTCGCAATTTGGCCCTTATTAACTCGAGCCGGTCACATGGGGAAGTGTGTTGAGAGTTGTGTCTTGTATGTGTATGTATGTGAAGATTCATGTTGATAATAAGTGATGGTTGAAAATGTATATGTGGAATTCGTAAGTTTGGTGATTGGAAAAATAGTAGAAGGGACGGGTTTGTGAACTTTTGGTGTATTGGATTAACTGTGAATGATTGGTATGGTTATGTGTTCGTAACGTGGCATTTAAGTTCCTGTTGTTATATGTTTGATGAGGGAATAGTAAGCATGATAGGGGACTTTATTCTGTTAACCCGTCTTTGGTATGGCTCGGCTGAGCAGGGCAGGTACTCGACCGAGTAGGGAGCACTCGGCCGAGTAACCAAGCACTCGACCGAGTGTTGTTTGGCAGTGAGTAGCAATGGCTACTGTATGTGTTTACTCGACCGAGTAAGAAGGTGTACTACTACTCGGCCGAGTATTGTTTGTACTTGACCGAGTATAAATTCTGGGTTTTTGACGTTGGCCACTGGAGTCGATTACTCGACCGAGTATCTAGGATACTCGACCGAGTAATCGTTACTCGACCGAGTATTGTCTTATACTCGGCCGAGTGTTCCTTTGGCGGGAGATTGATACATGTTGAGCCGTAGGCTTTTGTGCTTACGTTTCCTTGTTTCTTATCAGCTCAAAATGCCGCCTAAAAGAACCCCCGCACAGATCCAAGCTACCGAGATGACTCTTGATGAGGTTGCTCGCATGATTGGGCAACAAGAGGCTCTCCTTGAAGCTCTCAAAAATGTGGGAAAGGGGAATGAGAAGCCGATGGATGCTACTCAGCTCAGCATCATCATTGCTCGCTTCAACCCTCCCACATATGAAGGGGTGGGGGAACCAAAGCTGCTCGAGAAGTGGCACCGTGAGATTGAAGCTCTAATAGAAATGGTTAAGTGTCCCGAAGACATGATCGTAGAGCAGGTAGTATACTACCTGAGAGGTGAAGCCGCTGTGTGGTGGCAATACGTCAAGGAAGATGCTAGAGCTTATTACCAGGCTGAGGGTCTGGGAGCTATTCCTTGGTCTGGGTTAAAGAGCGATATGAGAGAGCAGTTTGTGCCGGAGCATATCCGACACAAGATGAGATCCGAGTTTGATTCTTTCACCATGTCTGAGCAGAGGACAGTCATTGAGTACTATCATCGGTTCCTAGAGCTATCTCGTTATGTTGAGGACATGCAGCTGGGACAGAGGGGTTTGGCTCTCCGTTTTGAGAGGGGTTTATCTGCCAAGATCGTGAGCCGTATGCCAGCTGGGGTTGCTACTGATCTTAAGGAAGTGTACCTAAGAGCAGGCCAAGCTGAGAGAATGGTAGATCTCTCACGAGAGATCAATGAGAGGACTGTTGCTGAAAAGAGGAAGGCTGACAGTGGAAGCAACAGTCAGTCGGGCAACAAGAAAGGGAACTTAGACCATGCTGATACGTGCCTAATGTATAGTCTTTTTAGCCTATTTCAGCACGTATTTCTATGCATTTCTATACTGTTTTTATGGTATTTTGCCCCGAATTGGCTACTTTGGTGTATTTTTTCCTTTTTGTAGGAATGATCGCGAAAGTAGTGGAACCATACTCCTTTTTGTCCTTTTTGCATGCATTTAGAGGAGACGGGATTGTCCCAGAGTGAGATACTGCATTTGGAAGCGTCGCGGCACGCATTTCGAGACACTTAGGTGAAGACGTGAGATGAAATGAAGACATAGCCACTCGATCGAGGAGTTTACTAGTCGATCGAGTGGTTTCTACACCCCCTTTTGGTCGATCGAGAGGTTTACCAGTCGATCGAGTAAGCTGCACCAAGACCAAGTCCTCGATCGAGTAACCATTTGATCGATCGAGTGACTTTTGCTGAGAAGTTTGTCGATCGAGTGGTTTAATCCACTCGATCGAGTGGTTTTTATGGGCATGGGCTTTTAATTAGTCCGTGTGATGTTTATTTCCGCAAGCTTTAGTTAATTTTTCTATTTAAACCTATGTTAACTAGGTTAAACAGGATCTTTTATCTAGCTTTTATTTTATCTTTCACAGTAGAAAACTTTACTACGTTCCTTTATTCCTTCTCACTGTTACTTTGCCTTGGGATTATTATTGCTCGGATTCAGTTGTTCTTTACGCCGGATTCGCACTGATTGTAATCCTTTCTCTCCCTTTATTAATAATAATCATTTGTTGCTTTAATTTCTCAACTGTGTTCTTATTCTCCTTTGCCCTAATTTTCATTATTGCGTTTTATTATTTATTCATTTTGTTTTCTGCTGGAAATTTGTCTGCTGTTAGTTTAATTACCGATATGAGTAGCTAAACCCCTTCATGTTGGGATTAGGGTATCTGCGGTAGAAATGTGACGATGTAGTGAATGAATTAGACGAATTAATTACGAGACTCTGTCACTAGAGCAATTTAACTGTAATTACCGACCTAGTTGAGTGCACGCTTCTATGTCACCCTTTAATCTGGCTAAAATTAATCCTGGATCGAAAGATTGGACTAAATAGGCTTGCTATAAACAGTAGACTACCCTAATGAGGACGAAAGTTAAGTTAGTGGTATTTTAGGATAGAAAGTGGACCGAAAGGACCTTTTAACATCCGTCTCACATTAGTTCGTCTGATTCATTTACAGCTGAGTTATTGGACTACCGTAGTGAACCGAAATCCCGACATGTCCCTCTCTTCTTGATAGTTTAATCGTATTTTATCCTTTACTGCTCTTTATTTTATTTCTCTTCTTTTCAACCTTCGTAGTTTAGAACCAATTTCAAACAAACCCCCCATTGTTACCGTAGGATTAGAAATAGACAGCTATAATTACATTACCTCCCTGTGGATTCGATACTCGACTGCCTCTGCTACATTTTAGTTGAGACCGTTAGGTTTTATCTTTGATAGGGTTGCGATAGCCGTGTCAAATTTTGGCGCCGTTGCCGGGGAGGCAATTGTTCAATTTATTAGTTGCTTTATTTTTAGTCCTTTTCAGTCTAAGGGACACCAGTTCCTTAGACTATTCTTATTTTCTGTTGTAGTTTCTTCTTATGCGCAGGTCGCAAGGTGGTCCACTACTACCATTCGATCCTGAGATTGAAAGATCTTTGCACGTAAAGAGGAGATTATTTCAGGACCAACAGTCAGAGGAAGAGTCTGGTTCTCGTTCCAACTATTACGAGAACGAACTGTTCGAGGATAACCCACCTTCTTCTCCAGTCTCACACTCATCAGTTGAAACCGTTATTTTTCCAGACTTTCCCGAAATGGCCGAAGAAGCGACCATTGCCGGTCATTCGAACCCACGGTGAGGATCTTTACAAGGGGTTCGAGCTACCGGGGGATGCCAGGAAATTCGAGCCGAAACCTTCTTACCTTAATATGGTTGAGAAGAATCAGTTCGGTGGGGCTGCGAACGAGGATGGAGCGAAGCACATGGAGACGTTTATTGATTATTGCTGCTCCATACCCCCACATGCTGGCGTGACAGCGGATCAGATAAAAGAAACCATGTTCATCTTCTCACTCCGCGATGCTGCGAGGGAGTGGTATAGGGATTTGGACCGAGCTGCTCATGGTATAACTGACTGGAATTCATTGGCTTTAGCGTTCAATAAGAAGTATTTTTCTGCATCAAGGACTATTGCCATTAGAGCTCAGATAACGAGCTTCAAACAAGGGCCTGACGAGAATTTTCACGAGGCATGGGTTCGATTTAAGAAGCTAGTGCGTACCATACCGCACCATGGTTTCGAAAAATGGAGCTTGTGCAACCATTTCTATAATGGTCTCAGTATGACGATCGAGGGCTATTTTGGATGCATGACCAATGGTCGATTTTTGAAAACTTGGGAGCAACCAAGGGGTGGAAGATCATAGATTATTTTGCCATCCATAAGGCTGAATATGGGAACTCGAGAGGAAATCAAAGAAGAGCTGCTGAATCTTCTTCTGTCATTCCGCGCTTGAAGCTCTTCTTTGCAAGGTTTGATAAGTATGAGCTAGGAGGAGTTTCCAAGGGAGGAATGTATCGGAGTTAATGCTATGACGGACGGTCCTTTCGTCTCGTAGAAGATGTGGGGGAGAGGAGCATGTCTCGATCATTGTCCGATCCTTTTGAGCAATGCGCCGCCTTCCAACACTACAGCGGAACAACAACATTACTACGAGCCGAATGTCCACCCCAATTTGAGGTGGAGTAGTCAGAATGTACTTAATCCCACTGCCCCTCCGCATCAGCCGTATATCCCTCCACACAAGAATCAACAGGGCTATCAGAAGCCTCCTTCTTTCAACCCTCCTAACCAAGGTACATCATCTTCTAGTGGGGTGAGTGAAATGGGTGAGCTTAAGTCCATGATGCAAGCCATATCGAAGCAATTGCAGCTGAACGATCAACAAAACGCGTCATATAAGGCACTTAAGACTCAAGTTGCCCAACTTGCTGCAAATCAATCCTCGAGAAAGCCGGGTCAGTTACCGACTCAAAATGAGAAGAATCCATATGAGACGGTAAACCTGATAGAATTGAGAAGCGGTCTTTCTTATGAGGGACCAGAAGTGCAAAAATCAGACCCTAGGGAAGCCATTACTGATGGTGAACAGTGTACTGTCGAGAAAAAAAGGGCTCACGACAAAGGAACTACTCGATCGACTGAAGACTGGTGTTCGATCGAGCAGAATTGAGGATGATAGTGGTTGATCGAGTGACTTTTCCACTCTATCGAGTGAACAGGAGGACCAAACTGGTCGATCGAGTAGAATTCCTACTCGATCGAGTGAAGCAGATGATGAGATTGGTCGATCGAGTAGAAAATGTGCTCGATCGACTGCTATTGAAGAAGAAACCACTCGATCGACTGAAGAAGTTGATCGATCGAGTGGTATTGATGACGGGAAGCTTATACGAGAGCCTGCTAGTGCTCGTTTAAGCGAGAAATCACCGGAAAGACCTCGCTCTAGAGGTAAAAAGCGTCCAAAGGATATTGAACTTGCACCGGAAGACACTCTGGAAGCGAGAAACAAGGGGCTCGAGATACCAATCACGGTTCCCTTCCCGAGGCGGCTGCAGAATACCAAAGTTAATCAACAGTTTGGCAAATTTGTCGAACTTTTGAAGAGCTTGGAAGTCTCCGTGCCGTTCACTGAATTGCTGACTAAGGTACCCTCTTATTTAAACTTTATGAAAGAAATTTTAGCACGTAAGAGGACTATTAATGATAATGAGACCGTAGCTTTGACTGAGGTGGGGTCAGCCCTATTTCAAAATAAGCTACCTCTTAAGCAATCAGACCCGGGTAGTTTTTCGATCCCGTGTCACATCGGTATGCATTTGATTGATAACGCGCTGTGCGATTTAGGCGCTAGCGTAAGTGTTTTACCTTTGTCTCTGGCCAAGAGACTTGGTTTGACAAAACTGAGTTGCACCAACATGACTGTCCAGATGGCCGACCATAGTCTATCACGGCCATTAGGTATAGTAGAAGACATACCTGTTCAGATCGGGAAGTTCTTTGTTCCCGTTGATTTTGTGTTCTTAGACATCCCCGAAGATGTGCACACCCCTATCATTTTAGGGAGACCATTTTTGTCTACTGCCCGTGCAGTAATAGACGTCGGGGGGAAGACTTTGACGTTCCAAGTAGGGGATGAGGAGCTGATTTTTCATCAGTCCAAGTTCCGGAGAGCTCCCATGCAAGCCCAGCCTTGCAATGCTCTTTCTTCTATTAGTCCTATAGTTGACACTCCAGATGAAAACTTGGAGAATATTGCTGTTATTGCTAACCCTCCGCCTCATACTGAGAGCAAAAAGGAGGAAAGTTCGTCTGTTTTCCTTGCTGCAGGTACAGATGAAATCAAGAAAAGAGTTGTCAAAGGATGTTGTGCAACTATTGTCAATCAAACTGGAAGCAAGGATGTCAAAGAAGATGACAGAGGAGCAAGGACGAGTAAAGTTCGAACCTACGTGGATTGGAACTACATTCCTCCTACTGCTGCAAATAGTGATTCAAGCTCATGGAAATTAAAGAGGTCGGTCAGTATTGCTAAGGTGACGTCCTCCAGTCAGAAGCCCACGAAGGGGCTACTGAAATTTGATGAGAATTAAACGGGGAAAGGCCCCGTGTAACACCTTGTAATAGATATTTTTGAATTTCTTTTGAATTTATTTTATTACGTTTTAATTAGGACAATTAGTTTGAGACAATTTTTAGCATAGACGTAAGACTATAGACTGTGTTTTTGCGTTTTTGGTATTTTGGGAAATTTTTCCACTTGTCTTATGCAGGTTTGGGGAAGTTTCACGCATTCCGAGTAAGAAAAGACGAAATAAAAAGGCTTACGCGAGAAAAAGTCCTCGATCGAGTACTTTTTGTACTCGATCGAGTGGAAAGTTGGTCGATCGAGCATTGTATCCAGTCGATCGAGTAAAGCCAAAGGAGGAACTGGTCGATCGAGTGCGTTGTACTCGATCGAGCAACAGGGACATCAAAAACCCCTCGATCGAGTAGTTTAAAACCACTCGATCGAGTGGAAATGAATAGGACACGGGAGTTTTCTAACCTTAAACTCTTATTTTTGTTTTCTAATTCATTTCATCCTCTATTTCCGTCAACTCCCTTCCCCTTTTGCGATTAATTTCTTCCCCAAATCCCCTTTTCCTTGCCCAAATCACCAAAACCGCCACCTACAATTCCATCCTTGCTAATTAATCTTCAAAAGCCCCTAGATTTTCCCTCCATTTGTGCCCGTTTTCTTGGTGTTTAAAGGGTCTTAGGGTTTGCGGTTTTAAGCTCGATAATCCGCCATTGTTGCTTGTTTATTTGAGGATTATTTGCATATTGTAGGTTCTTATCATCAAGTAAGTATTCCTTCACCTTCTTTGCATTTTAATCTCGATTATCTTGAATTTTATAAGGTGCTAGAGAATTAGGGTTTCGAAAATCCTCTTTGAGTCGAAATTTTCGACTTGATTATGTTGTCTGGCCTTAATTAGCTTGCTTGATGATCATGATCATAATTCCTCGCTGCTTAATACATGTTCATTCGATTTTCACATGATCTTTGTGATATGGGTTCAGGATAGTCGAATTTTTCGACTGTCCCCTTGCTTTTTCTTTGTTGAATTCTCGTCTCGCTAGCATCTTGTTGCGGTTTTTACTTCTGATTGTTAACTGAAATCGCACTCCCATGTATGCTTAGCCATGCTTCACTGAGCCTTTGCAAAGAAACAGCGATTAGGGCTATTTAAGTCGAAAACTTTGATTTTCAGACGGTCTTTATGCTGGCATGATCTATCTCATTTCAATTGTTTCTTACATGCCACTGTTGCTCATTGTTTTTCCGTCCCCTATCGCCCTTACATGTTGTAATTCGAAAATTTTGAGGAATTGTTGGGTTTTGTCTGCTGTAAGTCGAATTTTTCGACTGATAGGGCCTTTATGTGCTGTCACATGTTGGTTAACGTGTTGTTTTAACCACGGTTAGCAGCCGTTCTTCTTATCATGCCCTTTGTGATGTTGCAGGATGGATACCGGTTCCTTACCTTCTACTAGTACCACCTCCAGTCCGTCCTTGAGCGAGTCGGTGGCCCCTGCTGTTGCCACTAGCTCCGCCTTAGTCACCACGGCAGCTTCAGCTGTTGTTTCTACACCTGCCAGGCCAATCTCCATGCTGGGTCGAGGTGCCACGCCTCGATTCCCGCAACCTGGTATGCTGCCACCTCGGCCGAGTCAGCCGGCTAGCCAGTTAGCCATTACTTCGGCCCTTCTGGAGCTGCTGTTACGGGAGAGGGCTCTCTTACCCCTTTACTAGGGATGCCCACGGTACGTTTTGCTTCCACGGATCACCGGACTCGGTTATCCGCTTTGCTTCGTTGTCCTCTCTCCTCTACCCGTTTCATTGCACGGACTGACCTAGAGACCTTAGGAATTTATGAGGAGGTCTGTAGTTTGTTGAACGGGACGGGTATGTCGGGTCTGATTACCATGCAGGAAGCTACTATTCGTATCCCTACATACGAGTTTTTCAGCTCCTACTCTTTTGACACCGACTCTTACGATGCCAACCACGCTAGTCCTTGCATTCACTTCCGACTCCGCAATGAGTCACACCATTGGACTTTGGCCAGGTTTGGGGAGGTCCTTGGCCTCGTTAGTGACGGCCCCATCGACCCACCTCGGGATCTCCTTCAGCCGCTTTGGGCTGCACTTTCTCACACTCTTTACCCCACGCGGAAGGGAGCTCACGTTCACTTACCGCTCCCGTTACTTTTTGCGGATCGATAGGAGAGACCATCTTTGGGCGACCGAGCCCAATAACGTGACCAACACCGAGCTAGCGATTCTCGCGGGGTACCTCAACATTGACTACGGTACCCATTTGTTCTAAACATTGCTTACTTGGTAGCTCAAAGATTGGAACGGAATTGGGACGCGGGTCAAGACTTCGTTGTCCGCGGCGGGTTAGTGACTAGGATTGCCCGCCATCTTTACCCCACCGAGCCTGGACTTATCGCGCCTCAAAAGCGGGCTTACCTTGACTTGGCCGCCATGGTTGACTTCGCTGGTTCCCGAAGAAGGGCGCGAGGACGTGGAAGATTTGTGGTTCCACGTACGTTACCTTGTCGTGCCCTACCCTTCCTCCACTTTTACCGCTCCCGATTCGCCGAGGGAGCGAGGCCACCTCCACCCACTTACCACCTTACCTTCACCCCTTCTTCTTCTTCTAGGAAGAGGAAGCGGGAGGCCGGAGAGTCATCTACCCCTCGAGTTCGACTCGGCTCGGGATCGGACCCACACTGAGACTCCCACGCCCGCACCTCCACTTACCCCTCCTCCTTCTCGGTTCGGCCTTGCCGCCAATTTTGTTTGCCCTCTGTTTTAGGGGCGCCCGAGGTCATGGACCAAGGGCGTCGTGATCGCTTCCGGATATGTGCGGGTACCTTATCGAGATGAGACGGGATATGGCCTTGGTCGTATTCCCGCTCTACGAGTTCCATATCCGAGCACGGCGACCGATTCCGAGGGTGGCCGCATCCCTCCTTCTACCGATACCCAGAGGGTGGGTACCCTCCACTCCCCCTCCGACTCGGAGGACGAGACGGAGGAGACACCGTAGCACGAGAGGTGCGGTTGCGGGGCCGAGTGCGGCGCAGCCGAGCGCCCAAGAGGAGGCGAGGGATCCCCCGTTTACACCAGGTCCGGAGGATGTGGCTGGAGATGACGATTAGAGTTTCCCCTAGTTTGTTGCTGGTTTGGGGAAACCGTTTTGTTGGGTCCGAGTACCATGGAGGCGGCGACGACGACGAGTAGCTACTGGTCTACTCACTTCCCCAGTTTTCTGGCTGGTTTGGGGAAGTTCGTGTTTTGTATGTTCTCTTACTCTTTTTATTTCGTCTCCCTTATTTTTATTTTGTTGGTTGTATATTCCCGTTCCCCTTTTTTCTGCTGGTGTATGTTGGAGGACAACGAGGGCGTTGTCCGTTTTGGTTTGGGGAGGGTATTGCATCCTGAGTCTGCATCTGCATTTGTTTTGCATTCACGTTTAATTTTTCGCTAGCATTGTTGTTTATTTTCAATAAAAATAAAAAAAAATCCAAAAAAAAAATTAGAAAATTTCAAAAATTCAAAAACATTTCACGTTTATTTTTGCATATAGGTTGAGTCGGAACGGTAGATTCCCGTGATGAAATTGCACTATAACTTGTCAGTTTACTTGAGCCTTGCACTTTTATTGATAGTTATTAGCCTTGTCATACGCATAGTCTATGAATTTCTGTTCAAATATAAGCTGACTGTTTAGACTTGACCTATAAATTGGCAAACTACTTAAAAAATTCTGAGTTTTTAGAGCCATAACTGGTGCCATTTATGACCAGTTCATTAGGAATTTTGAGAGTAGTACTCCTTGCATAGCATGGTCATCTCTTTTCCACATTTATGACATTCAATTTCTCGTCAAATGCACATATTCGGGTTTGTGGTTGGTGTCACATGCAGGGAGGGTCTTGCAAATTTCCCTTTCTTTATATCTTTCACCCATTTAGCTCCACATTAGCCAAAACTTGCCCTTTTGACCCATTAGCTACATTCCAAACTAAGCCTGCCTAGTCAAGCTAGTTAGTATGTCCTTTTGTGGTATGTTCTCCATTGCAGTTTGGTCCGTGATTCTTGTTGGAGTTGGTGTTTGTATTAAGGGAGGAGGAAAGAAAAAGAAAAAAAAAGTATTGAAAAAAAAAAAGAGAAAGAAAACGTGAAAAGAAAAGGAAAAAAAATGATGAAAAACAGAAAAAAAGAGCTGAAACGAAAAAAAAAAAAAGGAAAGAAAAAAAAAATTGTGAAAACAGTTGTGCCCTCTTGTCAGAGTTGAGAAGATGTTTGAAGACGTACAATCGAAAAGCGTTGTTCGTTTCAGTTAGTTGTTTCAGACGATGTTTTTAAAAGAGGAAGTTTGTCACCGTCTGACTCCTCCGTTCTATCCCATATTTTTTTGAGGAGATTGTGCTTTGAGTCTAGTGAGTTTTGTGCCAAGTGAAGAGCACTTGTACTTAGTCTTTCAGTCAGTTGAGATCCGGATGGTTTCATTATGGCCTTGTTAAGAACTAGCTTGACACTTTTACCTCCACTTTTCCATAACTTGTTTTGCCTTTTCTCACCTGAACCTCACTATTCCCATATTATTTGCAAACCCTCGGATGTGACGGACATTATCGGTTGGAATTTGTGCATTAGTACTCGAATTGTCTTTCATTTTTGTTGCATGCATTCTATGTAGGTCGCAGTTAGGTGAGTGACTGTCTTTTCTTCTCTCTTACATAATACATTTTCCCTTTGCTTCATGAGAGAAGAGTGACCACGTGAGAGTCCAGTTTTGTTGGTCTTGCAAGGTCGATAGGTCAGCTTTATTTCTGAACAGCCTATAATTCGTTTGCGTATTGACTGCTTGGCTTTAACTGTTGACTTTGGTTGCATTAAATTGGCTCAAGAAGACAAGTTAAGCTAGCTCTGAGTTATCATTTCCGTTCCATTAGTTTAGTTTTGAATTTACTCGAGGGCGAGTAAAGGTTTGGTTTGGGGAGATTTGATACGTGCCTAATGTATAGTCTTTTTAGCCTATTTCAGCACGTATTTCTATGCATTTCTATACTGTTTTTATGGTATTTTGCCCCGAATTGGCTACTTTGGTGTATTTTGTCCTTTTTGTAGGAATGATCGCGAAAGTAGTGGAACCATACTCCTTTTTGTCCTTTTTGCATGCATTTAGAGGAGACGGGATTGTCCCAGAGTGAGATACTGCATTTGGAAGCGTCGCGGCACGCATTTTGAGACACTTAGGTGAAGACGTGAGCTGAAATGAAGACATAGCCACTCGATCGAGGAGTTTACTAGTCGATCGAGTGGTTTCTACACCCCCTTTTGGTCGATCGAGAGGTTTACCAGTCGATCGAGTAAGCTGCACCAAGACCAACTCCTCGATCGAGTAACCATTTGATCGATCGAGTGACTTTTGCTGAGAAGTTGGTCGATCGAGTGGTTTAATCCACTCGATCGAGTGGTTTTTATGGGCATGGGCTTTTAATTAGTCCGTGTGATGTTTATTTCCGCAAGCTTTAGTTAATTTTTCTATTTAAACCTATGTTAACTAGGTTAAACATGATCTTTTATCTAGCTTTTATTTTATCTTTCACAGTAGAAAACTTTACTACGTTCCTTTATTCCTTCTCACTGTTACTTTGCCTTGGGATTATTATTGCTCGGATTCAGTTGTTCTTTACGCCGGATTCGCACTGATTGTAATCCTTTCTCTCCCTTTATTAATAATAATCATTTGTTGCTTTAATTTCTCAACTGTGTTCTTATTCCCCTTTGCCCTAGTTTTCATTATTGCGTTTTATTATTTATTCATTATGTTTTCTGCTGGAAATTTGTCTGCTGTTAGTTTAATTACCGATATGAGTAGCTAAACCCCTTCATGTTGGGATTAGGGGATCTGCGGTAGAAATGTGACGATGTAGTGAATGAATTAGACGAATTAATTACGAGACTCTGTCACTATAGCAATTTAACTGTAATTACCGACCTAGTTGAGTGCACGCTTCTATGTCACCCTTTAATCTGGCTAAAATTAATCCTGGATCGAAAGATTGGACTAAATAGGCCTGCTATAAACAGTAGACTACCCTAATGAGGACGAAAGTTAAGTTAGTGGTATTTTAGGATAGAAAGTGGACCGAAAGGACCTTTTAACATCCGTCTCACATTAGTTCGCCCGAGTCATTTACACAGTGAGTTATTGGACTACCGTAGTGAACCAAAATCCCGACATGTCCCTCTCTTCTTGATAGTTTAATCGTATTTTATCCTTTACTGCTCTTTATTTTATTTCTCTTCTTTTCAACCTTCGTAGTTTAGAACCAATTTCAAACAAACCCCCATTGTTACCGTAGGATTAGAAATAGACAGCTATAATTACATTACCTCCATGTGGATTCGATACTCGACTGCCTCTGCTACATTTTAGTTGAGACCGTTAGGTTTTATCTTTGATAGGGTTGCGATAGCCGTGTCACATGCAAAGACTTTTTCTGGTGGAGCTGGTTTCTCGGGGGGATCTCGTGGCTGGGGAAAGAATGGAGGTCGGAGTGTGAGTGACAACTCTAACCTTACATGCTTCAACTGTGGTGGTGTAGGCCCCAGGAGACGGGAATGCACGAGTTACAGGCCCGGCACTGGTTCAGGAGCTCAGCAGGGGAATTTTTCTCAGGGGCCAACTCAGAGTTTTGCTAGTAACCGACCGGGAGGTTCATGGGGCAACAGAGGTGGACAGGGCAATCAGGGCAGTTATAACTACAGTGGTGGTGGATCATATCAGCGTCAGAACAACAGCACCACCCAAGATTCAGCAGCCAAGCCAAGTACCTCCAATGCTTCGGTTCAGGGTGGAGGACAGAAAAATAGTGGGAAGCTTTTCATGATGGACAAACAGGAAGCGCAGGATGATGCTCATGTAGTTACCGGTACCTTTCTTGTTCATAATGTACCATCCTTTGTTTTGTTTGATTCGGGGGCTACACATTCTTTTGTGTCTAAGAGTTATGCCTTGTCTATGGGTTTGGGAAAGTTTGAGGTTGTAAAAGATGATGTGTTCATACCTTCCGGGGAGTCTGTGTCGTGTCTCAAGTTGTATAAGGGAGTGTCTATGGTGGTTGGAGGGGTAGATTTACCGGTGGACATGTTAGAATTTCCTATGGATGGGTTTGAGGTGTTTGTCGGGATGGATTGGCTGGGTAAGTATGATGCCAAGATAGATTGTCGGCAAAAAAAGAGAGTATCCTTAAGGGGTCCTAAGGGTGTTAGGGTGTCATATAGAGGGTTTGTGGTAAAACCTAAGTGTAAGTTCATAGCTGTGATGATTTTAAAGTCACGTATGAGGAAGAAGTGCCCCTTGATTCTCTGTCATGTGAAAGATTGCCGAGTGGAGCCGCAGACAGCTGCTGAGATACCTGTGGTGGGAGAGTTTGATGACGTCTTTCCTGAGGAGATACGGAGTATGCCGCCCAAGAGGGATGTGTATTTCAGTGTGGAGCTTTAACCAGGAACAAGTCCGATATCCAAAGCACCTTACCGTATGGCACCTAAAGAGTTGGCAGAGTTGAAAAAGCAGATACATGAGTTGCTAAGCAAGGGTTATATCAGGCCTAGTGTGTCACCGTGGGGAGCCCTAGTTCTATTTGTGAAGAAGAAAGATGGGAGTATGAGACTGTGCATTGATTACAGAGAGCTCAATCGTGTCACAGTGAAGAACAAGTATCCTTTGCCTAGAATTGATGACCTGTTTGATCAGCTATGTAGAGCAGGTGTGTTTTCCAAGATTGATCTGAGGTCGGGTTATCACTAGCTGAGGATAGCAGATGAGGATATTCCTAAGACAGCGTTCTGATCTCGATATGGTCATTATGAGTACGTGGTGATGCCTTTTGGGTTGACCAATGCACCAGCAGCTTTCATGGACTTGATGAATCGGATCTTTACACCGTTCTTGGACAGGTTTGTGGTTGTGTTCATCGACAACATCTTAGTTTATTCTAAGACTAAGGAAGAACATGAGGAGCACTTGAGGATAGTCTTGTGATGCCTGTCGTTGTGTGCACCAAAAATAATATTTATAAAACCAAACTACTACTAGCAAGCGGTAGTAAGGGTCGATCCGCAGGGAGGTAGGGAAATAATAGTTGTTATTAATTCTAGTCTAAGGGTAACAGTTTGAGGGGTTTTGATTTGAGTTATATCTAAGGCTAAATGCGAAAATAAATAAACAAATAAAAGTAAATAAGGACGTAAACAATGATAAAAGAAATGCTAAGATGGTCGGTTCACTATAGCTGCGATGGCACAATATCCTAGGTAAGTCCGAAATACAGTCGTGTAGGATGGGTAAAACAAGTCCTCTCGGTCCAAGTTAACTAGTAGCTCCTTTCGGCCTATGCTACAAGTCCCTAAGTCTCACTAATGCTAGATCTCGCTCCAATTAGTGATTCCTAAAGCCTAAATTACATTATCTCTCGATCTCAGCAATTTAGTCGTCTCAACTCGTTAATTAATGCCCTTCCCTATCATTCGATCTACGGGTTGGTCAAAACTAAGCATCTAACAAGTCTCCTCTCGGTCTCATTGTTAAATATTGCACTTAACAAATTATATGGTGCTAATCAGACACGAAGTCAGTCGATCGACCACCCTACACGATCGATCAACCAACCAAACTCGATCGGCCGACTAGTTAAGCCAGTCGATCGACCAAGCCCTAATGCGGGGTCACACCTATTCTAATGCCATCTACGCCATAGATCCCCTACATCTTAGCAAGATGTGTTTAGCTACTCATACTTACGCAAATAACAAGAACTAATTTGATAATAGGCATAAAGAATTGCATAATTGAAATAATTGATGAATAAATTCGCATAAAACTATAACTAGGGCTTTGGGATTCTATCTAGCAAGAATTAAAACTACTGAAACGAAATAACAATATAAGAATTAAAAGATTAGAATTACCGAAGCAAAGGAACAAGATGAATCCGAAAGCAAAGTACGAACTTTATTGCGAATTCTAACTACGAATAACTAATGTATTATAGGAACTGAAATTAACTAAGCTAATGAATGATAGATCTGTCAAGCAGCAGGTAAAGTTACGTTATATAGGAAAATAACGTAACCTATTCCTAAACCTAATTACAATGGGCTTCCTCGTCTTTTAATTTGCGCGTCAGCTCGTGGGGTGGTCGATCGACCAATGAGACCAGTCGATCGACCACAGGCGCTGTACAGTAACTTCTGATAAATTCTGCAGCGCGCACCGATTTTAAAACAGCTTCCATTTCTTCTTTACTTCGTCAAATCAGGCGTTATATACGGCGTTGGAAAGCTAAGAGGATAAGATTTCACCTCCAATTGGAATCACTTGATTATCAGATCTAGAACTCGAGATATAGCCATCTGAATAAGGCTGCAATGTAATAGAAGCATTCTCGGATCTATAGACCATGTAGGTCAGTCTATAGACCACTGTAGCTGGTAATCCGCTTCTAAAACTCTCGCAAATGCATCTTTTAGGCCTTGAAATGCGCACCAAGTTCATCTATTGAGTCACTAAATCATGTCAAATCCTATGCCTAATACTCGGGGACGGATTCGGCTCGTTTCCGCTGCATTCTTCACATTTCTGCAATATTACACAAAAACACGAAAGTAGATGGAAGAAGGGAATATAGTAGAATAAAATACACATTTGAGCTCTGAAATGCGTGTAAAAGAAGGTGTAAAACATCATATTTTAGACACGCATCATCTTGCAAACTCTGAGAGAGAATCAACTTTATGCCAAGCTATCTAAGTGCGAGTTCTGGCTGGAGGTGGTGGCTTTTCTGGGTCATGTGATATCTAAGAAGGGGGTGTCTGTGGATCCTAGTAAGATGGAGGCCGTGACCAAGTGGGAATCACCGAAGAATGTTGCTGAGATTCGGAGTTTCTTAGGCCTTGCTGGCTACTACAGGAGCTTTGTGAAAGATTTCTCTACCATAGCACGGCCTATGACATCCTTGATGAGGAAAGAGACCAGATTTGTTTGGGATGAGAGTTGTGAGACGGCGTTTTAGACCTTAAAGGAACGCTTGGCCACAACTCCTATTCTAGCATTGCCAGAGAGATGTGAGAACTTTGTGGTATATACCGATGCTTCAAAGAATGGTCTTGGTTGTGTTTTGATGCAGGCAGGGAAAGTCATAGCTTATGCTTCGAGGCAGCTAAAGCCATATGACGAGAATTACCCTACTCATGATCTGGAGCTGGGTGCAGTTGTTTTCGCTCTTAAGATTTGGAGGCACTACCTTTATGGAGCAACCTTTAAGGTGTTTTCCGATCATAAGAGCTTAAAATATATCTACACTCAGAAGGACCTTAACATGCGACAGAGACGGTGGATGGAGCTTATCGAAGACTATGATATGGAGATCATCTATCATGAGGGTAAGGCTAATGTTGTTGCAGATGCTTTGAGTAGGAAGAGCGTTCATTCACTATGTACGGCCATGTCCTTGCTGAAGCTGAGGGATGAGGTGTCTAGGATGGGGATCTTTATGTTAAGGAAGGGAGATACCATCGGGGATTTGACGATCGAGCCAGAGTTATATGAGAACATCAAGAGTAAACAGGAGCTTGATCCTAAGATTCAGGAATGGAAGTCAAGAGTAGAGAGTGGGATAGTTTCCAGGTTTTCTATCCATACAGATGGGAGTGTCCGTTTTGATGGGAGATGGTGTGTTCCTGAGGATGCAGAGTTGAGGAGAGTGATTTTGACGGAGGCTCATTGCACTCCTTATTCGATTCACCCGGGTGGTGACAAGATTTACAAAGACCTTAAGAAGACTTTCTGGTGGCCAAACATGAAGAATGATGTAGCTGAGTTTGTGGCTAGATGTTTGACCTGTCACAGGGTCAAGGGTGAACAGAGGAGACCACAAGGTAAGATACACTCTTTGGAAGTACCCGAGTGGAAGTGGGAGTCAATCTCTATGGACTTCATTGTGGGATTGCCTAGGTCACAACAAGGTAATAACATGATCTGGGTGATTGTTGATCGGTTAACCAAGTGAGCTCACTTTGTTCCTATGAAAGATACTTGGTCTAAGATGCAGCTGGCACTGGGTTACAGGAGGCATGTGGTACGGTTACATGGTATACCAAAGGATATCGTTTCTGATCGTGATGCGAGGTTCATATCCAAGTTTTGGCAAGAACTGCAGGAGTTGATGGGTACAACCTTGAAGATGAGTACAGCCTTTAATCCGGCAACCGATGGTCAGACAGAATGAACCATCAAGACCTTAGAGGACATGTTGAGGGCATCTGTCATGGAGTTTGAGGGCAGCTGGGAAGACAGGCTTGATCTGATCGAGTTTTCATACAACAACAGTTATCATATGAGTATCGGGATGGCTCCTTTTGAGGCTTTGTATGGCCGGAAGTGCCGAAGTCCAGTTTGTTGGGATGATAATTCTGAGACAGTGGTTTTAGGGCCACAGCTGGTACAAGATATGGTTGAGCAAGTTCAGTTAATTCGGCAAAAGATGAGAGCAGTTCAAGATCGTCAGAAGAGTTATGCCGATTTACACCGCAGGGACATTGAGTTCGCAGTAGGTGACAAGGTCCTTTTGAAAGTGTCACCTACACGAGGTGTGATGAGGTTTGGGAATAAAGGTAAGCTAAGTCAGAAGTTTATAGGTCCTTATGAGATTTTGGACCGTATAGGCGAAGTAGCCTATAGATTAGCTTTACCACCAGCTTTGGATAGAGTCCACAATGTTTTCCATGTTTCCCAGCTTCAGAAGTATGTGAGTGATCCATCGCATATCCTTGAGATGGAGAACATCGAGCTTAATGAATCCTTGTCCTACGCCAAGGTTCCTAAAGAGATTCTTGATCGCAAGGTTCGTAAGACAAGGAATGGTGAAACGATCTTACTCAAGGTCCTTTGGTCTAATCACAATGTGGAAGAAGCCACATGGGAACCCGAGGAAGCTATGCGAGAACGTTTTCCTAACCTTTTTGATCAGGTATGTTTGGTTACGGGGACGTAACCGTTGTCTTTTTAGGGGGGTAGGAGATGGTCGCGGTTGTGTTTTGTCTTATTTTGAGTCGGGTTGGTGGTGTTTTGTGTACTTCTTTGGGTTAACAAATGTTTGTGTGGAAAGTCTTTTTGTGTTTTGTGGTGTGCCTTTTGTGTTTGTGGTGTCTCGTTTAGGTTGGAGTGTGAACTTAGGGACGAAGTTCTTTTTAAGGGGGAAAGACTGTAATACTACGGAATTTATTAAGCTGTATACTCGACCGAGTAGAGCCTACTCGGCCGAGTAGTGATAATTGTGGAGTCTGTTTTGGTTCTGCTGAGGAATACTCGGCCGAGTATAGAGAATACTCGACCGAGTAGAGGATACTCGGCCGAGTATAGCTTTACTCGACCGAGTATCCGGTCTGGCGAGTGTTATTTTACCGGTTTGATTAGGGAATGTTTAGGGTTATTTTATATTCAACCTCAGTTTCTAAAACATCATTTCCAACCCTAATCATTTTACGATCACTCCCTAATCATCCCCTAATCTCGTTGTGTGTGCAATCGTCGTGGTCCTTGCGTATAATCTCTTATTCTACTGTTGGTACGTTTCACTTCCATGTCATTTGTATTCTTTTGGGGTTACTGTATATATGGAATTGGGAAATATGGGGGATCGTGCAATGTGTAATTGTGTTATGTGGTTATTGTATAGGAGAAGACTTCGTAGAGGAGCCTTTCTGATTGTTCGGTTTCCGTTCTACTGTTGATTGCTAAGGTAGGGTTTTCCTTAATCAGTTTACTGTTCATTGTTTAAGACATGATTGTTTTGTAATTATCGTTATCTGCTGATCATCGGAGTGTGGGTGTTGTTGTGACGGTGTTGGTGTGGAGATGTTGTGACAGCTGTGATGCTGTGTGTTTGTGATTGCGGTGGAGTCACTTGCGGGAGTGGCTTCACACCCTAGTTTGCCCTCCGTGGAACCCGCCACAGGAGGGGATGTGCACATTAAGGGACAGGGATTGTCAGTCGCTCGTTGATGAGCTGGACTAGGTGGGATCGGCTGCGGTCACCCACTGGCGGCGAGGATTACCTGTTGCGATGGGTAATCTGGCAGAGCTACACACTTGGGTGTGTAGTCGATTACTGTGTGAGATCGGGAGACTGGGGTTGGAGGATGATCAGCTGGTTACCTCGTTTGTTGTCTTATATTGATTGAGTAATACTGACCCCGTTGTTGTTTGTGGAATCTGTTGTGATCCATTCGGGGATGGTGAGCAGGCTTGATAGGTATTGCTAGTGGTGAGCTTGGGGCAGTCATGGGAGCGTTGTCATCACCAGTCGTAGCATCACCGTCCGAGTCTTAGTTTTGATTTCATTAGTTGTCAGACATTGGAGTTGTTTTATTGAATCAGTTTTGGATTTTGGTTTGATGTAGACTTTAACACTTTATGGTATTATAATAAATGTGCTCAGTTCAGACGCTTTTGATATGTACTAACCTCGGGCAACCGAGATAGTAACACACTTTCATGGCAGGGTGGTCCTGGTAAGGCACCTTGGTATGAGGGGGTGTTACACAATGACTTTGGTGGATGATGGCTCCGCAGTCAATGTCATACCACTAAAGACAGCATACAACTTAGGCATAAAAGAATCAGACTGGAATCCTACTAACCAAGGCGTTCGGGAATACGATGGAACGCGACGTAAAATAGTAAGGCTAATTAACCTTACTGTGGCCACTGGGCCAGTCGAGCGAAAGGTTAATTTTCAGATAGTGGACATCGAGGCCTCTTTCAATATACTTCTAGGTAGGCCCTGGATTCACGCTTCCAAAACAGTGACATCCACCTTACACCAAAAGATCAAGATCCCTCTAGATGGCAAGGTAGTGACGATCACTTCATCGCCTATCAAGGTCGTGATAGAGAAAATGTCAAGAAACCAAGTAGTTACAGATCCAGTACAAGAGCTTGGGGGATTTCAAATCATAAACCTTATAGAGAGCAAGCTGGCTCCTTTGTACTTCAACCCATACTCCAACATAGTGGTCAACCACATACTCAAATCACAGGGATACTTCCCAGGAATGCCCCTAAACCCTATCAGAGAGAATACCTTTACACCTTTTAAGGAAGATAACTCCCAAAAGATACCACTAGGCTTGGGGTACAAGCCTACGAAGAACGAAACCTTCGAAATGCTTACTCAAGTTCAGAATCGCAAAAATAAGGGAGTCCAAATGCAATCCTATCTCCCTACACTAAATGGGTACTTCGTCAGGGAAGGGTATTGTGAATATTTTCATGGATTTCCCGAAACTTGGTGGTACAGAGGCAATCAACTAGCTGGAATCGAGGTCTTCCACGATTTCTACTTCATTCCTCTAGAAACGATTCCTACCGTCAAAACTCGTCAGACACCTTGTCTCGACGAACAGGCTGTTAGCCTTCTATTTGGAGAGGATCGATTCGTCAAGGCAGCGCAGGATGAGATCATTACCATGATACTTCTGATACCCGTCGTAAGGTGTCAAAAATAATATTTATAATTCCAACTACAACTATAGATAGCGGTAGCAGGGTCGAACCACAGGGAGGTAGGGAATTATTAGTTACCTTTATTTTAGTCTTAAAGAAACGAATAAGTGGGGGGTTTGATTTGGTCTATAACTAACTAATAGCAATAAAAATAAAAGCTACAACTAAAGCAATTAAATAAAAGGTGTAATCAATAATAAAAAGGATGCTAAGACGATCGGTTCACTGTAGCTACGACGACGCAAGTCCTAGGTAAGTCTGAAATAGTCACGTAAGATGGGAAAATAAGAAATCCTCTCAGTCCAACTTAACAAGTAGCGCCGCTCAGCCTAAGCTACTAGTCCCTAGGTCTCACTAATACTAGCTCACGCCCTGAAAAGTGATTCCTAATGCCTAAATTTTACTTATCTTACGATCTTAGTATAATTTAGTCGTTCAATTGGTAGTCTATTACCATCCTCTCTCTTTCGATCTATTGGGTCGGTCAATTCCTAAGTACTTAACAAATAGCCTCTCGGTCTTTTACTAAAAATTGCAATTAAATCAATTGAACAGTGCTGATTCTTACGTGACGCAGTCGATCGACTAGCTAGGCCAGTCGATCGACCAGGTTCTCAGTCGATCAACTATTGACATCAGTCGATCGACCAAGACCCGTATCAGGTCTACCTATTCTAGGTCGTCCACGCCACATATTCCCTCACATCTTAGCACGGGGTAATTAGCTACGCATATTAATATTGATAACAACAACAAATATGATAAAAACAATAAAGGAATTCATATCTGAAGTGATTAAAGCAATAAAAACGCAATAAAGAGATTAGGGTTGCGGGATTCTAAACTAGCAATTCTAATTCTAATAAGCAATTAGGAGCGAAAACTGAAATTAAGCAGGAAATTACCAAAATAGAAGGCAAGAATAAATCCGGAAGCGAGAACTTTATTGAGAAATTAATGTACCGAAGCTAAACTAATGTGTGAGATCTAAACTAAGAATGAATGGAACTAGGTGATAATGAATCCTAATACAGAGAAAAAGTGTTACGTTATATAGCAAAATAACGTAACACTTCCTAAACCTAATTACACAAATGGGTTTAAGCTAAATCTCGTCTTTAAATTCTCGTCAGACTCGTGGAGTGGTCGATCGACCACTTGGACCAGTCGATCGACCAAGAGCGCTGTACAGAATTGCATTCTGACGGATTCTGCAGCGCGCGCCGATTTTAAAACAACTGCCATTTCTTCGTTACTTATCGGAATAAAGCGATTCTCACGGCGTTGGAACGCTAAGCGGATAAGCTTTCACCTCCAATTGGAATCACTCTATTATCAGCTCTAGAACTCGAGATATAGCCATTTGAAACAGGCTGCAATATCATGAAGTGCATCTTTGCTTGTTAAATTCTTGTAACTTGTACGCACCCATGCTTTTGCTATCTTGAGGCCTTGAAATGCATTCTAAGCTCATTTCTCGAGTCAATACTTCATGTCAAATGCTATGCTAAACACTCGGGAACGGATTCGGCTCATTTTCCGCTGAAATCTTCAAATTTCTGCAATATCACACAAAAAGGAAGAAATACACGAAACAAGGGAAATAGTAGCATAAACTACTCAATTGAGCTCTGAAATGCGTGTGAAATGAGGTGCAAAACATCATATATTAGACACGCATCAACTTCAAGACGACCATTTCAACCCTACAGCACTGATCACTGACACCAGCTCAAATCAGTAGAAAGGATGGAGAAAGTCGATCAAGTGGACCAAAAATCATGGAAAACACTTCAAGGTCACTACTGAAGAAGGAGAGATATTCAAAGGAGAACCCAAAGATGATGAATTCTAGTCAGAGTCAGAATCAGAGTCAGAGTCGGAATCTAAGTCTAGAGAAGTCACTAGAGAGTCTCCTCCTATCGTCACTCCCCACCCTTTTGTTTCTCCTAGTATAGTATCGCCTAGTAACAGTAGCTTAGGGAATCTCCAAGCAACTGTCCCTTTACCGCCACTTACTATTGCGCAGATGGCTTCTTTGTTTCAGCTATTTTCAAACATTAATATGAATAAATCCGGTTATAAAGAAATATTAGAAGAGGGGGAAGGGGCACCGCTTATAAAAAACACCAAACCTATCAACGTAGGAACGGAATTAGAACCCCAAGAACTTAGGATAGGGACGAGCCTAGACCCAACTGAAAGGGCCAGTTTCATCGACATCCTACACGAGTTCAATGACGTCTTCGCTTTGTCTTACACGGACATGCCAGGGATCGACAGGGATATTGCAGAACATCGCATTCCAATTAAGCCAGGTTTGAAACCTATAAAACAGAAGCTTCGTCGGATGAGGACAAACTGGGCTCTTAAAATTAAAGAAGAAGTCGATAAGCAATTCAAAGCCGGATTCATCAAAGTTTACGAGTATTTTGACTGAGTGGCTAATATAGTCCCCGTACCCAAAAAGGATGGGCGAATCCGGGTTTGTGTTGATTTCAGAGATTTGAACAAAGCGAGTCCTAAAGACGACTTCCCTCTACCACACATCGATATATTGGTAGATAATACAGCAGATCACGCGTTGTTATCCTTCATGGACGGATATGCAGGGTATAACCAAACCAAAATGGCCGAAGAAGATATGCACAAGACAGCCTTCATCACTCAGTGGGGGCATATACTGCTATACTGTTATGCCATTCGGGCTAATCAATGCTGAGGCTACGTACCAATGCACTGCGACTACTTTGCTATATGACATGATGCATAAAGAGGTGGAGGTGTACGTGGACGATATGATCGTCAAATCTAAGGATAGAAAAGGGCACATCGCTAACCTTCGCAAATTCTTCCTCAGATTGCGCAAATACAACATGAGGCTCAATCCTCAGAAATGTGCATTCGGAGTAACGTCAGGCGAGCTTCTGGGATACGTT
The DNA here is from genome assembly GCF_048544455.1 of Silene latifolia. Taxonomy (NCBI): domain Eukaryota; kingdom Viridiplantae; phylum Streptophyta; class Magnoliopsida; order Caryophyllales; family Caryophyllaceae; genus Silene; species Silene latifolia. Next base: position 40,217,173 of record NC_133529.1, read on the forward strand.
GTCAGACACAGGGGGATAGAAATTGATCCATCCAAGATCAAAGCCTTAATCGAGATGCCACAACTGCAAACAGAAAAAGAGGTTAGAGGATTCCTGGGCAAAGTGCAGTACATATGTCGATTCGTGCAGTACATAGGTCGATTTATATCGAAACTCAATATGATTTGCGAACCTATCTTCAAAAGCTCAAGAAAACGGACCATACTGTATGGGACGATGACTGCCAAAAGGCATTTGACAGAATAAAGGTGATATTGGCCAAGCCACCAGTGCTAATGCCTCCCCAACAAGATCAACCTCTTGGTTTATATCTCACAGTTACCGAAACAGCCATGGGGGATATGCTCGCACAGACTGTTAGAAAAGAAGAAAGAGCTATCTACTACCTTAGTAAGAAGTTCTTGGAGTACGAAAGTAAGTATACACCTTTCGAGAAGACATGCCTCTCTCTTATTTGGGCAACAAAGAAGCTACGCCATTACATGCTTAACTACTCAGTCAAAGTGTATTCTAAAATGGATCCCATCAAGTACCTCTTCGAGAAACCCGTCCTCAATGGACGCTAGGCAAGATGGACCTTAATGCTCTCAGAGTTCGATCTCAAATACGTACCTTTGAAAGTCATAAAGGGACGCGTCGTGGCTGAATTTTTCGTAGATAATCCTATCAACGATACGCAAGTAATAGACATGTGGTCATTCCCAGATGAGGATATTTTACAAACCAGTACAGATTCTTAGGATCTTTACTTTGATGGGGCATCCAATTTGAGATGAGTTGGAATATGAGTGTTGCGCATTTCTCCTGAAGGCGAGCATTCACCACTTTCTGTCAGACTCGACTTCAAGGTGACAAAAATGCAGCAGAGTATGAAGCTTGCCTCATTGGTCTACAACAGTAGTGAGTTTAGGCATCAATAACCTTCGAGTTCACGAAGACTCGTCTCTAATTATTAACCTAATCACTGGATCCTGGAAAATCCGAAGTGAAAGTCTAGCACCATATCAGGCTAGGATAGATCATATTGCTCAATTCTTCGATTAGGTTACTTATGTACACCTGCCTCGCGAAGAAAATCAGTTTGCGGACGCTCTCGCAAAACTCGCATCCTTGATTAATATGCCAAACAACATGGTTGAAATGCCTTTGTGCATCGAACGACGGTCAGAGCCAGCCTATGTACACTTCCTTACAGATGAAGAGGAAAACCCAGGGGAACCTTGGTTCCATGCCATTCTAACTTTCAAGCTTAATGGTACATATCCACCAGATATAGATTAGAGGGGACAACGCGCCATACGCCTACTTGCCTCTCAATACCTCCTCATACAGGGAGAGTTATACAAAAGAACACCACTTAGTGTCATCTTGCTGATGTGAACATTATTTTCGCACATTTAGTCCCCTAATTGAACCCATTTTGCATACTAATATAACATTCCATATCCATTTTATCCGTCAAATGCTTTCTATTTTGCTTTCCTAGTGCATTTCGTATGTTTTGTAGGAAAGAAGATAATAAGGCGGAAATTCCCGTCTTTCGTGCATATATGGAAGCTTATTGATGATATTAGATGGACTAGTATGAAGAGGAGGCAAGAATTATGACCAAGGATGTAGGAATAAAGAGTATATAGAAGGATCATAGGGTTAAAAGCAAGGATGACGAGAAAGAAGGCATTGCATGAAGAAATTGCTCGAAAACCGAACCAAGGGTTGCTCCTTTGGCTCTAAAAGTATGCTAGGTGAAACGGCGTCGAAAAATAAAGTGATCTAGCTTTTGAATCACTCCAATAGGAGTCCGGATGAGAAAATGACGTCCGTTTTACGATCCGAGCTCAAACAAAGAAGCTGTCCGCCAATCCGCTCGTCTCGAGACCCAATCCGCTCATCTGCTACAGGACGCTCGTCCCCCCTTCAAAGACGCTCGTCTTCCCTTCCTATTATCCGAGTGTCCCGATGCCAAGACGCCCGTCTTGAGGCCTGATGATCCGAGCGTCCCGACCCCTTGGCCGCTCGGATTCCTTTCCAGTGCAACCGGCTTCTTCTTTCTCCATTCAAGATGCGCATATTTTTGAAAGACTAGCTAAAAGGAGACCCGCATCTTTTCTTGAGAGGAGCGATTCCTCAAGGACTTAATCGTCTTTTAAGCCCTTAGTAACCCTAATTTGTGCACCTAATCCCCACTATAAATACCCCATTTGTAATAATCAAAGACCAAGCTCTCTTAACAAAGTTTCCATATTAGAAAACTCTCTTAGATTAGATTAGGAGTAGATTAGAATAGATTACTCTTTAATCTTTTCACAAATTACACATTAATCTTTCCTTAATTATTGTTCAAGTTTGTTACTTTTGGGTAATTGAAGATTATTGGGTAATTATTGGAGGATTGACAACCCTTCATCAATCAATCAAGTTCTCTTCTTTTATTCTTTGCTTTATTATTTGGAATCATTAGTAGGTATAATTCTCTTAGTCCCTTTTTAATTATTGTTAATCATCTTCATTTATTCATCATGTCTTGCTTTGTTAATGTGATTGACAACCTTGTTAACATGCTAAACATGATAATGAGTGAGTAGTTTCCTTAACTAGGGTTAATGGGTAATTAGGGGAAACCAACATGGGATTAATCATGCTTAATCTAATATGTTTTCATAATTAAATTGCTTGCTTGTTGTGATGTCAACCTATGCACATGTTATGTTTGATGACATGCTAAGCCTATGAATCCTTGCATTTTTACCCATCTCTTATCTACTCAACTTGACTTGTAAGATATAAACCAACTCGAGTCTTGTTAGACCATGTATAGAAGTTGAATAGGAGGAAATTAAGTCGACTTGTAGGTGTTGTACAATCTAATCGATTCGGCTCCGGGACCCAACTCTTCCTATTAACCGTAAGACATAAACCAACTCGGTTCCTTTACAACATTAATTGTTTGCAACTTTGTAAACATGTTTGTTTGATCAACACCATGAATCCCTTATGACCCCATGATATCCTAGTGCTTTTAGCCAATTGTTTACATCTTTGCTTTACTTTATTGCTTGCATTAGTTTAGAACACAACTACAAACCCTATCAATCATGACACTAGCATAACTTAAGATAGATAGACTTAGAACCCAAAGCACACCGTCCCATGGATCGACCTCGACTTACCGCTAACTAGTTGTTTGTTGAGAATTATAAATGTGTTTGATTGGGAGACCCGGCGACATCTCACCCATCACTTGCGTTGCCTTGATCATTTACAGGCACATTAAGTAATGGAAGAAGTTCACAATGGAGAATGCGGTCCTCACATAATTGGACCTATGATGGCAAAGAAAATTACGCGTCTAGGGTATAACCGGACGACAATGGAGTCAGATTGCATCAAATACGTCAGGCATTGTCATAATTGCCAGATCTTCGGGAATGTGCAACATGTTCCTCCCTCTATGCTATATACCATGACATCTGCTTGGCTATTTTCTTCTTAGATAGGAGGTCATTGTTACATTTTAGTAGCTATCGACTATTTTACTAAACGGGTCGAGGCAGCATCTTACATTAGCCTTACAGCCAAACATGTGGCAAAGTTCATACAAACCAATATTGTGAACCCCCACAATAACGCGGAAAATATAACTTATAAATTCAAGCGGAATTTAGGAAATTTTTGAAACTTTTAAAGTTTAAAGTGCGAGTTCATTAAAATCTAAAACACAATTAAAGAATGCGGAAATAAATATTAAATTATACAAACGTAATAGTCAAGGTGAGGGAAAATATATCCCTCGAATGACAAAAGATAAAAGGTGATTCTAAGCAATCCTACTAAACCGACTACTAGTCCAAGGTGCTCGCTAGCTCACACATGTCTTCACCCCATAAATGCACCAGCTAAAACCTCTCATTCATGTAAACATAAACGCTACAGTCAGTGGGGAGTAACTCAAGGTTCTCCCAGCCACAAAATGTCGAAATGAACATAACAAAGAACTAAAACACTTAAGTCATGTAAGATACTTATAAAAGATATGAATATCAAGTTTATATTTAAACATGGCAATTAAATGAGATAGAACAAGATAGATCAACATTAGCATAATAAGGAATCAACTGTTCATGTGAGAAAATTAAATAATATGAGAGACAAGAATACGGTCATTTATACAAAAGCACGCATTTCAAGTAAATACAACACAGATAGGAGAGTAGAATCTGAATCATGTGAAGCAGTTAAGTAAGGGATCAATCAATGCATATTACAAGGATAGAAACTGTAGCCATTACATGGAAAACCACTTAGCAAACATTGCACGGGACGTGGCTACTAATATCACATTCATACTTATGACTTGCATCTCACCCTAAGAACGGATGGAAACATCAATCCCGACGATCATATCGCAACTAGAGGGCTTATACCTCACCCCTAGTATCCGATAGGACCAAGACAAACAACACAAGGCATAACTCTTGCCTTGAAAGACAAATACCAATATCTATAACCAAGCAAGGCCTTTACTACTCATATATAAATATATAATTCCCCTGGTAGGACGACAATGGTACTCCCAAGACTCAGTCCTAGTCTAAATCTGGCAAGACTCTTAGGACAGTACGGTTCCCGATTCGACAGGCGGTAGGACAGTCCGCATCCAAGATCCGAACCCTAAATCGAAAATCGAGAACCCACAATCGGCAGAACAGTCCGAAAGAGGCGGAAGATATGAGCTAAACACACAATCGGCAGGACATTCCGAAAGAGGCGTGAAGATAAGTCAAGCAAAAAAGGTATAGCATAAATCTCATTACCAATAATTATTTAAATTAAGTCTTTCATACTTGGATTGCGATGAATTTATGAGAATGAGCAAGTAAGAATCCATGAATGAGATATACTAAGCTCTTTCCTACTTTCATGGCATTAATGAGCATTTCCTTCCATAAATACATGTCACTTGAACAAAATGTAAACAAATGGGAATGAACAGTTTACATTATGAAAAACATGAGATGAAATGTAAATAACCCAAATGTAAACCATACATGAGTGTATACTACGATAAATGGGTAACCCAAGTGTGGACGTGGGCCCACCTGCCTATGCCCAGCCGATATGTGGACAATGGCAGTGGTCTTTTTTTGAAAGCCACACTTGGCGGCGTAAAGGTGCTTTCGACCGGATCGTTTTAGATCGGTCGGTTTCGTCTCGGTAAGGGTCTCGAAATGATTAGAGATGTTCGGAGTCGCCACCAAGCATTTGTGGGATGCCTGGAACCCGTTCGAATTCCACTTTATACCTCAGTCAAATCGAAGCACAAAGCAGCGTTTGACATAGGTACTAAAGATAAGGAAATCGTCCCTCTTTAGCATCCTATCTCTAGAATGACTCTCGTACGCCCTGGATAAGGTCGTCCACTATCCAAAGTTTCTGAGTAAGAGGTGATGGTACGTATTGGGAAGCCCTTTAATCAGACACCCAATCCCGCCCGCGTTTAGCGGCCTCTACTGATCGATCTTGGTTGGTTGAATGCAAAAGTTGATAAAACGGTTTAAATGCATGAATGCGCATCCAATGATTTAAACCTAACATGTGAGAGCTTTCTAAGTCGGTTGATTTAATCCAAGTATCAAGTATAAGATGTCGAGTTGGATTAATGGTTGATTTGCATGCAAGACGGAAATTAAACATCCATTTACCGTATTAGGTTTAGGGTGCATAACATGATCCATTTGTCTTAGTAAGGCATTTTGCAAATATGGTTTTGAATAATCGAATAGTCATCTGATCCGTCATGTATCCGGGTTAACCGGAGACGGGATCGTCCTAGACTAATGCTGGAAGGGAACAGGCCCTGTACCAGACAGCTATAAGAGGCGCGAGCCAGCCGGCGGTATAAGGGGCCTCCCTCTGGTTTTGAAAATGAGAAATGTAGGGTCTGTTTAGGCGCGGGTTAGCTCACGGTTTATGTGTCGTGTTCTGACCTTTTAGAAAACGTTATAAAACGTGTTGAAAATGGGTATTTGAACCCGGTTTGATTTTGAAAGGGTCGTTTAGACCGCATTTATTGATTTGAAGAACTCGACTCGAATAATCATCATTATTTGATAATATTCGGTATCGGGTTCGATTTGACAAACTTGACATGAATAGTTTTGAAAAATGATTATGGACTAATTGTTTTAAGTCCATTTTGAATGTAATTAGTCGATACTCGTCATCGTACCTGGGTTAAAATCCGGCATGGTATGTAGAACCAAGGATGACTTTGTGTTGGTGACTAATATGTTTGTTTGAAAATGTAAAGAAATGAAATAAAAGGCTTTAAAATACCTTCTAAATGTCATTAACCAAATATTATCACCGAAACACGGATTTAACCGTCATCGTATGAGGAACCAAGGGTGAAAAATGCTTTATGGTTAAAACATGTGAAATGAAACAAAAAGGTTTCGAAAATACTTGAAATGGTGAAAACCGATTACAAATATTAAAAATGGATTAAGGAAAATGACGAGAACAAACACGGTTGATTTCTGGTCTGAATACCCCATTTAGGCGCGAGCCAGTTGGCGACCTAAGGGGCTTCTGCCTCAGACCAAAAATCAGTTTTGGCTCGTTTATTCCATGTTTTGGTTCATGTTATGCATGTTTTAGCATGTTAGAGTCCTGAAACAAATGAAAACATAATAAAAGAGGATTTTTACACCCTCATACTTACATGTTTGGTTATGGCGAGTGACCGACGTAAGTGTAACAACTCGTTTGATCGGAAAAAACTCGGTTTAAAACCGTTTTGGTAAGTAAAAGAGTGTTTTAAAAGTTTAGTGATGGTGTAGTGGTCGAAGTGATCGGTCAAGTGATTTAATGCACGATGACGGTACCAAACAATGTGTAAGGCTCGTGTTTACGATCGGTAGGTCGTAAATACGCGTCGGATTGTGACTTTGGAAGTCGAGTCGAGAATTTTAAGGGAGAAAAGAGGGGGCGGACACTCGCGTAACTCTCAAATGGGTGGCATTTGAGGGGTATTTATAGGAGAATGAGTGGTTGTGTGAGTTTTGAGCGACGTGGCACCTGGGCTGCTCAAAGAGGCGCGAGCCACGTCGCGGGTCTTCGAGCTGTGTTGTCGCTTTCACAACAAACGCAATCATGATTTGTTCTATCCTAGCATTTGTAGTCATATATTTGGTACTTGACCAAACATAAATCCGGGAAATCTTAGCATAGAAGGTTTGAAATGTTTGTTTTTTGTGTTTGACTCGGTTTGACTCGCTGTTGGAGTCGGGATTTGAATTTTTGAGTCGGTTTTTGGTCCGGTGTCGGTTTTGACTCTAGTTAGTGTCATTGCGACCCTGTCGTCGTGCATTAAACACTCCAGGTATTTTTGAAATGTTTTGAGATGTTTTATTTTCGAAATCGTTTTAAGTTTTCCGACGTAAAGTTGTACACAAACTGTCGATCAAACGCTGCGATTCCAAAACATGTTGTAGTCCGATAATCATCGGGTGTTTGTTGGAGTCTCAGCAGATACCGGGTATCTACACCAAGAAACACGAGGCATGTTGATAGCTTATTATAGACATTAAAATGCATAGAACAAAGGAGCGAAGAAAGGTCACGGAACATCCCATAACGTGCCTAAACCAACCGAGACCAACCCGTGCAAAACAAGTTGTGGCCACTGCCAACCAGCCAATGTCCAACCACCGTCACAACTTAAAACCCATGCCCAGCCGAGACAAACACACAGTTTCACCACTACGACCAATTCACCCAATTTGAACAAGGACATGGAATAGCAAGTAAAAATTCACAGGCACATTGAGATTACTATGTATATAGCAACCACCATTTACCCGCGACCCAACAACCTTCACCGCAACCCTCTACGGCTGCCAAACAGCCTGCAACCCAGCTCCAAAAATCGAGCCAACACAGGCCCCAAACACCTCACATACCCGTCCGAAAAATTGTCCATACGACCTCCATTTCGACTGTCCCAAAACAGTTCGAAGGCAGCACAAAAATGCACCACAACCGGTACCAAAACAGTCCCCAGGTACCTGCAAAGGCTACCTCAAAATAGTCCCGAAAACTAAATAAAACATCCCAAAAACAGGGCTCACAAAATCCCATGTCATGGTTTCAAACTGAAACCCAACCGCCATTCCAGCTTAAGATCAAGACGGAAATAAAAGGGCAAAGTGAGACGGAAATAAGCACGCCTAAACACATGAGTAACCACTACAATTTAGCCCAACCATGTTTGAGGCAAACCCAGAAAAGCAGCCACAAACAAACCGTGAAAACAGACGGACATCCTAAGTTCGAAACTATCCTCCATACCGAAATCAACATGAGAAACAAGCTATGAAAATACCCAAATATCCATGTAAAATGACCATAAAAACCTCATAGTCGACCACACATACGAGGAAGACAAAAGAATTAAGCTTTACGACAAATAAAGGCACAAACCGAGACAAGGAACGAAATTTCGACACTTTGTCGAGTAACCTATCACCGTTACGTTTTTGCTCTTCTAAACGTCCAAGGAATCGCCCAAGGATGACTCTAAACCCAAAAATGGAAGAAATTAGTCCAAAATTCGAATCCCTCGTAAGACGGTCGTTTTGAATTAGGTGGAAAGTCGGCACTTTTCTTACACACAAAGAAGGAAGACGAGGAGAGGATGCTATTGGTGTAGAAATTATCGAATTTGGTCGAGAAATGAAGGAGGGATCTCGGTCCCAAGCTTGGCACAAATATTGTTTGCAGCTCTGTGTTGATTTTTTATTGATTACTGAGTTTGCAGGTTTTACAAAAAAAAAAAAAAAAGGAAGAAGGACGGAAGGGAGTGAGGTGGAGGGCGGGAGTATAATAATAATAATAATAATAATAATAATAATAATAATAATAATAATAATAATAATAATAATAATAATAATAATAATAATAATAATAATAATAATAATAATAATAATAATAATAATAATAATAATAATAATAATAATAATAATCGTAATAATAATAATAATCGTAATAATAATAATAATCGTAATAATAATCATCGTAGTAGTAATAATCATCGTAGTAGTAATAATCATCGTAGTAGTAATAATCATCGTAATAATAATAATAATAATAATAATAATAATAATAATACTAATAATAATAATAATAATAATAATAATAATAATAATAATAATAATAATAATAATAATAATAATAATAATAATAATAATAATAATAATAATAATAATAATAATAATAATAAAAATAATAATAACGTTAGAGAGAGAGGGGGGAGGGGCGTTTTCAGGCGATTCCTCAGGCGATCCTTGGCTGCACCACCCTAGTCCTTCTCCGTCACCACCTTTGCGGTCTCACGCCGGACATCTCATCGTCGGCGTGTGTCGGGTTTATTGGTGTCGGCTGTTAGTGTGGTTGTGGGATTAGGGCATCGTGTCTGGTTTAGGGCATCGGGTTTCTGGGTTTTTCTTCTGCCGTTGGCTGCCAACAACCACCCCACGTCGACCATTAGACCTCACGTCGCCGGTCAGGGGAAGTTGTTGTGGGTTGTTCATACGGGGGTTCACTGTTGTGAAGGATTTGCGTGCGGCGTGTTGTCTTTTCAGGGGTAATTGTCGCCTGCTTTGCGACCTTTGTCGACCTGCGCCACCACCAATTGGCCATCAAACCTCAAGTCGTCGGTCATTACAGTGGTGGCCGATGGCGCTGCTTTAGGGTCCTTCCACCGGTGAGTGTCACTTTTCTTTTCGTTTCTTTTTTCTGTTACTTTTCACGCTGTTATTGCTTTGCTGCGGTGGTCCGGTGCTCCAGCCTGTGATCGGCCACTGCCGCCTCTACCACTGCCTTGTGTGTGTGGGTTCAGGTTGTAGTAGGGGTTGCGGTTTCCTGTGTGTGAAGTTCGGGCTGTGTGGGTGTTGGGCCGTTTGTCAACAACTATCGGTGTGGTTAGTTGGTGGTGGTCCTCGACTGTTCAACGCCGCTTTGTGCGAGGAAGGGTGTTGGGTTTTATTGTCCTTTCATGCATGAGCTTGTGCGGTACCATTGTCCTTTTACTGGTCTTCATGCATGTCGGGATGGTTTTGGTAAGGGCCTAACTAAGGCTGCATGGCAGAAACATTCTCGGGACCGACATTGTCATGATGGTGCGTTGGACCTTACGCATCAGACTCTTACTGATAGTTTGACTGTTTATTCCAATGCCGAGAGTACTTTGAGACGGATGGGGCCCTGGTTGTGTGGGGTGTGTTTTATGACCCGTACCACTCGTGCTAGATGTCGGCATAGTCGGGGTGATATTGTGATGCATCCGGAGTGTGTTGATGGCCTCTATAGTTTTCATATTTATGGTATTCCGAGACCTTTGGCTCCTTCTACTTGGGTTTCTTCTGATGATGGTGTTGAGCTTGCTCAGTGGTCTATATCTTCGCTTGATCGTTTATTGTCGTTGGGCCTTCGCACCGTAAAATCTATTCCTCCTAAGTCTCGTCTTGGGTTTGCTCGGGCTTTGAAAGGAGCTCTGGATGATGTGGCTGATTCCCCTAGTGATCTCTCCCGCTGGAATCGTTTACTTATTTTACCGTTGTGTCTGCTTAAGACTTTTGCTCCTCGGAGTAATGTTGAGTGTAGGACTGCTATTCGACGCCAGTGTCAGGAGGAGAGTATTGCCAGGGGTATCCTTGCTTGGGGGATACCTGGGGGTGGTTTGCAGCTGTTGCAGGAGTGTTTTGATGAGGGTCCTTCTTTGTTTAATGTGGAGGAGGATCTGGATTTGGGTGAGCATAACCTCTGTCAATGTCGGCGGAAGATTTGTGATGGTCACTATACTGTTGCTGTTCAGGTACTATCTTCCTCTGGGGTCGCCCCCTACTCCGATGCCACTCTTGTGGCCTTGCGTGAGAAGCATCCTGTCGCCCCACCTCCTTCATTGCCTCCTTTGTCGGGGGATCATCATTCTCTGGTTGCCTCTGCGTCAGTGGTTTTGGATATGATTTGGAGCTTCCCACGTGGTACTTCTTGTGGGAGGGATGGTTTTCGTGCCCAACACCTTATGGATTGTTTGAGTGGCGCTGCTGTGGCTTTCTCTTATGATTTGATCACTTCTATTACTAGGGTGGTTAATCTTTTTCTTGAGGGTCGGTGTCCTCTTGTTTTAGGTGAGTACATTGCAAGCGCCCCTCTCACGCCGCTTGTTAAAACAGGTGGTGGGGTTCGTCCTATTGCTGTTGGCACTGTCTGGAGACGGCTTGTCTCTAAGGTTGGTGCTTTTATGGTGGGTCCTTCTTTGTCGTCTTATTTTGCTGGTTTACAGTTTGGGGTGGGCGTGTCCGGTGGAGGAGATGCTATCTTGCATGCCTTGAATCGGCTCATTGAGGCTTGGGGTGCTGAGGTGGGACTTTCCATGTTGCTGGTTGATTTCCAGAATGCTTTCAACCTTGTTGATCGTACGACCATGCTTCAGGAAGTCCGCCGTCGTTGCCCGGTTCTTCCCCGTTGGGTGGAGTTTTGTTATTCCAGCCTTGCCCGTCTTTTTTATGGGGAGCATTGCTTGTGGTCTTGTCAGGATGTCCAGCAGGGTGATCCTTTGGGTCCGTTGCTTTTTGCTTTGGTTTTGCATCCCTTAGTATGCAAAATCCGGGATACTTTTGACCTCGCTATGCAGGCGTGGTACTTGGATGATGGCACCATTGTGGGGGATACTTTGGAGGTGGGGAAAGTCTTGGATTTGATTATGGCGGATGGCCCCCGTTTTGGACTGCACCTTAATGTCTCCAAAACGGAGGTCTTTTGGCCTGTTGAGGATCCTCGGAGTCGGCTTCCTGGGGTTTACCCACCTTCTATTGCTCGGCCCTTGCGTGGTGTTACAGTTTTGGGTGGACCTGTCAGTACTTGCCCTGGTTTTGGCACTGAGATTGTGGCGAGGAGAGTAACTAAGACCATTGAGCTAATGGACTTGGTTGCGAGGATTGAGGACCCGCAATGTGAGTTGCTTCTACTTCGAGCTTGTACTGGTATTTCTAAGCTCTATTTCTCCCTTCGTACTTGCCCCCCTAGTGTTTTTGGGTCCGTCCATCTTTCTTTTAATGCTGCTCTTCGTTCCAGCTTGGAACGTATCGTCACCGCGTCTGTCCCAGGTTTTGGGGATTGGCAGTGGCGCCTTGCTACTTTCCCTTTTCATCTTGGTGGTCTTGGTGTCTATGCGGCGGGGGATGTTTTACATTATGCTTTTATTGCGTCCCGTTTCCAGTCTGCTGATTTGCAGGCTAAGCTCCTCGGACCTTCTGGTATTGTAGCTTTTGGCCCTGCGTTTGATGATGCCGCGCGGGGTTTTACTGCGACTACAGGCTCTGGTATCTTAGGTAACCCTTGTGAAATTGCTGCCCCCAAAATTATGAAGAAATTGGCAGACATTTATTTCACGACGGTTGCTGCTGCCTCAGAGTCTGTTTTCTCTTTGACACCACGCCAGCTTGCGTTGTGGCAGTCTCAGCAGGGTTCCCACTCCTCTGATTGGTTGCGTGCGGTTCCTATATCGGGGTTGGCTTAGACTATGAACGGGAGGACTTACCGTAGTGTGCTTGGTTATCGTCTGGGTGTTCCATTATTCACGGTATCTAGGCCCTGTCCTGCTTGTTCTCGGGTTTTGCTGATGATGTTTTTGGGGACCACGCTGTTTCTTGTACTGGTACTGTGGGCGTTAAACATCGGCATAACCTCGTCCGTGACACTCTTTTCGACATCTGCTATAGATCTGGTATTTCTGCGGGAAAGGAGGTTGATATTGGTTTGGTTGACGGGCATGGTGGTTCTCTTCGTCTTGCGGATTTGCTACTTTATTCTTGGGACAGAGGGCGTGATGTGTACGTTGACTTGACAGAGTCTTCTCCTTTGACTCAGACTGGGATGACGGATTTTGTGCCTGGCCGTGTTGTTGCTGATGCTGCTCAGCGTATGTGTGCTAAGTACGGGGATTTGTGCGCGGCAGCGGGTTATGGTTTCCTTCCCTTCTCTTTCTCATCACTCGGGTTGCTGGGTTCGGATGCTGTTGCTTTGCCCAAGCGGATCCATAAATTCTCTGTATCTCAGGATGCGGGGGCTCGGGTGGCCGCTTACGTTTTTACTAGACTTAGCTTTACTGTTGCTAAGGGTGTGGGAGCCCAGATTGTTTCTCGGCTCCCCACTAATTTCATGTAAACTTTTATTTTTCTTTTAATGAAAGCTGCGCGCATCCTTATAAAATAATAATAATAATAATAATAATAATAATAATAATAATAATAATAATAATAATAATAATAATAATAATAATAATAATAATAATAATAATAATAATAATAATAATAATAATAATAATAATAATAATAATAATAATAATAATAATAATAATAATAATAATAATAATAATAATAATAATAATAATAATAATAATAATAATAATAATAATAATAATAATAATAATAATAATAATAATAATAATAATAATAATAAAATAATAATAATAATAATAATAATAAAAATAATAATAATAATAATAATAATAATAATAATAATAATAATAATAATAATAATAATAATAATAATAATAATAATAATAATAATAATAATAATAAAATAATAATGATAATAATAATAATAAAAATAATAATAATAATAATAATAATAATAATAATAATAATAATAATAATAATAATAATAATAATAATAATAATAATAATAATAATAATAATAATAAAATAATAATAATAATAATAATAATAATAATAATAGTAATAATAGTAATAATAATAATAATAATAGTAATAATAATAATAATAATAATAATAATAATAATAATAATAATAATAATAATAATAATAATAATATTAATAATAATAATAATAATAATAATAATAATAATAATAATAATAATAATAATAAAAATAATAATAATAATAATAATAATAATAATAATAATAATAATAATAATAATAATAATAATAATAATAATAATAATAATAATAATAATAATAATAATAATAATAATAATGTTTAAAATGAAATTAAAACGAAATTAATTAAATTAAATAATTTAAAATATAAATAAAATGTAACTTTTATAAAAATTATGTTTAAAACGAAATTAATTAAATTAAATAATTTAAAATATAAATAAAATAATAGAACGGTTAATTAAATTATAAATGCTAAAAATGGGAAATTTGCGGATGTTACAAATATCATTTGTCGATATGGTTGCCCACATGAAATTATCAGTGACAACAGGTTACATTTTCAAGCCGAAGCTGAACAGTTGCTAGCCAAATATAAGATCAAGCATCACCATTCCTCGCCATATAGACCTCAAACTAATGGTCCGGTAGAGGCAGCTAACAAAAATATCGTCACGATCCTCAAGAAAATGATCGACGGTTATCGTGATTGGCCTAGCAAAATATCCTTTGCATGATGGGGATATCGCACTTTAGTTAGGAAGCCCAGTGGGGCTACTCCTTTTTATTTGACTTGCGGCATGGAAGATGTACAACCAGTAGAGCTAGAGATCTCATCCCTACGCATTTTACTCGAAAGTCAAATTCTAGAAGCTGAATGGAATAGGGATAGGTATGATGAACTCGTCCTCTTGGACGAACGGAGGCTACGCGCATTACATAATGTGCAGACATATCAGGCACGTATCAAACGAGCCTTTAATAAACGGGTCAAACCCAGAAATATCAAGGAAGGGGATTTAGTACTCAAGTCAGTCAAAGCTCTCTTACATGTCGATCCACGGGGAAAATTTAAAACTAATTGGGTAGGACCATTTTTAGTCAAGTCCATACTTTCAGGGGGTGCGGTTAAGATCACAGACCTAGACGGGAATGAATTTTCTAATCCGACTAACCTAGACCAATTGAAACGGTACTACCCTTAGAATAGGATAAAACGCGCCTCGCGTGACACACGTGCCGCTCTTGCGACACGAAAACGGCCCCTGGCCCGCTAAAAATCTTATGACGTTTCGCTCTTGCGTTTTGACATTTTGACATCCTCATATCGTCAAATAAATTGAATTGCATTTCCTTAGGAGTAAGTAAAGCACACACTTATCTTTTTTTCTAAGTTCATTACAAGCTCTTGCTTCGAACATTTATTCTTTTACATTTTTTCGAACTACGTGCAGGGTTTCATTTCATTTTTTCTAGTGAATACGTAGGCAATCCTTTACAGGATACAACCCGTCATTTCAAGATGTAAATAGAAGGACATTTGTATGTTACATTTGAAATTCGACAAGAATAAATAAAGAAAATTTATAAAAGTTTCTTAACTAATAAATCATTTATTCATTACTTCTTAAATAATAGTAATACGTCAAATACATATAAATTAAAAATGCTGAAAATTAAAATGCTACGCTAGGATTCTAAAAATCCCGCAATTTATTATAATAATAATAATACTATTAAAAATGACTAAGGCTACTCTTCCATTTTCCCCTTGCCTTTGTCACATTTCTTGTCTCGACCACGAGCAGGACGCTCTTGCGTTATCTCCGACCTAATCACTAACGGCCGTTCTCGGGGTCTAGCTTTCCCATTTCGATCCACCACCATCTTCTCGGTAGGAGCATTCTTTGGTTTCTTCGACGGACGGACTACCCGATATCCGACCTCTTCTTCCTCCTTAGTTAAGTACTTTTAGTTCTCCTTCGCCACTTCGCGGATCTTATAGTCTACGGGCTCGTGCTTCCTTAGCTTTTCACGCTCCTCGGGAGTGCTAGCTTTCCTCCACTGCAGATATGAGTCAGATACCCATAACGAGCCAATCGGAACGAGTATAAACCACAAATTCCTTTGGGCCCAGCGAATTGCCCACTCTTGACAAGACTCCGAAGTATGCGCCAAGGCAGTTTGAGGGACGCTGTCTAGCTTCGGGATTTTCTGTCTTAGGCCCACTTGCCTCATCAATCTCTCCGGAAAAGTATAGACCATGAATTCCAAGCCGGAAACGCAAATGGACCGTGTCAGATCCAAAGACGATACTCCAGTCACCGATCTAATATGCCACCATGGCACGATCCACCTAATAAAGGGACCACCTTCACTCTTCAATTTATTTTCCCAATAATTGCATACTCGAGTGAAGTCCACCATGTATAGCCTCGTTCTCATCACAATTGATCGGGAGCGATATTCTGTCACGTCAACTTGGGGCTTGATCAATCGCAGCCTTTCCATTAGCCAGATCTGCAAAAAGGGGACGGGAGTTAGTATCCAAAGCCGGCCGAAAAAAAAACAAAAAAAAAACGACCGAATAGGACAGAAAACGAGTTCTTACCTGTAAAATAATAGGACTCCCAAGATAAGGATGCTCGCGGTTCACCTTCCTATTGTCCAATCCTAGAATGGTCTCCTCTAAAACTAAGCATGTTGGGCTCCTGCGCAGTTCCATTTGCTCCATTATGCCTAAAAATCGAGGGTCACCCCTCATCTCTTTGTCCACATGGACATTGCAATGAAGAAGGCAAAATCCATAAGCTCTGCGCCTCGCTGCATAAGAGATAGTAGGGTCCTCCCTATTTATAAATTAATCGACAAATTCAAACATACGGACACCTTTTGAGGTCACAAGACGGTCTACCTCGGCCTTGGTCAATCCAAGAAAATCCCTAAATTTATTTGTATAGCCTTGAGAGCTAGGGGGTATAGCGGAACACTTTCTGCGTCCCATCCTCCAACCGCAGCAATTTCTTCAGGAAAGGGACAAATTTCGCCTCCCAGAAAGGCAAATACATGAAAATTCGGGTCCCAATATTCAAGACAAGCATCCAAAACGGGCCTAATTACCTTCACTAGCTTAAAACATATGATTGATCCTAAGTTAAAAGCACCCATGTCGTGTTTCTCCACATTCGTAAATTCATTCGTCCACTCCTTAATGCGATTTTCAAAGGCATCCATATTTTTGGGAAAATTTGAGAAGATATATGAGGTTTTATGTAATAGACGAAGTCAAGGAAGAGAGAATTGTGAGAATAGAAGCTCAACCGAAGCCTCTATTTATACTATTCGACGTTCCCAAATTCTACCGAGAACCGACAAGCGGGAGAGAAGACGCATCAAAACCTGCGCCTCTTCGAAGAATCGCAGCTCTTGTTGCGCCTCTTCCCCGGGCTCTTTTCCTCGTTTGACAGCCGTGGGATCTTTCCTAATCTGTTTTAGTTAAAGTTTCCTATTCCTATAGGGACTTAATTCGGTAATTTCGATTAATTACCAAATTTATGTTTTCTAATCTTTTACAAGTTCGCTTTTCGAGGCAAAATCGACATTTTCGCCAAATACGCACACTTACTCGTTCTTTTTTTTTTCGGGGAATCATTTCACTCCCTCTTTTCAAAAATGTTCATGACACACTTAGACGTTTCTTTTAAATTCTTTTTTTAGGGGGTAACCCTCCCTACCGTCCGGTCGCGTCATTTTGACCATTTTCGGGCACATTTTTTTTCATTTTTTCTTCTTTTCTTTTCTCGCGCTAATTAAGGCCATCTTAATTCTTTTTTTGCTATATGTTTTGCTTGTGATTTCGTACGTGAATTTCGACAGCATGACGGCGCAAACCTTCATATGCCAAACCTATATTTCAAAGCTAACCTGCAGATACAACAAACACCCAGCAGCAAAGGCACGCAGGCCGTTATATATACAACCAAAATGCAAAAATATACATCAAAATACGGGCTCCTGCCCAAAATGTACAAATGTACAAACATAAGTCGTCGTATAACTAGTCCTGACGACCCCTCAGCTCAGCCACTGTCGCCTCAAGGGCAGCAATCTCAGCATCTCTGGCCTCGAGCTCTCTCAGCAAACGGGCCGTCTCCTCCTGGGACTGCGCCAGGTCACGCTCCCTCTACACAGAAAAATGGAGTGATACTTCACTTCACAAAATTGGAGGCAATAAAAATAAAGACGGGTACCAAAGGTTCATACATGCCGCCCCGAGCCATCTGTAAGGGCCCCAATGGCTGTAGCTCGCAGCCGGTTGGCCATCCTCCACAGCTCCACAGGCCTGGAGGGTGCCACCATCATTCAAATACGGAGAAGGTTCAAGCAAATGCATCAATATGTAATAAAGCATAAAATACTAAAGACAGCCAAAGCTGGGGGCTTACCCTCCTCACAACGTGCTGCCACTCATCCAAGCCAGCGTCACTCACCGCCTCCCTGAAAGACTGGATCTCCGCGATCACCCTCTTGCCCGCTGAGTCAATGTACTCCAACGTCTCTGAAAAAGCTTCGGGCTTGACGCCCGCCACCTCGATCTCCTACAAAACTCAAATGGTTCGTTATTCGCTAATCATTCATCAATTATCAGATCTATCAAAGACAAGTAAACGCAAAATATGCTTACCACGATCGGCCATTACGCTAGCCTCCGGTGAATAAACTCAGCGTACTAATCACCAGGGAGAAGGAGGGCGTCACCACTCGTGCCAGCCAGATCAGCTGCCTTCTCAGCCTCTAAAGACTCCATAAACATCATCCGTGGAGGGTCGATGGGAACCGTAAAACTGTCACGAGATCAATGCCAAGTCAAACGCTCACCCAAGTACCACACAGGCCCCATGGGTGTCGTCAACAGCAACCTACTCGAACTCCGGGGACGGAGAACCTTAGCCACAAAGGCTGGAGGCCTAGAGTAGCTCTCCCAGGGCCTGGACACCCACTAAAGCAAGAAAACGAGGGGTCATTCCTATGATCATCTCTAAATAAAGGAAAAATAAGATGAAGATCAAAGACACTTACGCTGTCTAACCTCAGAGCATTCACGCCCCTCCGACAAACATCATAAGAAGACCGCTGGCTCTTCTGACGACACACTACCCAGTCCCTCACGACGGGGTACGCTCTCGGTTCATCCTCCGCCCTCGCGGGCGCAAAGCCAGGGAAGTAAGAGTACAACCACGCCTACAGGCAAAATAATAATGATTACAAATCGTTTTCTACAAAAATGATCTTTCATATTTTCAAGAAAGGTTCATACCTCCAAGAGGAGTCCAGGACCAACAGTGGCAGGAGAAATCCCCTTCTCCATCAGCTCCGGACGGACCATGGCCCTCATATAGCGTATGAGGACCGTAAAACTAGAAGTAACCGAGTCCCAGCGACCTAGGCTACTCATGTCAGAAAGAAACGAAAGAAGCTTCGTCGATAGCCTCTCCCCCTTGTCTCCGAAGTAGATCGAAAACAAGAACCACCACAACCACAAACGAGCCCACTACTCAGCAGTACAAGGTGGTGGAGGCACCATGCGTCCATCCATCTTCACTCTCGCTGGAACCCTACCACCGAAATAGTCTCTGACGTAGGTACTCGGCACCAAACCAGGAACCTGGGCCGCACCCGCAGCCAGGTTCCAGCCAAACAGACTCCTCGCCTCGGCCGAGTCTACTCTCATGGCCGCCGAAAGCCACACCAATGGCTCCTCTCCACACGGCAAACCCGAGATCATGACGTAGTCCTCCAAGGTGACCCCGATCTCTCCAAAAGGCATATGGAAAGTCAAGGTCGTGTCTCAGAACCGATCAAGAAAGATCGAATCAGGCTGAGGTTAGCCCGAATCTTTCTCTCCTTTATCTCCCTCCAGCCACATCCCAAGGCACCAAAGTCTCCTCGCTCGATGATAGCCCTCTCCTCCTTCGACAGCTTCCCGAAGGCATCTATCATTGTCGTATAACCCAGCCTCCTGCGTCAATTCAAAAGAAAGCTTTCTTTAGCATAAAATGTGTAAGAAATAAATAAATAAGGGAATGATAATCTGAAGGCTTACCATGCTCCTCGCCGTCCTATATGACAGGTGGCTCTCCGCCACCCAAATAGATGTCTACCATCCCATTTCTCGGCCCACTCAGGCGCTCCTGCGAGCTGACGGCCGCCTCGTCCTACATTGGCCCTCCGCGGGACCTCCTCCTCTATATCCTCCTCCATCTCCTGGGTCGCTCCCGTAGCGGTGGAAGGGTCAAAGTCAGTGTGCATGGGGTCTCTCCCCGACGTAGAAGGAATATCCTCTGCAAAATCGAAGTAAACAAAGCAATATTATACACATTTTCCAGCATTTTTAAGCGTTTCAAGCATTTAAAAATGGCCTTTCTAGACATCTTTGGCCAGATGTTCCAAGCCCGACCACACATGTGGTAGTTTGAGTCAAGATGAGTCTAAATTCAAGCCTAGTTGCGGGTTTGAGTCAAAAATTCGGCAGCATTTCGCTACAATAACAATTATGCCATACAAAAGTGTCCCGGAGAAGTTGTCACACATTGAAAATCCGGCATAACAGTAAGTTTACCCATTACTCAAGGGTTCCAAAACATCAAGCTTCATCAAAAATGGACTAGCATAGGGCCATTTTCGAAGGGTTTTGCGGTTTAGCAAGAAACCGTCACATTTCGCGCTTAAATCCTTAATACTTGACGAAAATTCGAAAGAGATAAATGGTTATGTTCTTAACATGATCAATTACTCATTTCTAATATCAATTTCATGAGACAAATTCATTTGGGACGAAAGCCCAAAATTTTCGAACGAAAATGGGTATAAACCCTAATTTTTCGACCCAAATCAAAGCTCAAATGCAAAATAAAGCAAGTACAAGACACATACCTCAATTAGTTATGATTTATGGAAAGTTTTGGTCAAGTTTTGACGGAATTTGGTTTGAATTTGGTTGAGTTTTGTAAAGAAAACAAAATAGGTTTGAGTTTTTGAAATAAAAACAAACACGGCATAAGTCGGGTTTTACCCAGACAGGGGTGAGCTCGGGAGAAGACGCATCACTTGCTGCACCGCTTCCAAGGGTCGCAGTTTTTGCTGCGTCTCTTCCTCCGCGAGTTTCCTCAGAGATTCGTTAAAATTTGTTATAAGTTCGTTATTTGTGGGCCCGAGCTTCATGCGCCTCTTCCCCGACATATTATCTACAACATATGGCTCTTTTTTGGGCGTTTTCTTCATCCGAATCGGCATTTTCTCTTCAACAGACTACAGACAACCACGACATTTTGTTCCCCAGCGAGAATTCATGATCACTAAATACAGTTCATGGGTTTCTCCTCTTTATCGGAATTTCTCTTGCGACGACCTGAGCGGATTTTCTCCTCAGCGGTGCCAAGGATGCGCCGTTGTCGATCAAACACCTTTATTTTCCTCAGTGATGCCAAAGACGCATCGTTGTCGATCTATTATTTTCTCCTCGGTGGTGCCAAGGACGCGCCGTTGTCGACTCAACATATGATTCTTCCCCACAGAGCTTAAGATAAAATTCTCCGAAGAGTATTTGTACCTTCGAATCCTTCACCCAGAGGTGTCTCGGGTATGGTTTCTTCTTATGGCTGGCGAGCTTCCTTACGTAGTCTAATGGACTTTAAATGACCCTCCCCAATAGTCGATGGACTCTAAAATGTTCCCGACGACAGGTCCTTGGTTCAGACCCATTGAGCCGCCTTGCGTCGCCATAGTCGTCAGGTTGTAAACATTGATTGACCTGATGGCTATACTTTGACTTTTGCCTTGTCCAAGCCTCAATCAAAGTGGGGGCTCTGTAGATACCTCAATTCTAAACCTCCCGCCAACCACCCAGAGATGATTGGGCCGCATGTTTGATACGCGGAACGATTTATGACAGTCCATAAGTTCATCATTAAGTGATAGCTCAAATACTCGAGTCAACCCCTGGGCCGTCATCTACGCACCGATACAGTCGTTTTGACAGTAATTAGAGTTCATTTGGAGTCCAGGTCAAAAACCGCTTCATTTTCTAAAAACCGTTTAAATGTCGAGTCGGAATATTCCGGAATGTTCTAGAATTCTATAGATATTTATTCCTAATTAAAATTAATATTTTAAGTAAATATCTACCGTAATATTGTGTTTCATGGAATAAGGAAGTGTAAATCTACCGAAATTCCATAATAAAACGCTTAAATCTTTCTTGCGGAGGAGGAAACCGCTGGAGAAAAGACGCAGCAAATGCTGCGCCTCTTCGAAGAAACGCAGTAGTTGCTGCGCCTCTTCTCCAGTCCTCTTTTTGCTTTTTCCAGAATATTTTCGAGATTTGTTTCCAAATCCGTTTCATTCCATAACTCTTCCATATGTTTAGTATAAATAGAGGCCTTCGGCCTCCATATTTGGCACACGAGTGTTCCGCCCTTTCTCTCTCTCTCTCTCTCTCTCTCTCTTTGCATTCTAGACTACGATATTGACTTTAGACGCCTACGTGCTTGATCAATCGACCACGTAAGCTCAGATCATTCTGAGTCCCAGTCATGTTGCATAGACCGACCAACTTGACCAACTCCACCTTTAATCCACCTAATCAATCTACTAAAACCTCTAACGAGGGCACTTTCCACGCATATTCGAGTCGAGCAATCACTAAACGATAAATTTAGACAATCTCGTTTCGTCAAACATGTAAGTCTGAGGGTGTAAATCCCGTTTTATTATTGTACTTTTATATTGTATCAATTAATGTAAATCTATATCAAGAGCACGTTCGAAAACCGATTTAAAATCCACCTTTTAAAACCGTTTTTACGAAACAACATAGATCAGACGTCGAGAAGAAACGCAATAGCAGTTGCGCCTTCAGGAAGGATCGCAGCCTTGATGCGCCTCTTCCAGAGGCTGCCCGCTGCTCCTCCTCTTCTTCTTCTTCCTCGACTTCCTGCAAATTTCTTCCCTTTCTTATTCTTTCATTTTCCTTTATCCTCTTTGTTATTTTATTATATAAATCATATTTTTAACAACTCCCTTTTAAATACAATGCTTAATTCGTCCTTAATCCCGAGTAATTCAGTACTTGCGGGTTTTCGCCGTTTTAATTCAAATCGATTCTTCGGGGTTTCGACTTGTTCATGTCGAGGTTCTGGGTCCCAATTTGATACATACGTTTTCTTCCGAATCTTATTTGTCCAGTTTCGTCTTAATCTAACCTCAAGTTTCGCTTTTTTTGTATTCCCGACACGAGTTCATCGTATAATCATAATCAAGTAAACCGCTGTAATTTCTCATTTTAATTCGTTTTATGACTTACCCAAATACATATGATCGGTTAAAACACTTCAATTTGAGTCTAACATCGATAATCCATCTTAAATATACCAACGAACAATAATAGTGTTGCGATTCTGACTTCACAGCCAGAACCCAACTCGAGACCGCTATCGAGGCGGGCAAGATTAGGTGTTCGAATTAAAGAACTTCCTGATACGTACCCTCACCCCTTACTCCAGTTATCTCTGGATATCCTTGTGCATTGGCATCTCGAGAGTCATTCTAGACATAGAATGCTAAGGGTAACGAGTTCTTAGTGTTCATGTCATTACTTTGTATCTTGACATCGCACGAGGTATTCGAACGGTTTCCAATTTTCCACAATAAATTGGTGGCGACTCCAAAAATGCAGGCTTATTCATCCTTTCACCGGTTTCAATGCCTCACAAATCAATAACGGCCCATGACGTGCTTTGGCAAACCAAGGTTCTGTGGGAGAAGTGTCGCCGCCTCAAAACCACAACGTGCGGGTGTGCGCGGCGCGGGTGGCCCTGTCCACAATTAGTCCTTGTCTTATCTTGAGGTACCAAAACAGATTCTTGATCACAAGGTTTGGAAAACTAGGTCCGGGGAAACAATGTTGCTTAAGGTCCTATTGTCTAATCATGAGGTAGAAGAAGCTACTTGGGAGGCAAAAGAGGCCATGAGGGAATGGTATCCATCTCTTTTTGATCAGGTATGTGTGGTTATGGGGATGTAACCATGTTTCTTTTATTGGGGTAGGAGATGATCGCATAAGGTTTTGGTGTGGTTCATGTTAGTCTTTGCACAGTTAGTAGTTGTTTTGAGTCGGTTTGAGTTGTGGTCGGGAGTTTTGTTTGGAGTTTTTAGTTGCGTTGTTGTGTTGTGTTTGAGTTAGTATGTTTTGTTTTGAGTATGGGTTAAACTTCGGGGACGAAGTTTCTTTTTAAGGAGGGAAGACTGTAATACTATGGCTTTCTATGTCTTTGGGTACTCTATCGGGTGGGGCTTACTCTGTCGAGTAAGTAAGTTTGGTTTACGAAACAGTGTTCTGTTGATGGGTACTCGATCGAGTAAGTGTGGCACTCGATCAAGTAAGTGACTAACTCGACCGAGTAAGTTGGTTTTGCGGGTTGTTTTAGCCGGGTTTTGTTAGTAACACATGATTCATATTTAAAGCTTTCCGTCACTTTCTTTATCACTTTTATCTTTTCTAAAAACCTTTCAAGAGAGAAAACAAGTTACGTTGCTTTTATTCTTCGTGTTGCTATCAAATCCCAAAGGCTAAGGTCGTCGGATCGTCGTGTTCTTTACGCCGTTGAGTTCGTCGTGTCGTGGGTAATATTCTTGTATAGTTTTTATACCATTTTGTTGATTTTGTTTAAAACCCTAATTGGGTAGATTGGGGGTTTTTAGGAGTATAATGTTGTATTAGATGGTAATGGTATGATTATGTGATTATAGGAGGTGGTTTTGTAGAGGAGCAATATTGAATAGCTGCTTTATGACGATCTCGTGATTTGCTAATTCCAGGTAGGGTTTCTCTACTCGGTTATTGATTACATAATTGTTGGTGGTGGTTGTATTTATTGTTGATCTATAACATATTGGTTTTGTGTTGGCGTTGTTGTTGTATAATTGGTTGTGTAATTGTCTGTGGTTCGCGAGGCGTGTCCTCGGCTGAGTGGAGTCACTAATAGGAGTGGCTTCACGCCCTTGATTCGCCCTCTGTGGAACCCGCCACAGAAGGGGATGTGCACATAAAGGAACACGGGGTTTCGCTCGGAATAGATGAGCGGGGATTTGGTGGGTACGGCTGCAGTCCCCCACTGGCGGCGTGGAATATCTGTTGCGATGGGTATTCTGCAGGACTTGGGAATCCGTAACTTGTTTTGTGTAATCAGTAACTGACCCCGTTTAAATGTTTTGAAAATTATGTTGATCCATTCGGGGATGGTGAGCAGTTATTGAGCGGGTATGAGATGGCTTGCATGAGGGATAGCTGGGATGGAGTCACCACTTGTCACTATAGTCTTCCGTTGTGTCATGAACTAGTTTCCTTTCAGTTGGTTGAGTTTTGGAACATTTGTATTTACTTTACAATTTTGGTTTGGAATTGTAATCACTTAAACTCTTTCACTTATTTAAGTATGTTTCTTTATGGTCTATTTGATATACATGGCCTCGGGTAACCGAGATGGTAGCATTCCCATGCATTAGGTGGTCCGGGTAAGGCACTTGGTGTATGGGGGTGTTACACCTGTTACTCGAATAACTCTGAGACGGACCCTATGAGAAACTCCCCTGTGATGGCCTATGAAAACCTCTGCCCACAGCACTATTACACTCATGTCTCTTGTGGCCCATACCGCTACAGTTGTAGCAAGATATACCCCAACTGCTACTACCACCACGACGACCATGCCCAAAGGATGCTCCACTACTAAACCCTGATCCCGATGAGTAAGCCCTAGCCTCGTTATGGTTGCCCCTCTTGTTACTGGACTGACCACCACCCTTACTCTCAGCCTTCCTCTTCTCTCCCTATTCTCCTTGGCCATTTCGACCAATCACTCTCAGCCCTCCCTGATCACTCATACACTTCCTTATCATCTGTAAGGACCCCAACTGGTAGCTTCTCCATTATCTTGTAGGTCAAGCCCTTCTCAAACCTCAGTGCCAAGTTCCTCTGGTTCAACCCCATATCATCTGCATACCTAGACTTCTCATTAAACTTATGATAGTACTCAGCCACAGTCATATTCGGAGTCATCTTAAAATCATCAAACTCCTCCCTCAGCTTACTACGAACATACACAGGTACAAACTCTCGGCGCATAGCTCTCTTAAACTCGCTCCATGGTATAGCTGACTTACCCTGCCTCACGTACAAATCTAGGGCATTCTTCCTTGCCTTATCCCACAACTCTCCCATAGCATGTCTCAAGTAGAACGCAGCTTATTCCACTTTGAAGTCCTCAGGACAGTGAACCACATTCAAGATATTCTCCATCTCCCTATGCCAATTGTCGAGCAAAATTAGAGCACCGGTACCCATATATTCCTTTGGGTTGAAACGAGCTATGGTAGTGCTCATCTTAGCGAAGTCTACCCCAGCCTCTTTGTCCTTCCCAAACTTCTTAAGAGGCTCTTGATGCTCAAGCATCTTGGCAACTTCATCTACACTGATCAACTCAGCCCTAGCATACAAAGCGGATCTCTTTGGCGGTATCTTTAAGCTATATAAGAGAAGAGACAAACGTAAACACATATCCCACGCCTCAACGCGTATATAACCTGTGCAAACCACACTCGATCGAGCAACTAAACCCACTCTATCGAGTTGAGGTCACTCGATCAAATTGTCCACTTACTCGATCGAGTACCTTAACACCAGAACCTGACCAGAACGTATCACATAACCCACTCGATCGAGCCCGACACTTACTCGATTGAGTAGCCCTCACTCGATCGAGTACCCGACTTACTCGATCTAGGGCCCCAAAACAGCAGCGACTGCCCAAAAATCGTCATATACACACTCGACCGAGCTCAGCCCACTCGATCGAGCCCAACCTACTTGATCGAGTATCCCCCACTCGATCGAGTCATGCTGACTCGTTAACTACCCGCATGCTTAACTCAACAACTTTTCACAACTATACACACACACACAATAACACAACATCTTATTTACAAGTTCCTATAAAGCCACGTTATAAATCACCATCATGGAACTTCATTATTCACACAACATATCATTTATCCACCAATTCATACAACACATCATTCAATATATATATATATATATATATATATATATATATATATATATATATATATATATATATATATATATATATATATATATATATATATATATATATATATATATGCAATAGGACATTAACAAGCACATTGTGATCCCATGACACCCCATAGTGACCTGTTCAAAGTTGTAGGGCGAGTTCGCGACTTTAGGACGTCTCCCAAGACTTTGCATTAGCTCCTAACGACTCCTACCCGGGTTCATTTTATTTTGAATCCCTAGATTCATTGGGTTCATTAGTTACAGGTTCCAAAATCGTCGTTCTGATACCACTTTGTAACACCCCCACACACCAAGGTGCCTTACCCAAGACTACCTAATGTATGGAAGTGCTACCATCTCGGTTACCTGAGGCAATGTACATCAAATTGACCATAAAGAAACGTACTTAATTAAGTAAATGAGTTTAAGAGTTTACAAGATCAAATCCAAAAACTGATAAAAGAAATACAAATGTTCCAAAACAAAATCCAACTACAATAAACTAAGCCAAAGACGCAGCGGAAGACTCTAGTGACAAGTGGTGACTCCATCCCAGCTATCCCTCGCGCAAGCCATCTCATACCTACTTAATAACTACTCACCATCCCCGAATGGATCACCATAGTTTTCAAAACATTTAAACGGGGTCAGTTACTGATTACACAAAATAAGATATACAACATACAACATACAGACCACCCAACTCCGTCACAACTCTACACACCTGACTACACACTTAAGTGTGTAGTCCTGCCAGAATACCCATCGCAACAGATATTCCACGCCGCCAGTGGGGGACCGCAGCCGTACCCACCAAATCCTCGCTCATTTATTCCGAGCGAAAACCCATGTTCCTTAATGTGCACATCCCCTCCTGTGGCAGGTTCCATAGAGGGCGAATCAAGGGCATGAAGCCACTCCCGCAAGTGACTCCACTCATCCGAGGACACGCCTCGCGAACCACAGAAAATTACACAACCAATTATACAACAACAACACCAATACAATACCAATACGTTAAAGATCAAAAATAATCACAAACATCACCAAACAACTATGTAATCAATAACCGAGTAGGGAACCCTACCTGGAATAAGCAAATCGCTAGATCGTCACAATCAGCTATTTAAAACTGCTCCTCTACGAAATCACCACCTATAACCACACAATCATACAATTACTATCTAATACACATCATACTCCCAAAATCCCCCAAACTACCCAATTAAGGTTTTAAACAAAATCAACTAAAAGGCATAAAAACTATACAAGGATCTTACCCACAATATGACGAACTCAACGGCGTAAAGAATTCGATAATCTGACAACTCTAGCCTTAGGATTTGATAGCGATATGAAGAAGTAAGCAACGTAACTTTGTTTAGGTTTTGTGAGATTTAGAAAAAGGTAAAAAGTGAAAAAGGAACTGATGGAAGTGTTTATATATCATTCTCGCATTGCTAACAAAATCCGGCAAAAATAACCCATAGAACCAACTTACTCGATCGAGTACCCATCAGCAGTACACTGTTTCGAAACCAAAACTCACTTACTCGACAGAGTAAGCCCCACTCGATAGAGTACCCAACTGAACAGAAAACCGTATTATTACATTTAAGCCTACTTTCCCTCTTGCTTATTCTAATAATAGCTTATAGCTAATGATTTATTCTTATTTAATGGGATAATTGCTACATGGGGATGTCTTGACATAGTAGGTGGGAGATGGAAAATGAACTGAATAGGCTTGATCTTGACTATGGGCAAGCTATAAAATTGGTAAGGTAGAACCTCTTTGGACCGATGCATCCATATCCGGTCTCTCTTAGGTGAGTGTAGGTCTCCGTATGGTGTGTGTTCATCAAAACGTACAAGTATGGTCTTGATTTCATCTCTTTATAAGCATTGCATTCATATCTTGTAAGCATGAAGCCATTCACATTGTTTTGTTGCCCATTTCTAGCCCTTTACCAAATCATTTTCACATATTATACTAGCTACATATAAACATGCTTACCTTGTTGAGCTAGTAACCGTTTCATGTGTGTTTGGGTGCTCATTTGGGATGATTCTTATTATATATTATCAATGTGAGCTTGGTGAAAAATTATGAAAGAAAATAAATGGAAAAATGAGAAAGAATGAAAAAAATGAAAAAAAAAAACAAAATGAGAGAGAAGCATGAAAAGAAATGAAGAAGAATTTATGTTTAGTGACTTCCATGTTATTACTCAACAGAATTTGGGAAGTTCACTTATGTTTTGTATTGCAAAAGAAGTCGATTCACTAATATTGGCTCGAGTTTTATCAATTGGTTTGGGTTCGGGATTTGAATTGAGCATCGATGCACACTTTGGTTAGTTGTTAGCTTGACTTAGCTCCACTCTCCAATAATCATTTGTTCCCCTTTCTATCCATTTCCAATTACCTTATTCTTACCCATATGACTTCTTTTTCATGCTAGCATTTGAATGTTGTGACTTGTGGTTTTGAAATCGTTACCATATTAGATTGTGGGTACATTCTCATGAGTCGAGGATAGGTGAGTGTTTTCACACAAAATGTCCTTTCACATACAAACGAGTTTGAGTGCATCGTGAGAGTACATCAGTCAAAAGATCATGCAAGAGCTTAAAGGTTCGTTCAAAGCCTTTCATGTTACGCTGTCATGTAAATCTCATCTATGTTTTTACATTATTCCTTATGCCCATGTTGTCTCGGGTTTTGAATCATTATGCTTAGCTTGTTTTAGGATTTTACAATTAATGGGATATGGTTTCTTGCTTGGGGACAAGCAAGAGTTTACTTGGGGAGTTTGATATGTCCATTTTATATCGGATTTTACCCCTCATTTTAGCTCGGTTTTGATTGAATATCGTACTTTAATTAGTATATTTGTGAGCTAATCTTGTGTTCTAGGTGTGTTGCTTGTATTTTATCGCTTTTTGTAGGAATGAAGCACTTGGATGCTTTTTCCCGTCATTTTACCAAGCACCGAGTTCACTAAGCTAAGTGGAAGCAAGATGGACCATGATAGGAAATGACAAGGTCCAAGCATGAAGAATTGTGGAGATATGGTGCACATATAAAATCACAAATGAAGCCAAAGTTATGAAGTCCACACAAACACATGGGATGCTCAACTATGGATGCTCATGGGATGCCAAATTATGTGATTAACCGGATGATTAAGGAGGAGTTAAGGCATTGCATAGGATTCTTGGAGGCATTTAATCAAGAGTTGAAGATTAATATTCGGAAACCTACGGCCCCGATCGGGGTTGACCTCCTCTTAGACTTTTACGTTATGCCCCTATTTTACTATAAAGAGGGGCCTTAATTCGTCATTGTATGACATCTTTTCATACGTCTTTCATATACCATTTTACTCTCTATTAGCCTTAAGCAAACAAATTCTCTCATAGTTCTCATTTTAGTTTTAATAATGTTAAGCATGTGATATTTGTTAAACATTTGGTTCTTATATTCAAGCTTTTGGTTCTTATTTGTTCTTCCTTGCAAGTTCCTAGTTCAAGTTCTATTTCTTACTCGGTAATTTTAATTCTAGTTTATTTAGTTTACATTTCCACTTTAGTTATCACATAGTTTGTTATTACATTTCATGTTTCACTCTTTAGTCTTTATCAATTCTATAGTCATGTTTTGCATTTCGTTCATCATAATTGGTAGTTTACATTTCAATATGTTTAGCTAAATTTCCTTAGTCTAGAGACTAGAGAAGCCATGCAACAACTAATATATATAAAATCATAAATTAGGTTGATATAATATTGTCTAATTTTTTTTATCACATGTTTGTATCGTCACGATTAATCTTTGTTTAGTGGCCATAATCATCGATTAAGTTTGATAATTCATTCTATAAGTCGAGAGGCACGGAATAGGATTAGACTAAGCATGTGTAGTAGGACGACCTAGTCATAAACGAGAGTTTCTCTATGACCCGGTCTATGGTTGACACTAATATCGTGAGGTGGGTGTCTTTAAGCCTAAGCAATTAACAATGTTTTTATTTAGAAGTTTAACATGAATATATATTTACATTTGCATGTGTGACCCGACTCCTCTAGACTCCTTTAATCATATATTGTTATATCATTTTATTTGCCAACTAACAAAACCAAACCAATCATAATCGACCTTGATAAAAGCCTACTCATAGTATTTCATAGCGCAATTCCCGTCTCCTTGTGTTCGACCCCTATTACTACATTAATTTGTGTCTAGGGAATTTATCTTTGTTAGGTGTGCGACATAGCCTATCAGAACCGATCTTTAAGGCCCCGTACCGCAGGGGTCCTAAAGAGTTACGAGAACTGAAGAAACAGTTGGATGATTTGATAGATAAGGGATACATTAGACCTAGTTTATCTGTGGACATGGCCACCTACACGCCAAGCCAATCTGTGGACGTATAGCTGTCTCTTTGAAAACCACGCTCGGCGGCATAAAAATGCTTTCGACCGAATCGTCCCTCTTTTGCATCCTATCTCTAGAATGACTCTCGTACGCCCTGGATAAGGTCGTCCACTATCCAAAGTTTCTGAGTAAGAGGTGAAGGTACGTATCTGAAATCTCTTTAACCGGACACCTAATCCCGCCCGCGGTAGCGCCCTCTACTGATTGATCTTGGATGGTTAAATGCAAAAGTTGATAAAACGGGTAAATGCATGAATGCGCATCCACAAGTTTGAACCTAATATGTGAGCTTTCTATGTCGATTGTTTAATCCAAGTATCAAGTATTTGATGTCGAGTTGGATTTAGTGTTGATTTGCATGCAAGTCGGAAATTAAACATCCATTTACTGAGTTAGGTTTATGGTGCATAACGTGATCTGTTTGTCTTAGTAAAGCGTTTGGCAAATAAAATGTAAAATGGGCAGATTCGTCGCCTGATCCGTCCTGTATTCGGATTAACCGAAGTCGGGATCGTCCTAGACTAGTGCTGGAAGGAAACAGGGTCTGCATCAGGCAGCCTATATAGGCGCGAGCCATCAGGCGATGCAAACAGGCCTGTCCTGGTTTGAAGATTGGAAAATGAGTGGCCTGTTTAGGCGCGGATCAATAGACGATTGAAGGGACGTCTTCTGACCATTAAAAAGGTTTGTAAAATGGTTCGAAAAGAGGGTGTTTTAACCCGTATTGGTTTGAAAAGGTCGTTTAGACCGCTTTTGTGTTGATATGAAGAATGAGACTTGAACAATCATCATTATATTGATGATATTCGATGTCGGGTTCGGTTTTGCAAGCTTGACATGAATAGTTTTGAAAATTATTATGAAATAATTGTATTAAGTTCATTTGTTTGTGATTAGTAAATGTTTATCATCGTACTCAGGTTTAAAACCGACATGGTATGTAGAACCAAGGATGGCTTTTTATTTACGACTAATATGTTTGTTTTGAAAATGTAAAGAAATGAAATAAAAGGTTGTAAAATACCTTTTAAAATGTATTTAACCAAATATTATCACCGGAATACGGATTTAACCGTCATGGAATGGTAAACCAAGGGTGAAAATGTTTTATGGCTAAAAGTTTATCATGAAAAATGATTTGAAATATTTGAAATGGTGAAAACCGATTACAAATAAGAAATAAAGTTGAAAGGAAAAGATGAAACCAAACACGGCTGGATTAAGGCCTGAGTGGGGGTTTAGGCGCGAGCCTTCCTGCTATACAAGCAGCCCCTATCTCCGGCCAAAATCCGGTTTTGGCTCATCTAACCTATATTTGAATCATGTTATGCATGTTTTAGCATGTTGTATTCATAAGACAGATGAAAAACATGATAGAAGAGGATTTTTACACCCTCATACTTACATGCTAGGCTTGAGACGAGAAATCAACGAAAGTGTATCAACTTGTATTGTCGGAAAACTCGGTTTGAAAACCGTTTTAGCAATGTAAAAGAGTGTTTTGTTAAGTTTAGTGATGGTGTAGTTGGTCGAGATGGTCGGTCAAGTGATTTAATGCACGATGACGGTACCAAACAATGTGTAAGGCTTGTGTTTTCGATCGGTAGGTCGAAAACACGTGTCGGTTTGTGACTTGAGAAGTCGAGTCTAGAATTTTACGGGAGAAATGAGGGGGCGGACACTCCCGTACCTTCAAATGGTGGCATTTGAGGGGTATTTATAGAGAAATGGGTGGTTGTGTGCGTTTTGAGCGACGTGGCCGCATGGGCTGCTCGAAGAGGCGCAAGCGCATTCGCGGGTCTTCGAGGTGTCTTGTCAATATCACGCAATTGAAATCATGATTTGTTCTATCCTATGTTTTGGATGACATGATTTGTACTTGACCATGAAGTATTCCGGGAATACTTAACATGGAAGTCTTGAAAAGTTTTGTTTTTTATGTTTGACTCGGTTTCACTCGTTGTTGGAGTCGGGATTTGAATTTTGAGTCGGTTTTTGGTCTGGTGTCGGTTTTGACACTAGTTAGTGTCATTGTGACCCCGTCGTTATGCATTAAACACTACAGCTACTTTTGAAAAGTTTTGAAATGTTTTATTTTTGAAATCGTTTTAAGTTTTCTAACGTATAGTTGTACACAAATTGTCGATCAAACGCTGTGATTCCTAAGCATGTTGTAGTCCAATAATCATCGGGTGTTTGTTGGAGACTCGACAGATATTGGGTATCTACAGTATCATCGTGGGGAGCACCAGTTCTGTTTATGAAGAAGAAAGATGGGAGCTTGAGGTTGTGTATCGACTATAGGGAGCTGAACAGTGTAACAGTGAAGAACAAGTTTCCTTTGCCAAGGATAGATGACCTGTTTGACTAGCTGAGTGGGGCATGAGACTTTTCAAAGATTGATCTAAGATCAAGGTACCATCAGGTGAGGATTCGGGATGAAGACATACCAAAGACAGCTTTTAGATCGCGGTATGGTCACTATGAGTATGTGGTGATGTCGTTTGGGTTGTCTAATGCACCGGCAGTGTTTATGGATTTGATGAACCGGGTCTTCAGTCAGTTTTTGGATCAATTTTTGGTGGTGTCCATAGATGATATCTTAGTCTATTCCAAGAATAAGGAGGAGCATGAGGAGCACTTGAGGTTGGTATTGCAAACTCTGCGCGACAACCAGTTGTATGCAAAGTTATCTTAGTGTGAGTTCTGGCTAGAGGAAGTGGCCTTTCTGTGTCATGTGATTTCTAAAGATGGTGTATTTGTGGATCCTACCAAGATAGAGGCGGTATCTAAGTGGGAAGCACTAAAGAATGTGGCAGAGATAAGGAGTTTCTTGGGTTTGGCAGGGTACTATAGTCGGTTCGTGAAAGACTTTTCTAAGATCGCCAGACCTATGACTGTGTTGATGTGGAAAGAGAATAGGTTTTGATGGAATGAAAGTTGTGAGACGGCGTTCCAAACATTAAAGGAGTGTTTGACCACAGCTCCAGTCTTAATTTTACCTAAAGGGTGCGAGAACTTTGAGGTGTATACAGATGCTTCTAAGAATGGGTTAGGTTGTGTGTTGATGCAGAACGGGAAAGTCATTGCCTATGCTTCAAGGCAATTGAAGCCTTATATGGAGAACTATCCGACGCATGACCTAGAGTTGGGTGCAGTTGTGTTTGCTCTCAAGATTTGGAGGCACTTTCTTTATGGGGCGACCTTTAAGGTGTTTTCTGATCACAAGAGTCTAAAGTACATCTTTACTCAAAAGGAGCTGAACATGAGACAGAGGAGGTGGATGATCTAATAGGGGATTATGACATGAATATCATTGTGGACATGGCCACCTACGCGTGGCAAACCCGGGGACGCATAGCGGTCTTTTTGAAAGCCACGCTCGGTGGCGTAAGAATGCTTTCGACCGGATCATTTTAGATCGGTCGCTTTCGTCTCGGCAAGGGTCTCAAAACGATGCAAGAGATGTTCGGAGTCGCCACCAAGCATTTGTGGGATGCTTGGAACCCGTTTGAATCCACTTTATACCTCGGTCAAACGAAGCACAAAGCAGGGTTTGACATAGGTACTAAAGATAAGGAGTCGTCCCTCTTTAGCATCCTATATCTAGAATGACTCTCGTACGCCCTGGATAAGTTCGTCCACTATCCAAAGTTTCTGAGTAAGAGGTGAAGGTACGTATTGGGAAGCCCTTTAATCAGACACCCAATCCCGCCATGTAGCGGCCTCTCTCTTGATCGATCTTGGTTGGTTAAATGCAAAAATTGATAAAACGGTTTAAATGCATGAATGCGCATCCAATAGTTTGAACCTAACATGTGAGCTTTCTATGTCGGTTTGTTTAATCCAAGTATCAAGTATAAGATGTCGAGTTGGATTTAACGTTGATTTGCATGAAAGACGGAAATTAACATCCATTTACCGAATTAGGTTTATGGTGCATAACGTGATCCATTTGTCTTAGTAAGGCATTTTGCAAATATGATGTTTGAATGAGCAGATTCGTTATCTGATCCGTCCTGTATTCGGGTTAACCGAAGTCGGGATCATCCTAGACAAATGCTAGAAGGGGAACAGACCCTGCATCAGACAGCCAGAAGAGGCGCGAGCCTATTTGCAATGCAAAGGGGTCTCCCCTGGTTTGAAAATAGAAAAAAATGATGGCCTTTTTAGGCGCGGGTCAACAGACGATGGAAAACGTCTTTTGACCATTGAAAAAGTTTGTGAAACGTGTTGAAAAATGGGTGTTTGAACCCGGCTTGATTTGAAAAGACCATTTAGGCCGCTTTTGTGTTGATTTGAAGAACGAGACTTGAATAATCATCATTGTCTTGACAATATTCGATGGCGGGTTCGGTTTTGCAAGCTTGACATGAATAGTTTTGAAAATGATTATGAACTAATTGTTTTAAGTTCATTTGCTTGTAGTTAGTCAATGTTCATCATGGTACTCGGGTTGAAATACGACATGGTATGTGTAACACCCCACGGTAATTGAAGAGGTCCAATGATAGGCTTAAATGACTAGTGCTTAAAGGGATTGGAAGTACTACTCATATCAACAAAGTGCACTTTCTTTTATGGTCACCCATGCGAAAGAACTCGAAAGTTAAGCGTGCATAGCTGGGAGTAGTCTTAGGATGGGTGACCTCCTGGGAAGGTTTCCGGGATGCGCATGAGTGAGGACAAAATGCGCTATAAAGGACCCATGTTGATCTGTGGGCCATGTACATAGCCTGGTGAGCTATCATAAGTAACCGCTCCCGACCCGGTTTGGGCCGGGGTGTTACAGTATGTGGAACCAAGGATGACTTTGTGTTGCTGACTAATACATTTTTTTTTAAAATGTAAAGAAATGAGAAAGGCTTTAAAATACCCTTCAAAATGTAAAGAAATGAAATAAAAGGCTTTAAAATACCTTTTATAATGTAATTAACCAAATATTATCACCGAAACACGGATTAAACCGTTATGGTATTAGGAACCAAGGATGATTAATGCTTTATGGTTAAAAACTTGTCATAAAAATGGTTTGAAAATACTTGAAATGGTAAAAACCGATTACAAATATGAAATAAAAATGAAGGAGATGAAGAGACCAAACACGATTTGGATTTAGGTTGGGCAGGTTGCTTTAGGCGCGAGCCTGTATGCTACGTAAGTAGCCTCTGCCTCAACCAAAAATCCGGTTTTGGGTCATTCTTCCCGTGTTTTGGACCATATTATGCATGATTTAGCATGTTATAATCATGAAACATATGAAAACATGATAAAAGAAGATTTTTACACCCTCATACTTACATGCTAGGCTTGTGGCGAGAAACCGACGTAAGTGTATCAACTTGTTTGGCCGAAAAATTCGGTTTAAAAACCGTTTTAGTAAGTAAAAAGAGTGTTTTGTTAAGTTTAGTGACGGTGTAGTGGTCGAAATGGTCGGTCAAGTGATTTAATGCACGATGACGGTACCAAACAATGTGTAAGCCTTGTGTTTACAATCGGTAGGTCGTAAACACGTGTCGGATTGTGACATGAGAAGTCGAGTCTAGAATTTTAAGGGAGAAAAGAGGGGGCGGACAATCGCGTAACTCTCAAACGGTGGCATTTGAGGGGTATTTATAGGAAAGTGGGTGGTTGTGTGAGTTTTGAGCGACTTGGCCGCATGGGCTGCTCAAACAGGAGCGAGCCATGTCGCACGTCTTCGAGGTGTCTTGTCACTATCACACGAGGAAATCATGATTTGTTCTATCCTATGATTTGGAAGAACTTGATTTGTACTTGACTATCTAAGATTCCGGAAAACCTTAACATAGAAGCATTTGAATGGTTTGTTTTTTGTGTTTGACTCGGTTTGACTCGTTGTTGGAGTCGGGATTTGAATTTTGAGTCGGTTTTTGGTCCGGTGTCGGTTTTGACTCTAATTAGTATCATTGCGACCCCATCGTCATGCATTAAACACTCCTGGTACTTTTGAAAAGTTTTAAAATGTTTTACTTTCGAAATCGTTTTAAGTTTTCCGACGTATAGTTGTACACAAACTGTCGATCA
Organism: Silene latifolia; assembly: GCF_048544455.1. Taxonomy (NCBI): domain Eukaryota; kingdom Viridiplantae; phylum Streptophyta; class Magnoliopsida; order Caryophyllales; family Caryophyllaceae; genus Silene; species Silene latifolia. The sequence goes on from NC_133529.1 coordinate 40,254,556, forward strand.
AACGCTGCGATTCCTAAGCATGTTGTAGTCCGATAATCATCGGGTGTTTGTTGGAGACTCAACAGATACCGGGTATCTACAGAGCCCCACTTTGACTGAGGTTTGGACAGGGTGAATGTCAAAGTAGAGCCCCCAGGTCAATCGAAGATTACAACCTGGAGACCGAAGCGACGTCGAGGCGGCTCGAAAGGATTCGGGCCAAGGACCTGCCGTCGGGAAGGGCGACGCCAAGGCGACTCGAGGGTACGAGCCAAGGACCTATCATTGGGAACAGTTCAGAGTCTGCCGACTGTCCGTACGGGTCGTTCAAAGTCCATTAGACTACATACAAAGGCTCGCCAGCCATAAGAAGGAGTCATACCCGAGGCATCTTCGGGATATGTCCTTGCGCGTTTGCGGACAAAGGCTCGACAGCTGTGTTGCGTACAAGAAGGGGCTCGCCAGCCGCGGTGCGTATATAAGAGGGGCTCGCCAGCCGCGGTGCATATGTGAAGGGGCTCTCCAACCGCGGTGCGTATATGAAGAGGCTCGCCAGCCGCGGTGCGTATATGAAAGGGGCTCGCCAGCTGCGGTGCGTATGTGAAGGGGCTCGCCAGCCGCGGTGCGTATATGAAGGGGCTTGGCAGCCGCGGTGCGTATATGAAAGGGGCTCGCCAGCCGCGGTGCATAGTAAGGCTCGCCAGCCATATGTGTTTGTAAGGCCCGCCAGCCCTATGCGTTTGTAAGGCCCACCAGCCATATGCGTTATAAGGCCCGCTAGCCATATGCGTTTGTAAGGCTCGCCAGCCATATGCGTCTGTAAGGCCCGCCAGCCATATGCGTTTGTAAGGCTCGCCAGCCATATGCGTTTGTAAAGCCCGCCGGCCATATGCGTTTGTAAGGCCCGCCGGCCATATGAGTTTGTAAGGCTCGCCAGCTATATACGTTGTAAGGCCCGCCAACCATATGCGTTGTAAGGCCCGCCAGCCATATTTGTATGTGTTGCGTTTTGAGGCTCGCCAGCCACATCGAAGGTCGATTGATCGACCGTGGGAAATAGCCGTGTTGGATGGGCTAGTTTTGGGAAGTTTGTTTGAATTAGAGAGCTTCGTGAGGAAGCCTCTGATGTCCTGTTGGGGAATCTCGGTGTTTTTATTGAATATTTGTGGTGCCGGAAAGGGATAGCTTTGTGAGCCTAGCCCCCAGAGTCGGCAGCGATTTTTGAATCTCGAGGAGAGATAACGGTTTTTATTGCCGTTGGTTTTGTAGGAAGGAGACAGATGCGCGCTCTTGTAGATACCCAGTATCTGCTGAGACTCCAACAAACACCCGATGATTATCGGACTACAACATGTTTTGGAATCGCGGCGTTTGATCGACAGTTTGTGTACAACTTTACGTCGGAAAACTTAAAACGATTTCGAAAATAAAACATTTCAAAACATTTCAAAAATATCTGGAGTGTTTAATGCACGACGACGGGGTCGCAATGACACTAACTAGAGTCAAAACCGACACCGGACCAAAAACCGACTCAAAAATTCAAATCCCGACTCCAACAACGAGTCAAACCGAGTCAACCACAAAAAACCAAACATTTCAAACCTTCTACCTTAAGTTTTCCTGGATTCATGTTGGTCAAGTACCAAACATGTGACTATAAAACCTAGGATAGAACAAATCATGATTGCGTTTGTTGTGAAAGTGACAACACAGCTCGAAGACCCGCGACGTGGCTCGCCCCTATTTGAGCAGCCCAAGTGGCCACGTCGCTCAAAACTCACACAACCACTCATTCTCCTAGAAATACCCCTCAAATGCCACCCATTTGAGACTTACTCGAGTGTCCGCCCCTTCTTTTCTCCCTTAAAATTCTCGACTCGACTTCTAAAGTCACAATCCGACGCGTATTTACGACCTACCGATCGTAAAAACGAGCCTTACACATTGTTTGGTACCGTCAGCGTGCATTAAACCACTTGACCGACCACTTCGACCACTACACCATCACTAAACTCTTAAAACACTCTTTCTACTTACCAAAACGGTTTTAAACCGAGTTTTTTCCGATCAAACGAGTTATTACAATTACGTCGGTCACTCGCCATAACCAAACATGTAAGTATGAGGGTGTAAAAATCCACTTTCATTATGTTTTCATTTGTTTCATGACTCTAACATGCTAAAACATGCATAACATGAACCAAAAAATGGAATAAACGAGCCAAAACTGATTTTTGGTCTGAGGTAGAAGCCCCTTAGGTCGCCAACTGGCTCGCGTCTAAATGGGGTATTCAGACCAGAAATCAACCGTGTTTGTTCTCGTCATTTCCCTTAATCCATTTTTCATATTTGTAATCGGTTTTTACCATTTCAAGTATTTTTGAAACCTTTTTGTTTCATTTCACATGTTTTAACCATAAAGCATTTTTCACCCTTGGTTCCTCATACCATGACGGTTAAATCCGTGTTTCGGTGATAATATTTGGTTAATGACATTTAGAAGGTATTTTAAAGCCTTTTATTTCATTTCTTTACATTTCCAAACAAACATATTAGTCACCAACACAAAATCATCCTTGGTTCTACATACCATGCCGGATTTTAACCCGGGTACGATGACGAGTATCGACTAATTACATTCAAATGGACTTAAAACAATTAGTCCATAATCATCTATCAAAACTATTCATGTCAAGTTTGTCAAATCGAACCCGACACCGAATATTATCAAATAATGATGATTATTCGAGTCTAGTTCTTCAAATCAATAAATGCGGTCTAAACGACCCTTTCAAATCAAACCGGGTTCAAATACCCATTTTCAACACGTTTTATAACGTTTTCTAAAAGGTCAGAATACGGCACATAAACCGTGGGCAAACCCGCGCCTAAACAGGCTCTCCATTTCTCATTTTCAAAACCAGAGGGAGGCCCCTTACACCACCGGCTGGCTCGCGCCTCATATAGCCGTCTGGTACAGGGCCTGTTCCCTTCCAGCATTAGTCTAGGACGATCCCGACTCCGATTAACCCGGATATAGGACGGATCAGACGACTGTTCAAACCATATTTGCAAAATGCCTTACTAAGACAAATGGATCACGTTATGCACCCTAAACCTAATACTGTAAATGGATGTTTAATTTCCGTCTTGCATGCAAATCAACCATTAATCCAACTCGACATCTTATACTTGATACTTGGATTAAATCAACCGACTTAGAAAGCTCTCACATGTTAGGTTTAAATTATTGGATGCGCATTCATGCATTTAAACCGTTTTATCAACTTTTGCATTCAACCAACCAAGATCGATCAGTAGAGGCCGCTAAACGCGGGCGGGATTGGGTGTCTGATTAAAGGGCTTCCCAATACGTACCTTCACCTCTTACTCAGAAACTTTGGATAGTGGACGACCTTATCCAGGGCGTACGAGAGTCATTCTAGAGATAGGATGCTAAAGAGGGACGATTTCCTTATCTTTAGTACCTATGTCAAAACGCTTTTATGTGCTTCGATTTGACCGAGGTATAAAGTGGAATTCGAACGGTTCCGTGCATCCCACAAATGCTTGGTGGCGACTCCGAACATCTCTAATCGTTTCGAGACCCTTACCGAGACGAAACCGACCGATCTAAAACGATCTGGTCGAAAGCACCTTTACGCCGTCGAGCGTGGCTTTCAAAAAGACCGTTGTATGTCCGCAGATTGAACCGGACCTGCAGGTGGGCCATGTCCACAGATTGGCGACTCCGCTGGGGATAACTAGGACACTTACGTCTTTGTGATCCCTAGATGGTGAGACTCGAACGAGGTCTTGGTTGGAATGCATTAATTGATATTACGGTCACGGTCGGGTTCCTTGTCCGGGCCCACAACCTAACCCTTTTCGACCAGTTGGCTCGTTTCGTCGGCATGAGTTTTCTCATCCCCGCGTTTCGAATCCCGATTGAGTCAAGCATACCGTTGACGTTACACATTTCTGTTTCGTCAAAGAGCTTTCATCACTTTCGAGCACGAGGCTAGGGCACCCTCCTTACACATTTTGTTTGGATTGGTATCCCTCTCGCAAATCGGGGTTTGATTGCTTGGTGTGTAACCCACCCTTTTAAGCCAAAACCCGTGTGAGCATAATGCATAATATAATGAACTGTGAGTGCTTATGTGCTATCGTATCATAAGTCCTTCCGTGTCATTTTCAAACTTTCAAAAACACCCTTTTCGCGCCGTTATAATGGCCATTTCAAACCTCGGTCTTTCGCCGACCGATGCACGCCTTTCTAAGCCGTCGTAATGACGATTTTTAAACTCGGTTTTGTATAACCATTTCAACACGCCTTTCTAGGCCGTCGTAATGACCATTTTCAAACCCGGTTTTGTATAACCATTTCAAATCACCTTTTTACGCCGTTATAATCGCCGCGTCTAGACACGGATTTTAACCCGTTTCGCGCCGACAATGGCTTTCTTTGAAAACCCGAGAAAAGCACACACCCTTTTCTCGAGACACTTTCGGGATCCCGAGGACCATGCACCGTCCCCGAGACCTTTTCAAACATTTCAAACTCGATTTTCAAAACATACAATTTTGAATTTCAAAACCGTTTTGGGAAACAACGCATTGTTTTCCGAACCAACTCAAACTCAAACCGTCTTTTGCAAATAAACTTAAAACAACCCTTTTCAACTGGTTGACTTGCGGGGATCTCTATCTTCGGAAGCCGCACGTTAAAGCGACAAATGAATCTTTTTGAAAATTCCTATTTTCGAAAACTTCAGTCCACCATTCCAATTCCGCCTCGTGTCTATCGAGTCAAAGCAAACGTACTTATGGGTCTTTACTTATGAGTCGTCTCACCACGAGACCCGTCCAATGGCGTCGCGCCGTCATGATTGGACTCGTGTCAAAGGTTCGGTCAAACACCGTCACGTCATAAATCGAGTCAGCACCGAGGGACCACACACGGTCACCCCGTCTTGTTGAGTCGATCTTTGTCTCGTCCTCTGTGTTGTCTGCGTTCAGTCTTGGAACCGTGTCGGATTGAGTTGTAATGTGAGCCATTTTTCTGCCTCAGAGCCATGGCCATGTCTTCAGCTTCGTCCAACAACAACAATGATAACAACAGAGATGTCACAACTGATCAGCTAGCCAGCCTACTTACCGCTCTTAATGTCACCCTAGATCGCGTCGAGACCCGTATCGACGCCCGGAGAACAAGGAAACTGGGAACATAATACCCCACCACTCGATCGAAATCGAGAAGAGGTGAAACTCTTGGAAGAACAGACTCCTAGCCCGGGGTAACAACATCCATCTTGAAAACAACCGAAGGTTCGAACCTCGTTGGGGACCAAGTTATTCGACAACTTCACTCGACGATCGATGTGCCTAAGTTCAAGGGAGTGGAGGACCCACTCAACCATATCCGTGCTTTCAAAGATTACATGGCCATTAAGGGGGTCAAACAGGAGCTTTTTACCCGGATCTTGCCATCCTCTTTGGAGCCGATTCCTCGCCAATGGTACTACTCCTTGGACCCGAAAAACCTTACTACTTGGGATGAGATCGCAGTTGAGTTTGCCAAACAGTATGCCGACAACATCGAAATCCAGGCCAACACCCGTACTCTCGAGGTGTTAACCCAAAACGACAAGGAAGGGTTCACTGAGTTCCTAACCCGCTGGAGGAGGGTGAGTACTCAATTGGTCAGTAAGCCAAGTGAATCAACTCTGGTCGAGAAGTTTGTCAACAATCGCCGCCCGGTTTATGCCAACCTACTAAGGTATCAGAATATCAAAACTTTTCAAGATCTGCAGATTCTGGGGACACGTATTGAGGACGACCTCCGAAAGGGTGTCTTAGCAAAGACCACCGGCGGGGGTTACTGTGGATCCGCCTCAACCGGATCTCGCCCTTACGGTCAGACAAACAAGATTGATGAGGTCAACCTCGTCGAACCATCTGCCAAGAAAACCGAGCGCCCCCAGAGAGTGTTCACCAACATAGGGTCGACTTATGCAAGTGCCCTGAAAAGGCTCATGGACCAAGGGAAGCTACAACCGATCGGACCCACCCCGGATCCGACCGATGCCAAGAAGTCCCGATTTTGGAACCCCAACGCCATCACAAGATCATCGAGGGAAAGGGCATGATACCAAAAATTGCTTCAAACTCAAGCACCTCATTCAAGACATGATTGAGAAGAGAGATTTGCCTATACCCCCACCAACTAAGCCGAAAAACAAGACGAATCCTCTGGGAATTCACGCCATCTCTGACGATGAGCCGACCCTAGACTGCTCTCACCTCATCTTGCCGATTGACGACGAGGTGAATGTTTTGGAAAAGGGTCCTTCAGACGGAGTGTTTGTGTTTAGTGCTGCCACTATGCTCACTATGTTTCAACAAGTTGAAGAGGCCATAGCCAGCCTCTCTGAGAGAATCACCCGACTCGACGACGCCTACCGTCGACTCATCTTCAATCCCCCAACACCGCGCCCAAGGGAGAATTCCCCAAGCATTCAAAACTACCCACCCCAGGATAGATTGCTCCCGCGACCATTCTGGCATAGACCTCACGAAAATCACCTTCAAGATAATCACCTTCAAAATAACCACCCTCAAAATAACTACCCTCAAAATAACTACCCCCATAAAAATCGCCCTCACAAAAATATTCCCCACAAGAACTACCCACCGAGGAATACCCCTCCAAGGTATCCTCGAGACTCCGAAATTAACGGCATATGGAGGGATGATGTTGAGGATGTCTATATCCTCCCAGGGAAGGAGAAGCGGGCGAAAGAAATAGGACATCTCACCCGGTGCGGACATCCCTATCAAAATCCGAGCAACCCAACGGTCGTTCCAACAACGAATGACCAAGTCGTCCCGGAAGTGGACACTCAACCAGAGGCCCCCGAGAACTCAATCCTGAAACAGCTCCAGAAAGCAAAAGCCGAAATCTCAATTTGGCACCTGATCGCAACGTCTTTTGAGCATCGATAGGCCTTGCTGCAGGCCTTGGGGAAATTAACCGTGCCCTCCACCTCTTCCCCAGAAGAAATAGTGGCACACATGACGAGAGACGCCCCTGATCTGAGTAACCCGGTCGTCTTCTCCGACGAGGACATCCCTCCATTCGGATCCAATCATAACCTGGCCCTGTATATCACCGTACAATGCCTCCAGAAAAATATACCCATGGTCCTCGTGGATGACGGTTCCGCGGTGAATGTCATTCCTCTCAAAACTGCCCACAGGCTGGGTGTCAAGGAATCGATTTGATCCCAACAAATCAAGGAGTACGCGCCTACGACGGCACTCGTCGTAAGGTCGCTGGGCTAGTCACTTTGACCGTCGCAACCGGACCCTTAGAAAGACAAACCAGTTTTCAAGTGGTCGACATCGACGCGTCCTTCAACATGCTCCTGGGACGTCCCTGGATTCACGCCGTCAAGGCGGTCACATCAACGCTCCACCAAAAGATCAAGGTCCCCTTCAACGAGAAAACGATCACGATTCCCGCTTCCCCATTCAAGGCAGTTATGAGAAGGGGGATAGCCTCCCAAGCCATTGAGGAGGACGACAATGAAATGTGGGGTTTCAAGCCGTAAACGCCATAACTGATGAATCGGCAACCTCTGAGTGTGACCCGTTCAGCAACCTCACGGTCAACCGTATCATGATGCGTCAGGGTTACTTCCCAAATTTGTCGCTCAATCCACTAAAGGACCCATTGCCTCCCTTGAAACAGGCTAAGGTCCCCAACATTCCCTTTGGACTGGGGCACGAACCTACTGACCAAGATATCCGGGAGATGAACCTCCTAATCCGAAAACGCAAGAAGCACGGAGTCATCCTCCGTCCCTACCACCTGACTCTCAACGGATACTTTGTCCCCGAGGGAGAGTCTGAACTCTACCACGGCTTTCCGAGCAATCTATGACTCGTGGGCGAGCTAGATACCCGGGAGTGGAAGTCTTCCAGGACTGCTACTTTATCCCCGACAACATCGAAGCTGCATCAACTGAGTCCAAACCGTCACCATGCCTTGACGGACAAGCTGTCACACTTTTATTTGGGGAAGATAAAGTCAAACACCTCGACTACGAGGACATTATCAACATCGCCCTGAAGAACAACCAGTTTGATCCAACCGCCTTGATCTCCGATACTGACCCGGAGAAAGCTACCCAGGGCTGGAGGAAAACCATCAAGTGGACCGATCGCCAAGGCCGCATTCTCAAGATAACAACTGGAGAAGGCCCTATGTTCAACGAGATGTCTGTCCTTTCCGAGCTTTTCGCTCGTGTCAACTTAATGAACGCTAAGTTTGCTTATGACTCGTCTCAATTTAACTGCAATGCGATTCTGAATGACTATGAGGAATTTGACTTGAGTGACTACCCACCTCACTTAGCCAAAGAACTTGACAAACGGGAAACCAGAACCCCCATCATTGAGGAAACCGAACCTATTAACGTAGGAACCGACAATACACCTCAAGAACTTAGGATAGGGACAACCCTGGACCTCTCGGAAAGACAACAGTTCATTGACCTCCTCCACGAATAAAAGGACGTGTTCACCTGGTCATACAGAGACGTGCCTGGGATTGACAGAGAAATTGCAGAGCACCGGATACCCATTAAACGGGGCTAAACTCGTGGAAATGTAATCTACGCCGGATGCGTCCCGAGTGGGCCCTAAAAATCAAGGAAGAGGTGGACAAACAGTTCAAGGCTGGGTTCATCAAAGTGTCTGAATACTCGGATTGGGTCGCCAACATTGTGCGGTGCATCAAGAAAGACGGAGAATTCGGGTTTGCGTCGACTTCAGGGATCTGAACAAGGCGAGTCCAAAGGACGACTTCCCTTTGCCACATGTTGACATTCTGGTGGACAACACTGCCGAACATGCTCTCCTATCATTCATGGACGGGTATGCCGGGTACAACCAGATTAAGATGGCTAAGGAAGACATGCCCAAAACTGCATTCACTACACAGTGGGGTACATATTGCTACACGGTCATGCCTTTCGGCCTCATCAACGCCGGAGCAACCTATCAAAGAACCGCTACCACTCTCCTACATGATATGATGCACAAGGAGGTAGAGGTATATGTCGATGACATGATTGTCAAATCAAAAGAACGGGACGGCCACATTAATGCCCTCCGGAAATTCTTTGCTCGTCTACGGAAATATAACATGAGACTAAATCCTCAGAAGTGTGCATTCGGGGTCACCTCCGGAAAACTCTTGGGACATGTCGTTAGCAAAAGAGGCATTAAGATTGATCCAACCAAAATCAAAGCCCTTCAACAAATGCCTCGGCCTAGGAACGAGAAGGAGATTCGGGGATTTCTCGGTCAGGTCCAGTACATCAGCCGGTTCATTGCCAAGCTCACTATGATTTGTGAACCGATATTCAAAAAGCTTCATACCTCCGATCACACCGAGTGGGACGACGACTGTCAGAAGGCCTTCGATAGGATAAAGGAAATCCTATCCAAACCTCCTGTCCTCATGCCACCTCAACCGGGGATTCCTCTATCCCTATACCTGACTGTTACCAACACAGCCATGGGAGCAATGCTAGCACAAACAGTTGACAACGAAGAGCGAGCCATCTACTACATCAGCAAAAAGTTCATTGAGTACGAGACGAGGTATACCCAACTGGAAAAGACATGCCTTGCCCTAGTATGGTCAACAAAGAAGCTGCGGCATTACATGCTCAGCTACTCGGTCCACATCTACTCCAAGATGGACCCGGTTAAATACATCTTCGAAAAACCCGTACTAAACGGAAGGCTGTCTAGATGGACACTCATGCTGTCCGAATTTGACCTCAAGTTTGTACCCCTCAAGGTTATCAAGGGAAGAGCAACCGATTTCCGGGCAGAAAATCCCGTCAACGAGGATCCAACGACCGACACATGGTCACTTCCTGACGAAGACATCCTTTGTGCCGACTCCGACGCATGGGACCTATACTTTGATGGTGCATCTAATCTGAGAGGCTTCGGGGTAGGAATCCTTCTAATATCACCAGAGGGAGAACATGTTCTGATCTCGGTCAAGCTAGACTTCGCCGTCACCAACAATGCCGCTGAATATGAAGCATGTCTCATCGGCCTACAAGCAGCCATCACACTTGGCATCAAGAGACTGAGGGTCCATGGCGATTCCTCACTCATCATCAATCAGGTATCCCGATCTGACAGCTTAGCTCCCTACCGAGCAAGGATCAATCAAGAGGCCGAGTTCTTCGACCAATTCGACTACTTCCACTTGCCATGAGAGGAAAATCAATTTGCTGATGCCTTGGCAAAAACTTGTCGCGCTCGTCAACATACCTGATGACATGACTTCGATGCCCCAATGTGTCGAAAGGCGGAGCGAGCCAGCCCACATTTGTGCTATTATCGACGACGAGAAAAACCATGATGAACCTTGGTACCAAGCCATCCTCAATTACAAAACCAAAAACGAATTCCCTCCCAACTCTGATCAAAGAGGACAAAGAGCCATCCGTTTACTTGCATCACAATTCGTGATAAACCAAAATCAACTCTACAAAAGAACACCCCAAGGAATTCTCCTCCTTTGCATTGACCATCACAAAGCCAAGAAGGTCATGGAAGAGGTTCACGACGGAGAATGTGGCCCTCACATGAGTGCAATGATGCTTACACGGAAAATCATGCGTCTAGGTTACTACTGGACCACCATGGAAGCTGATTGCCGTAACTACGTCAAACGTTGCCACAATTGCCAAATCTTCGCCAACATACAACACATACTACCATCCCTTTTATACACCATGACATCACCCTTGCCATTCTCAACCTGGGGCATCGACATCATCGGGAAAGTCAACCCGATAGGCACCAAGGGGCATTGCTTCGTCCTCGTCGCTATCGACTACTTCACCAAATGGGTGGAAGCACAGTCATATGCAGTCATGACCGCCAAACAAGTGGCCAAGTTCATTCAAAACAACATCATCTGCCAATATGGGGTACCCCACGAAATCATCAGCGATCAAGGCTCTCACTTCCGGGCGGAAACTCAAGCTTTGCTGGACAAGTACAAGATCAAACGACATCGATCATCCCCCTACCGTCCCCAAACTAACGGAGCGGTGGAGGCAGCGAACAAAACTGTTGTCACCATTATCAAGAAAATGCAAGACAACTACCGCGATTGGCCGAGCAAACTCCCATTCGCATTCTGGGGATACCGAACCTCCATTCGAACACCAACACGGGCCACACCCTTCTACCTAGAATACGTTATGGAGGCGGTTCAACCGGTGGAGTTAGAGGTTCCATCTCTACACATCCTACTGGAGAGTCAAGTCCCTGAGGCGGAATGGACCCGTCAAAGGTACGAACAACTCACTCTCCTAGACGAACGGCGACTCAACGCCTTGCACAACGTCCAACTATACCAACGACGTATACAACGGGCATTCAACAAGAAGGTCAAACCCAGAAACATCCAGGAGGGCGACTTGGTCCTCAAGTCAGTTCGAGCACCATTACCCGTCGATCCGAGGGGAAAATTCAAACCCAACTGGGTCGGGCCATACCTGGTCAAGAAAATACTTTCGGGGGGCGCAGTGAGACTGAGTGACCTAGACGGGGAGGACTTTACAAACCCGACCAACCTAGACCAACTCAAGAAGTACTACCCTTAAACCCTAGCAACCAACAACCTAGCCTAGTTTTACAACTAGCAACGACCTCAACCCTTTTCAAGTCAAGTTCCTCAACGTGTTCTGATTTGAAATTGCATGTTTTATCGAGTCTAAGCCGCGGCACCTTGCCCGTTTCGAATGTCCTTTGATCCGTCAAAGGCAACGTCCATTTGCACTAAAACAAAGCAACCCCTGAACTACGAGCATGGTTTGATTTCACCCCTTTCAGGTGAATACGTAGGCAGTCCCTCTTATGCCTGAGCGATACAACCACAAAACCCAATTCAAATTCACAAAACCTTTCGAACTACGATCATGGTTTGATTTCACCTCTCCCGGTGAATACGTAGGCAGTCCTTTCTTACACAAGAAGGATACAACCATTCCCACAATCAGAAACAATCATCCCCATACAAAGATCCCCACATACAAAACATTCCCATTAAAAAAGAGAAAGGGAAAACCATTCCCTTTTTCCCACAAAAATACAAAAAATGAGCCTTTCTCCCTTTCCACAAAATACCACTTTCCCAAGTGCAAATGTTTAGGACGATTCAAATCGAATTGCCTTTACCAAATGGATGGAAGAAACAAGTGTTCACAATTTTCGACACGAGCAATCCTCTTATTTAATTAATAATGGGAGGGATTACAATTTCAACAACAAATAAAGCTCGACGAGTCTACAGCTTGTCAAAGCTAAGGTGTCAACTAACACACCTCACATAGTAAAAACTAGCACAAAACACGCAACAACTAGCTAGTACAACATAATAAAAACTCACAACAATAATACAACATAATAATAAAGTGGGTAATGGAGGTCTTCACTCTTCCATTTTACCCTTACCTTTTCCCTTGGGGTACATCTTCCCCTTGTTCTTCTTGTTGGCCCGCCCAGCGTGGATTTCTTCCTCGGAACGGATCCTAAACGGATCTAAGACGGCGACGGCCTCTGGTCTAGCACAAGACCCCATATTCGACCCAAGACGAGCCAATGCATGGCCCACCATATCCTTGGGGCCGGAACTCCTCCTCTTCGGTGGTCTCATCACATCGGGGGTGAAAGATCATAGATCCATATTAGACTCTCTAATAAAATTAATTTATCTCATAAATTGTTATGAGGTGATCTATGTAACATGCATGCTAATATGTAAGCATAAAAAGAAAGTATAAGGAAAAACAATTTCCTTACATTGAATATATGGTAAAATGGGCACAAACTAGTTCTCCTTAATAGTTTGTTCTTGAGCTAAAATGATATGGATGATCCTCCTTGAAAAACCTTCAAAAAGAAAGTCTCCTTCAAGTTGCACCCAAGAACTAACCCAATAATAGTAACAAGTTTGTACTAGTAACTTGTTAATATTGCTCCCTTGATAAATATTAGTAATATCACTAACTTATCTTAGTAATATTATTAATGTATACTAGTTGATGAATTATTATTGTAGAGAGATAGAGAGAAAAGTTCACATGCAAAATGTAGAGTGTGAAATGAGGTAGTGTAAAAATGTGAAATGATGGAGTATATGGGGGAAAAGTGGCGGGTGGGTGGAGTGTGGAAGTGGAGGATTTTGTCTTATATTTTTATCTTACATCACATGCAAAATGCTGTATAAGATTAATTATGGTAGTATACAAAATAAGGTAAAATGATTATGTGAGTAATCATCCACTACACTTATTTTACACGGTCCACTTGACCATTTACGGGTCCATGTTGGTTCTTATATTTGTCGCACAAATCCGTGTAATTTTTATTTTAAACATCGTATCATGTTTAACTACTTCCATAATTAATTCGTCCAATTCACTCCGTAAATATACGTGTACCACTACACATATTATTTACGTACTAATATTAATCACATTAATCAATTAGTACAATTTTAGCAAATTAACAGTTAATTAACTAAAACCCGTTTCCCAAAACTTATTATTTAATTATCGCATAATTAAATAATAACTGCCGCTCCTCGAGTTCGCAACTCGAAATCTCTCTAAAAATAATCGACTAACCTCTTAGTCTATAAATCAAGGGACTAAACAAATTGTATCTCATACAATTAATTAGTTATCAATTGGGGTTTGTTCCTTTAGGTGTGACCGAAAGGGGTCAGTTGATTACCGCCGTCTCACGACAATAACGTCAAACTCTAGTCAGCCAACCGTTATCGATTTACGTTAATCAACTGACGAGGATCAAATAATTAAATATCTGATGATAGTCCAATAATGAGATTTATTATGTTAACGCACTATTGTGGAGGACACTAACTCCAACAATCTCCCACTTGTCCGACACAAGGTGTGCGCTACCAATTCTCTTGTCCGTTTTAATCTCCCACTCAATGCAAGGTGTCTTTCAGGTCGCACTTGCACATGAACACATCGCGAGTGGTTTTCTCGATCGGGAGTGTGACTACCTGACCGGAAAAATCTCTCACAGATTACTTCCGAGCGTGGCCACGCATTTGTAGTCATTAACTCCTCGAGTGGCCTTGAGATATAGTTACCCAACGTGGGTGGACAATTCATGTATGCCCTATCTATCCTTTTGCACAATACAGCTCACCATGACCTAGTAAATGCCCTTTTGGCCTCCTTTCACGGCACGACCTAGGATAAAAACCAAAGTCACTCGGAAACTGCACCTGCTCAGATAATAGTCTCCAGTCAAAAGAATCGACTCATTAGAACATCTTAGAGATCCCCGCCACGACCAGGCGTCTATAATAGAACTTAGGGACTCTCTAAATGGTCACTGTCCGGCAAAGTGTCACACACTCTGCCTATGTAATCGACCAGTCATCACATATGACCTTATGGTGTTGAACAACCATCAATCGACTTACAATCTAGACACTCCGAGACGTCACCTCTTAAGTGACTAGGGACAAAATACAATGTTCATCTTATTCACTTGAATATTGTTCAACATTGTCTCCACAACTTATTCAGATAAACAAGGTATTCAATGTTTTCAGTCAAACTGAATAATTGAGTTCTTAAAGAAACTCTAACAATGAATGCGATCATCACTTATGTAAATATCAATACTCTATCCAATATTTACATAACGATCTTCAGCAATTAAGGTATACTGCTCAATCACATTGAGATGACATAACCATCATGTCAACCTTATGCCAATGGCTTCGGTTAGAGGATTAGCAACAGTTGCATCACTCTAATTTTCATTGCAATTTTCCTTTCTTCTATGCAATCTTTTCATCACATAGAGCCTTTCTAAGTACATGTCTAAACAAGTTTTTAAACTTTGGTTCTAAAGCCAGTCAAACACTCCCACTGTTTTCACAGTCTATCGGGAGACGATATTCGGTTAACGGAACTACTCTAGTTCCATTAAATTCCGGTTATCAACTATCTCTTTTACAACATCGGATGCTGTAATGTACTTAGCTTTTCGTTCATGATTTGTACGTATAACACTTATACATACACATCCTTCATATGACATCTTTTATGTATGACTCCTCATACATGTTTGCTTTATACATGTATAACTTCTTATACATATATGTATAACTTCTTATACATATTATTCTTTATGTACATAGCACTCTTATATGCTAACCATTCCTTAACGAGGCTCATAACATCTTATAAGCATAGGAATGTAATCGTATAACCTCTTACACGAAATTCATTAATTCCTCCAAACTACAAGAGTAAATCCTCAGCGCTTCTCAAGTACTCAAGGATGCTCTTGATAATCATCTAGTGACACTCACTAGAAAATTATTGGTAATGACTTCTCATATTCTCAACATGATAAGTTCCGACGAGAGAAGCTTTTAGCATATTTAATAGATCATGCAGCGGAAGCACAAGAGATCATATTAATTGTTCAATAAATTGAACGAGTCAAGAATCTTATCACATAAGTCTCTTGACTATAATGCTAATATCCATAGAGATCTATCTCATTGGATCCGGATATTTAATATGCGCCATGCTAATCTCAAGTATTCACCCGAGAATATTTCTAGTCACTAATATGTCAAACACATATTTAGACTAAGAAACATTACCTTTGCTACATTTCTAGTCATTACTATATCAAGCACATATTTAGACTAAGAAACTCACTTTAGCTCCCACTAAACTCCATGTATCATCATGTTATCTCGACACTCGAGTAATACCGTTTTGATAGACTACATAATTCAACCCAAAGTTCCAACTCTTTGACGTATATAGATCACAAAAGGGATCTTTCAAACATGGTAGGCTTCTTAGCATTGACAACATCAACAAAACTTTTCCCAAGGAGAAAGTTTCATTATTCATTTGCCGAATCTCATCCTCATGAGAAGCTATATTGCTAAGATCATACGAATTGATAAAGGCATTTGGGTTGTCACAAACTCTCTATAACAAGCCCAAATTTTAAACATCTTATGTAACCTTTACGACAAGATCAAAGTAAGCTACCAAAGTATTAACCTTAAATCAAGTCTCGAAAACATCTCGTGTTTCCTTCCTTATCGCATCGTGTGCAAAGAGATCAATTCGAATTGCATGGTGACATGCCATCACATAGAGTTCATACTATAGAAATGCCTTTGATGAGGGTTTAAGATTCGTCACTTTTGAAAAGTAACGCAATATTATCGCAAAATTATCTCCTTATAACCACTGAGTCACAATACAGAACGTCTTCTTGCATTGTACTCACCACTGAGCCTCAATAAAGAACATCTTCTTGCATTGTACTCAGTTTGTGGGTCTTGGACTTCCGTAAATTCAAAATTTCTCCCACTCTGTCTTCCAGAAAATGAAAATCTTTCTGGAAAGACAGTATTATGAGCCACAAACTCTTTGTTCTCGATTTGGAGGAGTAAGAACCAAGTGGTTCAATTTTGGATAACCCTCATAAATACACAAATTGGTTCTGAACATAAACATTTATGATCCCAAATGTATAAAAGACAAGTTAAGGACTCTCCCTATCCATATCTCATATGGAGTCATTTAGGCCATTATAGTCGGGTTTTAAACTTTTAGTAAGAAAATAGCTTACAAAATTGCGAAATACCTCAAACTGTATCTCATAAAGTTCGGTTTATATACTTGACTACACCATACTCTATGGTGTCCCAAGGAGAAGGTATTATGTGAACTGGTTCACAACCTTCTAAGTGATTATCAAGATCATTACTTGATATTACCCATTTGATCTTCAAAGTCATTACTTTGAAACTTCCGATCAACATCTTGATCTTGACGTGCTTTTGGTTTACTACTTCATTTTGAAAATATTTCACGTTTCAAAAATCACTTTTATGTCTTATTAAATAGATACGAGGTTTTCATATCTACTTAACAATACGGTAAAAGTAACCAAGTATGTATATTACCAACTATCGACCTTACACATCCGTATGTATATGGTCAATCACCTCACTATTTGTGTTTCTTTTCTACAAAAGAAAACATAATACATGCACACATACCATAAGACTCACAATCAAATGGTTGTTCGATGTGCTTATCGTTTATACGTGAAACGAATTTACTTGAGGTTTGATCAATTTGGGTTCACCGGAGTAGAGACTTTAAAATCTACAAGATAGAATAACATTTAGTTTTCGTGAAGGATGTAAAATTCCTCTAACTTGAGTGGTCTAAACCAACCACTAAGTCATCATAGGAGTAGGTACAACATTTTGTTTTAAATCACATAAGTGATGCCTTCTATGTATGAACATAGATGATTACATTCTTTTAAAACTAAATTTAGGTACATTTGTCCTCATCGAAATCATTGATAATATAGCACCATTTCGATACAAAAATGTCCTAAGCTAGACGTCTTACGTTTTATCAATTCATGTAAACTTCTTTACAAAGAAATGATCCATACTTGGTATCTCATATCAAGATAGTGGAACTAGCCTATCCATTGAGTAGATGTCTCTTTCAACTTTGTTCTATCGCATACATTTAGGGTTGATTCTTCTTAACTCCCACTCACTTTCACATTCCTCTTTGCTTCAATCAAGCAAAAATGAATCTCATGAAGACCTCTTTTCAAGTCATTTGTGATATTTTATACACTTAGTAAGAGTGAATTACTATAAAGTGAGTGCAACATGTGGCAAAATCTCAATTTCTTGCGAAATTGGACTACCTAACCGTTCAATTGTCATCATATGTCTAAACTCTTTAGCGCATAAACAATCGATTTGGCTTTTATTGAATTGAGCCATTTGACGGTATTATATTGGAGTATCATTTGTGTTTTGAAAACTCTTTTCGCATACTTTTGAATTACTGTTGAGTAATTAAAAACTAATATGTCATCTTCATGACGGAGGTGTCACTTCCGAAATCAAGACTCTCTTGATAAAATTTGACTCCCTTTTAAACTCGTAATAAGAGTTTGCAACATGAAAACCCCTTTTAAATATGTATGGATGTTAAGTTGTATAATAATCGCAATAATTGTTGTAAGCTGATGTAGGTGAATTAGTAAATCATGTTACCAATCATTGCTACCGAATTCCTTCAAAGAAACCGCTTCCTATGAAAGAACGAAACGAGTATAATAAATAGAGGATGAAAGGAGGATGAAGTGCGCGATGTCATACATTTATGAGAATGAGCGAAAAATAGGAAAAATTAACATTCAATGTTTTAAAAATACTTGTGAAAAACATGTTCAACAAGTTTTAACATTTATATAATGACCTCCAACTAAATTATATAAATGATTCCAAGACCCAAATATTAAACAAAAATGAGCATCGCTTGGGCGAAACATCCCATAATTGCGTAAATTCGGTAAGTCACGTTGACTAATGCTACCTCTAGAACTCTTGGTCGACGAATTTCCTTAAATCCATCTACTAGCCCCGGAACACAAGACCGTCTTATATCCCGTTGAGTCCAACCAATTTTGGCGTGTGATAACCGCTTACCACCCTACTTACCCAAGGTAAAAAGAGAACACCCCGCTTGGGCGAGCGTGGCTCTAATGAACAAGAGATTCATAGGTGTTACTAATTGGTAAGGCTAATCTCAATTTTAGTTATGTGAGAGATCTTGTCAATTTAGTCATAAATTCCTTATGAGTGAATTAATTCGGTGAATGTAAATGACGTGAATTGACAACCGCGAAAATAAAATGCATGTGAATGGCGATTTTGGCATGCGCGAAAATAAAACAAGCAAACATGTAAGCATATGAATAAATCCTAGTATGGCCACCTAGTTAATAAAAACTATTCTATTACATTTCGGAAACCAACTCCTTGGTCCCTTGCCTCTTCATTCCATAAGTGGCTCTACTTTGTGGGATTTGGAACACCTTCCAAAAATAGACTCTGTCTCGTTGTAATCCGTCTTTTGGAAACGCCGGTAAAAATAACTATTACAAATGAATTACATAGCTATTCCTATTATACATTAATTAATAAAAATAAATAAAACTATTAATTAAATACAAACCGACGATACGAGATCGTATTTAATTACAAACAAATCAATATTCTCATTCATTTCGGGTAAGAACGATTAAAATTAACTAGGCCATACTAGGTACAAAAAGATAAATACTTTAAATAAATGACAATCATTTATTCAACTTAAATAAATATGCTTAAAATGCTGTAAATATGATGCCAAAATCGCCCTATCTATCATTAATTGGTATCCATCTCGGTTTTTGTGGATTTAATCGATTTTTAACATGTAAAAATCAATAACTAACTCTTAAATCTCATTTAAGTCCAAACTAATTGTCCAAACTGTTTTGAACCTCAAAATTAGACCTCACTAATTTTATGATAAATTATTAGTTTGATTTGGTGATAATTTGCTAATTTAATCGATAAAATCATAATATTTAAGTACAAATCCAAAACAAATAAACAATTACCCAAAAAATTGAAATAAAAATTTTTAGTATTCTGGAACACTCCCAAGAACACCAAAAAAGTCAGAAAAATTGCCCAAAAAATCCGGATAAATTTTGTGAAGAAAAAGATCGATATTTATCGGTTTTTAACCACAAAAACCAATAAACATCAAAACAAAGTGAAAACGCACATGCAAAATCACTTTTGACATTTAAATAATATTCCTAAATGTACATAAATTTATCATGGGCAGAATCAAAAGTTTTGAAATTATGATTAATTAATTTGACGTTTATCGACTTTTAACTCAAAAATCAATAAACATGCAAAAAGTTCGAACCAACCTTCAAATTTTTGCATACAATCAGTAGAAAACATGCATGAAATACCATAAAAAGTCCATGCACCGAATCAACTTTTAACTAATTTTAGTCAATTTTTCACTAAAATACGGCATTTTGACTCGGTTTTCTACCAAAAAACATTAAAAATAGCAAAATAACTTCAAAAATCACCAAAAAATTCCACAAACCTTTTGAGATCAGTAGGTATGCATGTCCCAAAAATTTCATGCTAAAACCTCTTCTAACACCATTTTTGAGTTTTTACAAATTATCTCATAATTCATTAAAACGCTTAAAATCAACATGCAAATTACAAGTCTAAGCTCTGATACCATTTGAAAGATCATAGATCCATATTAGACTCTCTAATAAAATTAATTTATCTCATAAATTGTTATTAGGTGATCTATGTAACATGCATGCTAATATGTAAGCATAAAAAGAAAGTATAAGGAAAAACAATTTCCTTACATTGAATATATGGTAAAATGGGCACAAACTAGTTCTCCTTACTAGTTTGTTCTTGAGCTAAAATGATATGGATGATCCTCCTTGAAAAACCTTCAAAAAGAAAGTCTCCTTCAAGTTGCACCCAAGAACTAACCCAATAATAGTAACAAGTTTGTACTAGTAACTTGTTAATATTGCTCCCTTGATAAATATTAGTAATATCACTAACTTATCTTGGTAATATTATTAATGTATACTAGTTGATGAATTATTATTGTAGAGAGATAGAGAGAAAAGTTCACATGCAAAATGTAGAGTGTAAAATGAGGTAGTGTAAAAATGTGAACAAATGATGGAGTATATGGGGAAAAAGTGGCGGGTGGGTGGAGTGTGGAAGTGGAGGATTTTGTCTTATATTTTTATCTTACATCACATGCAAAATGTTATATAAGATTAATTATGGTAGTATACAAAATAAGGTAAAATGATTATGTGAGTAATCATCCACTACACTTATTTTACACGGTCCACTTGACCATTTACGGGTCAATGTTGGTTCTTATATTTGTCGCACAAATCCGTGTAATTTTTATTTTAAACATCGTATCATGTTTAAATACTTCCATAATTAATTCGTCCAATTCACTCCGTAAATATACGTGTACCACTACACATATTATTTACGTACTAATATTAATCACATTAATCAATTAGTACAATTTTAGCAAATTAACAGTTAATTAACTAAAACCCGTTTCCCAAAACTTATTATTTAATTATCGTATAATTAAATAATAACTGCCGCTCCTCGAGTTCGCAACTCGAAATCTCTCTAAAAATAATCGACTAACCTCTTAGTCTATAAATCAAGGGACTAAACAAATTGTATCTCATACAATTAATTAGTTATCAATTGGGGTTTGTTCCTTTAGGTGTGACCGAAAGGGGTCAGTTGATCACCGCCGTCTCACGACAATAACGTCAAACTCTAGTCAGCCAACCGTTATCGATTTACGTTAATCAACTGACGAGGATCAAATAATTAAATATCTGATGATAGTCCAATAATGAGATTTATTATGTTAACGCACTATTGTGGAGGACACTAACTCCAACAGGGGGTAGCTCCATCAACATAGTCCTCGAAGAAGGCACGGTTGGCCTTGCCAACCTCTCGATACTTCAAGTCGACAACCTCGTCCTTACGGAATTTGGATCTCTCTTCCAAGGACGGAGCTCATGACCATTTGACATAAGCGGGAGTCACCCATGTCGTGGCAACGGGGTTTGGTACCTCCCAAAGCGGCCGAGTGGCCCACCACCTTTCAAAGAACTCCACAAGCTCGGAGTTCCGGAAAACATTCTCTTGAACAAGAGTATCTTGAGCGGGCACCTTTTGTTGACGCCCAATTTGCCTCATGAGCCTTTCGGGTTAAATGAAGGAAACAACCTTCAAACCTACCACCATCAAAGAACGAGGACTAGCACCCGAACCGGGCAACCCCATGAAGGACCTCAAGTGCCACCACGGCACCACCCAACGGATATGAGGACCACCCTCCTCCGCCAATCTCGCGGCCCAATAGGCCTCGGTGGAAGCAAAACTATCCGGGTACAACTTCTTCCTCATGGTAATATGACGGAAGGAATAAGAAGAAGGATTAACCGGAGGCTCTACATACCTTAGCCTCTCCAATAGCCACACTTGGAGGATCTTTGGCGATCCGAAAGAGGGAGCTTCTCCACAAGAGCTTTCCTTGTCCAAAGCTTGGATAATCTCTCCAAGCACCAACCATGATGGATCTCTACCATGCTCCATTTGCTCAATCACATGGATAAGGGTCATGCTACCATGGCATCCTGGCCTCTCCTTCTTCAAGACATCAACAAAGAGGTACACATGGACAAGGCAAAATGCAAGAGCCCTTCTCCTAGCCACCTCCGAGACATTAGCATCTAATCGGTTTGAAAAGATGTTGATAAGAGCCAACATATCCACACCATGTGGAGCAAGAAGAAAGTTTATTTGGTTTGTTGATAAGCCTAACATGGAACGGAATTTCTCCTTGTGGCACAACCAGGTCGGAGGAAGCACCGGAACACAACCCGGCCACCCACCAATGGCTCCAACTTCTTCGGCAAGAGGACAAAGCTCGCCTTTCGGGAAAACGAAAACATGGTGTTTCGAATCCCAAAACCGAGAACTTGCTTCAAGAAGCGAAGGTTGCACCTTGACTTGACGGAGCACCAACAATTGACCAACTCCCATGCAAGCGAGTTGATACTTTTCGGGAGGCGACAAATCCCGGCACCATTGTCGCAATGCGTTCTCAAAAGCATCCATGAAATATTTTTGTGGAAGAAGAAGAGGTTTTGTAGAGAAGTTTTTTGTGTTTCGGATGATGAAACAATGAAGCGCAAACGTCCCTATTTATACAAAATGATCAGCGCATTTTTTAGAAAAGGGGAGAGCCGGCGCCCATCGCCAGGCTGCTCGCGCCTCTTTGGACCATCTCCAGGATTCCCGCTGTTGACTTGTCTCTTTCAACATGTGTTTTCTCCTGACACCTCAAACCTCCCGCCAGGAACCTCGCGCCTCTTCGGGATGATCCGGAACATTTTGTGTTTCCTCACACTCACATTTACTTGTTTTCGCGTTTTACGAAATCCGACACGGTTTCCATGATGCAGCTTTAAACATACGGATTTTTCTTTCTTTTTTTAAGGGGGGAAGGGCTAGTCGCCCCGATCCGCGATGGATCGTTTCCATGTCAGTCGAAATTCCGAAAATTTTTCGCTTTTTCGCAATTTTCCATCAAAGATCAAAATCGAGAATTGATAACACGACATCAATTTTCCTCAAAAACTCAAGCACTCACAAATTCGAGTCTTGACCTCAAAAATCAAATATACTCGCAAAAATCCTTTTCTAAAATTCTTTCCTGACGGTTTGAGTTTGAATTTTTCGAGTCACTTTCATAATTTCGACGCAATTTAATTCACGACACGAGTTAATTGCTCAAATTTTCAAATCAATTCCTTTTGAATTCCGAACGTGACGATTTGTCATGGAATTTTCAAAATTCATTTCAAAATTTCAAATTTTAACTTCAAGTCATCTTGGTTAATTTTTGTTTTTCAATCAAATGCTTCTACGTGTTTACGTTTATGCGTATATGCTATCTGTCGCCTGTTTTCTACACTAACGATGCAGGAACTGGTGCAAAGCAAAAGGAGAATCAAACAGCCAACAGTGCTCCTCCGAAACACAACACAAAAAAGCCAAAAATAAAAAAAAAACCACAATCCAAAAACACATATATACAAACCGCCTTACGCAAAATACATCGACAAACGTCTATCATACAGACACTGGCCTAAAACAAACGTCTATCATACAGACACTGGCCTAAAACAAACATCTATCATACAGACACTGGCCTAAAACAAACGTCTATCATACAGACACTGGCCTAAAGCAAACGTCTATCATACAGACACTGGCCTAAAGCAAACGTCTATCATACAGACACTGGCCTAAGACAACGAACTGGGGGCTATCCGCCACCTACCGAACTAAGCACTCTATATCCTCTCAAACGGAAAAGAAAGAGAGCAACATAAGAAACATAGGAGCAACAGCGAAAGCAGAGGAGGTTACCATGACGATAACCCCCCGCTCCTGCTCCATGACAAAAAAGAAGACAGTGTCTTGCAGACTTCGGATGATGAGAAGGCCAATAACAATGATGCGATGCACCATTCCGATACTGAACCCCACTCATCAGCCACCCTGTCTATGAGCCACAACGAAAAGGACAAGCCGGCCATATCAGCCGCCTCTCCTCCTCTACGGAAGCATCCTCCACCACCGCCTCGAATACGGCAGCCTCCCCGGCCGCTACAGCCCCTCCAGGATCGACTTCCTCCTCCAAAGCCTCAATGACGGACCCCATAGGTCCCAGACGATACCCTGCGATCAAAAAGCAACAACAAACAAAAAAACGTCAGCCGGAATTTCGGCATTACGACTACATGAAATGGATAAATCCAAAAACAAAAAAACACAACCTGCAATGCAAAACAAGGGCAATTCCGCCCGAAATACCAACCAAACAAAACCATTCACAAAAAAACACAAAAAACGACTCACCCCTCTTTTCAAGCAAAAGACGAGTCAAAACCACAAAAACGGCATTTCAAGACCCATACAAGGTCCGCCTACAACCCAAAATACATCCCCGACACAATGGGGATTTTACATTCCCGACACAACGGGGATTTTTCTACGGCACAAAAAGGCAATTCATACGCTAATTTGAGCCCAAACCGGTCAAAAATTCAAAAACGACCGCAAAAAGGCAAACGTGATTTTATCACGCCTCAAGGTGACCTAAAATACCAATAAGGTCCATTTCAAGGCAAACTGACTCAATTCAAGCCCAAACAGGCGCTTATTTGGTCAGACGTAAGACCGTCGCAAAAGGGCAAAAATCCAATTTTGCCCACAAACATCCAACGAAGGTCCTTAAATGGCAAATACGGGTTTTCCCAACTACAATGCAACCTAGTGGGACCCACCACCCAAGCAAATAAACTTGGCATTGTGAAATGAGACGGTTTCTCGCCTCACTCACGTTTTTCGAGCCTAGGGAGCGGGAACGGGGACCAAAATGCAAACTAAAAGCACCTCTATACTCCTAAACAGGTTTCTAACCTAATGCAAGCATCAATTTCACTCGAAATGGGCTCAATAAAACGCCCAATTCGATTTTTAGGGCAAAATTCGCCCTATTTCAATCAAGCTAAAAATCAACGAATTTGAATGGATTCAAGAGGAAATACTTACCTTGAGATGACATTGTTGATGAAGGCAAGAACTCGAACAAGCAGGAAGGTCCTTCAATGGCGATTTTCACAGGTTTATGTCGAAAACGAAGAAGACGAGGTTATGAATGATATGCGGCCTGACCCCGCGTCTTTTACAGAAAATAGGGAAGCCCCTTTGGTTCGCCAAGTGGCTCGCGCCTCAATCAGTCGTCCCTTGCTTTTTCAGCAAAATTTGGGCTTTAGCCCAATTTCCACATAACAAACTTCGAATTTCCATTTGACGATATTAAAGGTCGTCATTTTTCTCAAAAAACAAATAGTGAAAATTCAAATTCACTATTTTCGGAAGCTTTAAACGACGGCACATAAACCGTCCCTCCAATCGAATAGTGAAAATTTAAATTCACTAGTTTCGAGAATTTTCAAGCGAACGGCGATCAAAACCGCCAATTTCAAAAATAATGGTGAAATCAAAATTCACCATTTTCCTTCAAAATTTCAAAAATAATGGCGAAAATTCAAAACCCGCTATTTCTCCGAATTTTAGACGACGGCAATTAAAACCGTCATTTTCAAAATAGTAGTTGGGATTTGAATTCCACTATTTCACCACACATGTCAACGGCGGCACATAAACCGTCACTTCAATCAATAGTGAAGATTCCAAATTCACTATTTCCATCAAATATCCACGGCGGCACATAAACCGCCACTTCAAGCTCAAAGAAGAACGACGAATGGTGAAGATGCCAAATTCACTTTTCTTTCAAATACCGGCAGGGGGCTTCCTCGCAGGACCCGCTCATTCCAAAAACAGTGATAGTGGGAATCCATACTCATTATTTCCCCAGCGACATCACGAGTTCGCTACTTTCAAAACAAGCCCATTCGACGCGGCTACTCCCATGGTCCATTAACCGACCGTACCATCGGCTGGCGAGCCTTTGTCCGCAAGCATTCAAGGACAGATCCCGAAGATGCCTCGGGTACATTTCCTTACCACAGCTGGCGAGCCTTTGTCCGCAAACACATCAAGGACACATCCCGAAGATGCCTCGTGTACATTTCCTTATCATTGGCTGGCGAGCCTTTGTCCGCAAGCATTCAAGGACAGATCCCGAAGATGCCTCGGGTACATTCCCTTACAACGGCTGGCAAGCCTTTGTCCGCAAACATTCAAGGACAGATCCCGAAGATGCCTCGGGTACATTTCCTTACCATTGGCTGGCGAGCCTTTGTCCGCAACCTTTCAAGGACACATCCCGAAGATGCCTCGGGTACATTTCCTTACCATCAGCTGGCGAGCCTTTTTCCGCAAATACATCAAGGACACATCCCGAAGATGCCTCGGTTACATTTCCTTATCATCGGCTGGCGAGCCTTTGTCCGCAAGCGTTCAAGGACACATCCCGAAGATGCCTCGGGCACATTTCCTTATCATTGGCTGGCGAGCCTTTGTCCGCAAGCATTCAAGGAAAGATCCCGAAGATGCCTCGGGTACATTTCCTTACAACAGCTGGCGAGCCTTTGTCCGCAAACAAGCAAGGACGTATCCGAAGATGCCTCAGGTATTACTCCCTCCTATGGCTGGCGAGCCTTTGTACGTAGTCTAACGGACTTTAAACGACCCGCACGGACAGTCGACAGACTCTAAAATGTTCCCGACGATAGGTCCTTGACTCGTACCCTCGAGTCGCCTTGGCGTCGCCCTTCCCGACGGCAGGTCCTTGGCCCGAATCCTTTCGAGCCGCCTCGACGTCGCTTGGGTCTCCAGGTTGTAATCTTCGATTGACCTGGGGGCTCTACTTTGACTTTTGCCCTGTCCAAGCCTCAGTCAAAGTGGGGGCTCAGAGATACCCAGATCTCGCCTGAGACTCCAACAAACACCCGATGATTATCGGACTACAACATGTTTTGGAATCGCGGCGTTTGATCGACAGTTTGTGTACAACTTTACGTCGGAAAACTTAAAACGATTTCGAAAATAAAACATTTCAAAACATTTCAAAAATACCTGGAGTGTTTAATGCACGACGACGGGGTCGCAATGACACTAACTAGAGTCAAAACCGAGACCGGACCAAAAACCGACTCAAAAATTCAAATCCCGACTCCAACAACGAGTCAAACCGAGTCAACCACAAAAAACCAAACATTTCAAACCTTCTACCTTAAGTTTTCCCGGATTCATGTTGGTCAAGTACCAAACATGTGACTACAAAACCTAGGATATAACAAATCATGATTGCGTTTGTTGTGAAAGTGACAACACAGCTCGAAGACCCGCGACGTGGCTCGCGCCTCTTTGAGCAGCCCAAGTGGCCACGTCGCTCAAAACTCACACAACCACTCATTCTCCTATAAATACCCCTCAAATGCCACCCATTTGAGACTTACGCGAGTGTCCGCCCCTTCTTTTCTCCCTTAAAATTCTCGACTCGACTTCTAAAGTCACAATCCGACGCATATTTACGACCTGCCGATCGTAAACACGAGCCTTACACATTGTTTGGTACCGTCATCGTGCATTAAACCACTTGACCGACCGCTTCCACCACTACACCATCACTAAACTCTTAAAACACTCTTTTTACTTACCAAAACGGTTTTAAACCGAGTTTTTTCCGATCAAACGAGTTATTACACTTACGTCGGTCACTCGCCATAACCAAACATTTAAGTATGAGGGTGTAAAAATCCTCTTTCATTATGTTTTCATTTGTTTCATGACTCTAACATGCTAAAACATGCATAACATGAACCAAAACATGGAATAAATGAGCCAAAACTGATTTTTGGTCTGAGGCAGAAGCCCCTTAGGTCGCCAACTGGCTCGCGCCTAAATGGGGTATTCAGACCAGAAATCAACCGTGTTTGTTCTCGTCATTTCCCTTAATCCATTTTTCATATTTGTAATCGGTTTTTACCATTTCAAGTATTTTCGAAACCTTTTTGTTTTATTTCGCATGTTTTAACCATAAAGCATTTTTCACCCTTGGTTCCTCATACCATGACGGTTAAATTCGTGTTTCGGTGATAATATTTGGTTAATGACATTTAGAAGGTATTTTAAAGCCTTTTATTTCATTTCTTTACATTTCCAAACAAACATATTAGTCACCAACACAAAATCATCCTTGGTTTTACATACCATGCCGGATTTTAACCCGGGTACGATGACGAGTATCGACTAATTACATTCAAATGGACTTAAAACAATTAGTCCATAATCATCTTTCAAAACTATTCATGTCAAGTTTGTCAAATCGAACCCGACACCGAATATTATCAAATAATGATGATTATTCGAGTCTAGTTCTTCAAATCAATAAATGCGGTCTAAACGACCCTTTCAAATCAAACCGGGTTCAAATACCCATTTTCAACACGTTTTATAACGTTTTCTAAAAGGTCAGAACACGGCACATAAACCGTGGGCTAACCCGTGCCTAAACAGGCTCTCTATTTCTCATTTTCAAAACCAGAGGGAGGCCCCTTACACCGCCGGCTGGCTCGCGCCTCATATAGCCGTCAGTGCACAGGGGCCTGTTCCTTTCAAAGATTAGTCTAGGACGATCCCGACTCCGATTAACCCAGATATAGGACGGATCAGACGACTGTTCAAACCATATTTGCAAAATGCCTTCCAAAGACAAATGGATCATGTTATGCACCCTAAACCCAATACGGTAAATGGATGTTTAATTTCCGTCTTGCATGTAAATCAACCATTAATCCAACTCGACATCTTATACTTGATACTTGGATTAAATCAACCGACTTAGAAAGCTCTCACATGTTAGGTTTAAATTATTAGATGCGCATTCATGCATTTAAACCGTTTTATCAACTTTTGCATTCAACCAACCAAGATCGATCAAGAGAGGCCGCTAACGCGGGCGGGATTGGGTGTCCGATTAAAGGGCTTCCCAATACGTACCTTCACCTCTTACTCAGAAACTTTGGATAGTGGACGACCTTATCCAGGGCGTACGAGAGTCATTCTAGAGATAGGATGCTAAAGAGGGACGATTTCCTTATCTTTAGTACCTATGTCAAACGCTGCTTTGTGCTTCGATTTGACCGAGGTATAAAGTGGAATTCCAACGGGTTCCAGGC
Source organism: Silene latifolia (assembly GCF_048544455.1). Lineage (NCBI taxonomy): Eukaryota > Viridiplantae > Streptophyta > Magnoliopsida > Caryophyllales > Caryophyllaceae > Silene > Silene latifolia. Next base: position 40,283,884 of record NC_133529.1, read on the forward strand.
ATCCCACAAATGCTTGGTGGCGACTCCGAACATCTCTAATCGTTTCGAGACCCTTACCGAGACGAAACCGACCTATCTAAAACGATCCGGTCGAAAGCACCTTTACGTCGCCGAGCGTGGCTTTCAAAAAGACCGCTGTATGTCCGCAGATCGAACCGGACCTGCAAGTGGGCCATGTCCACAGCTCTATCGTTTGATGCGTGTGTTTGGGGAGGACGATTTCAATTTCGTCTTTCCACAATTTAAGATTTGATAAATGTTTGTTGAAAATTTGTGAGAATAGCGGGTTTGGATCCTGCTACCGGTTTTTGTTTTTGACAAATGGGGGCTTTTAATGCCGCCGTGGAAATTTGAAGGAATAGTGAATTTTGAATTTCACCATTATTGTTTTTGAAATGACGGTTTTTATTGCCGTCGTTGACATTTGGAGAAATAGTGAGTTTTGAATTTCACTATTATTGTTTTTGAAATGACGGTTTTTATTGCCGTCGTTGACATTTGGAGAAATAGTGAGTTTTGAATTTCACTATTATTTTTTTTGAAATGACGATTTGTATTGCCGTAGTTGACATTTGGAGAAATAGTGAGTTTTGAATTTCACTATTATTTTTGTTTTTTGAAGTGACGGTTTTTATTGCCGTCATTGACATTTGGAGAAATAGTGAGTTTTGAATTTCACTATTATCGTTTTGGAAATGACGGTTTTTACTGCCGTCGTTTGAAATTTGAAGAAATAGTGAGTTTTGAATTTCACTATTATTGTTGTTTTTTGAAGTGACGGTTTTTATTGCCGCCGTTTGAAATTTGATAATTTGTATGGGAAATTGGGCCAAAGCCCAAAATTTCGCTGAATGAGTTAGGGAGCGCCTCATTGAGGCGCGAGCCCCTTGGCGATGGAAGGAAGGCTCCCTGTTTTTGTAGAAAAGACGCGAGATCAGGCTGCTCCCCTTCATACTTCGTCTTCTCCAAACTTTCGACAAAACAAACCAAAAAACACCATTGTTGGGTCTTCTAGCTTGCTTGGGCTCGTGCCATTATCAACATGTCATCGCAAGGCATGTAAATCCTCTTGAATCCATTTGAATTTGTTGGTCTTTTTGTTGATTGAATCAGGGCGAACCCTAAACCCTCAAAAATTGATTTGGGCGTTTTTGATTGAGCCATTTTTGAGTGAAATTGATGATTGCATTAGGTTAGAAACCTGTTTAGGAGTATAGAGGTGTTTTTAGTTTTCATTTTGGTCCCCGTTCCCGCTCCCTATGCTTGAAAAACGTGAATAAGACGAGGAAGTCGTCTCATTTCACAATGTCAAGTTTATTTGCTTGAGTTGTGGGCCCCACTAGGTTGTATTGTAGTCGGGGAAGACCGTGTTTGCCATATTGGACCTTTGTCGGGTATTTGTGGGCAGAATTAGAATTTTTGCCCTTTGCGACGGTCTTATGTCTGACAAAATAAGCGTCTGTTTGAGCTCAAATTGAGTGAGTTTGCTTTGAAATGGACCTTATTGGTGGTTTAGGTCGCTTTGAGACGTGATAAAATCACGTTGCCTCGTTGTGGTCGTATTTTGAAATTTTGACCTGTTTGTGCTTAAATCGGCGTAAGATCGCCTTTTTTAGCCGTGGAAAATACCCCATTGCATCGGGAATATATTTTTGATTGTTGACGGACCTTGTGTGGGTCTCGAGGTGCCGTTTTTGTTGTTGTTGTTTTGACTCGTCTTTTGCTTGAAAAGAAGGGCGAGTCGTTTTTTTGTGCGGTTTTGTGGATTGTTTTGTTGTTTTTGTTTGGCTGGGTTTGGGCGGGATTGCCCTTGTTTTGTTTTGCAGGTTTTGTTTTTGGATTCGTCCATTTTAAGCCATCGTGATGCCGAAATTTCGGCTCTCGTTCTTTGGTTGTTCTTTTGATTGCAGGGGAGTGTTCGGGGCCTACCGGGTCCCTCGCCGAGATTTTGGAGGACGAGGATGATCCTGGAGGAGGAGAGACGACTGTTTTTTGTTACAGGCTTGGTTGTGTTTCTCCCTGGTGGCCTTTGCCCAGTCAATGATCGGGTATCGATCGTTGGCTGTTGTCTACAGAGGTTCGGATGTTTGATGAGTGTGGTTCAAGACAGGCGCATTATTCCACGTTGTTGCCTTTGGTCGTTGTTGCGTTCTGGTGATTGGGGTTCAACATTGGGGTAGCGCCTGGCGTCATGGTTGATACCTGTCGAAGTGAGTACCAAAAATAATATTTATAAAACCAAACTACTACTAGCAAGCGGTAGTAAGGGTCGATCCGCAGGGAGGTAGGGAGATAATAGTTGTTATTAATTCTAGTCTAAGGGTAACAGTTGTGGGGGGTTTTGGAGTGGATTATTTCTAAGTCCAAATGCATAAATAAAAGGCAAGTAATAAAAAGAGATGTAAACAATAATAAAAAGAATGCTAAGACGGTCGGTTCACTGCAGCTGCGACGACGGTATCTAAGTAAGTCTGATAGATCACGATAGGTGGGCAAATAAGAAGTCCTCTCGGTCCATTCTTAACTAGTAGCGCCTCTCAGCCTATGCTCATGGTCCCTAGGTCTCACTAATACCCGCTCTCTCGCCCGAAAAGTGATTCCTAATGCCTAAATTACATTATCTTTCGATCTAGCAATTTAGTCGTCTCAATTTATTAATCTATTTTCCCTCCCCTATCTCTCGATCTTGTGGGTCGGTCAAATACTAAGCATTTAACAAGTCTCCTCTCGGTCTCGTTGTCAAATATTGCAATTAAAACATTGAAACGGTGCTAATCTATCGCGCGTCAGTCGATCGACCAGCTAAGCCAGTCGATCGACCAACAGGTCCAGTCGATCGACTGACTAATCCAGTCGATCGACCAAAGGCCGACATCAGGTTTACTAATCTATGTCGTCTTCACCGCAGGTCCCCTCACATCTTAGCACGGGGTAATTAGCTACGCATAATAATTCTAACTACGACTAATAAAGCAATAAAGATGAATAACGAAGGCATAACTAAACTACTTGAATTATAAACTTGCAACAATTGAATCAAAGGTTTGGGATCTAAACTAACAACCTAACTACTGAATGAATTGAAATAATACTGAAATAAAGAGCAGAAATACCGAATAAAAGAAAGGCAGGAAGAATCCGGATGCAAAATAGTGAACTTTATTGAGAACTAAAGTATTTGAATGTGAACTATGCTAAACTCGAGACCTAATGTCTCTCGCCTAAAACTGATGATTATTCTGAAAACATAGGTTAGTTTATATAGGAAAAATCCTGCGTAACCTTTATTCCTAACCTAATCACAATGGGCTTTGGAATTCTCGATCTTTTAATTTGCAGATCGACCGTTGTTCAGTCGATCGACCATAAGCATCAGTCGATCGACTAAGTAGCAGCGAACAGTAGCTACTGGAACCCGTGGGGTGGTCGATCGACCACTTGGACCGATCGATCGACCAACAGCGTACTGCATGTAATTGTATTCTGACGAATTCTGCATCGCGCACCGATCTTAAAACAGCTGCCATTTCTTCGTTCCTTGGTCAAATCAGGCGTTCTACGCGGCGTTGGAAAGCTAAGAGGATAAGCTTTCACCTCCAATTGGAATCACTCGATTATCAGGTCTAGAACTCAAGATATAGCCATCTGAAGCAGGCTGCAATGTCGAGAAGCACTTCTTTGCTTGTTAAACTCGTACGCACCCATGCTTTTGCTATCTTTAGGCCTTGAAATGCGCACCAAGCTCATTCCTCGAGTCAATACTTCATGTCAAATGCAATGTCAATTACTTAGGGATGGATTCGGCTCGATTTCCGCTCAATTCTTCATATTTCTGCAATAATAGACAAAAACACGAAAGTAGAGGAAAATAGGGAAATAATGGCATATATTGCACATTTGAGCTCTGAAATGCGTGTAGAATAAAGTGTGAAACATCATATTTTAGACACGCATCAAATCTCCCCAAACCAAACCTTGCTTGTCCCCAAGCAAGAACTAGACTCGATCCTAAAACCTAATGGAACGAGTTCAATCTCAGAGCGAAATGCAAACCGAATGGCCTAAACCAATTTAATGCGACAACTAACAATCATTTAGTGACGTGAATCATGCAAACGAGTTATGGAGTCGTCAAAGACATGCTGAACCGTCAACTGTAGAGACTTATCAAATTGGACTCTCACGGGTCGCTCAAATCACTCAATAAGCACTGGTGAATAATGTATAAGATAGAAAGAAGTAATTTTGTAGTGACTCTCACCTAACTACGACCTATGAAAACATGCCAGCAATAAAATATGAAAATGACCTCTACGACCGTACATACGCATTCCAACCAAACAGATGACCAATGACACATGCCGAGGTATATATGGGATATGTGAGGTATGGGTAAGAAGAGGCAAAACATTTTATGGTAAAGTGGAGGTACAGGTGATCAAGCTAGTACCAAAACGGAACCAAGTGGCAACATCCAACTTCTTGCTCATAATCAAACGAAACAGTGCTATAGCAAGCACAAAACTCACAATCTCCAAACTATCAAATCAATAAACTCCCCATAGGATATCAATGAAACATGGGAGCAAAAATCGCCAAAAGATAAGGATTAAATTATGCGAATTGACTTCTTCCTCGAATCTCAGTCGATCGACCATATTTGGTCGATCGATCGATCGCTTAAACAAGTCTGAGAACCTCTTTTTCATTTCTTTTTCGAATCATTTTTTTTTTCATTTTTTTCTTTCTTTTTCTTTTGTTTCTTTCTTTCCTTTTTCATTTTCCAAACATCATCTCAACAGAGCATATGCCCCCAAAAACGAGTAACAACCCCAAAAACACAGACTACTAGCTTGACAAGGACAAAGCTAAATGTAGGACGTAGTAATGGGACAAAAAGGCTGTTTTTGGCAGTGTGAAGCTTATGGGTAAAATGAGAAAAGGCAACCTCTACCACATGTGTCAACAAACCACAAACCGAATGCATACAGGTATTAAGTAGATCAAATTCATATTCATGCAAATTAAGGAAACATGTCTCATAAGGAGTACTACTCACATTCCTAATTAAACCGGTCATGAATGTCACCAGTTATAGGCTCTAATTCTCAGAAATATGATGTAGTTTGCCAAAAATCAAAGTCAAGTCTCAAATTCAGCAAATAATTAGCGAAAACTCGTAGATATGCATTTACGATTCTACTAATAACATGTCAATTAGCAAGGCTTAGGCGTAAACAGGTGCAAATGCAAAATCATCATAGAAATACTACCGTTCCGACTCGACCTATATGCTAAAATAAACGTGCATTTTATGGAATTTTTTGAAATTTTTCAATTTTTTTGTATATATAAGAGAAATGAAATAAACAATGCATACAAAAATATAAACGTGAAACAGAAATGCAATAAGACATATGCAAATGCGACGCAAAACCCTTCCCCAAACCAAATCGCACAATGTCCCCATTGTGCAAAATCATGTAATGAAAGGAAAGAGAAACGGGAATTTGCGAGAAAATGAAATAAATAAATATGACATGAAGTGGAAATCGGGAACTCACAAGACTTTAAGCGCAGCAAAGGAAACCTCCCCAAACCAGCGTGAGCTAGGAGGTTTCAGTAGCCAGCAGTGCTACTAATAAGTACCTGAAAAGACAAACAAAACCACGCATAAAATCGAGAAAACAATTTTGGGACGGTAAAATTATGTGCAAAATGAAGAATATGGAAGAAATCAGAAATAAGACGGAAAATAAGGTGGAGGGAAGACTCCCTCAATTCCGCAAAATGATCAAACACAGCAGGGGAATGATCGCGAACAGGTACAACAGCGAACTTGGTCGATCGACCACATCACCGAGTCGATCGACCAAGGTGAAAGGAAAACGATAGCTCGGAAACTGAGACAGTCGATCGACCATAGAAGGCAGTCGATCGACTGGGAAAACCGCTGTAACTTCAGATTTCTTCAAATTAGCTCAATTACTCGAGCTAATGAGGTCTACAAGCCTGCAAATGCACAATAATACGCGCCCAAAATTACGCAAAACCCAAAGTAAAAGTCTATAGACGGAAATTAAACTAAGCACACACTAAGAGTTTTTATTTCTAAACAACTATGAGGTTTTATTCAAAACAAAAACAAAACACATCCGGGTTGCCTCTCGGCTAGCGCTGGTTTCAGACAGGTCCCGCTCGACCTCTTTTTCTTCAGCAGCTCACTCTAATTGAGCCCAATCAAAACAACTCAAGGCTCTTAGCAACCTATCATACATCTGCGCATGTGCTACACAAAACTGTAAGTAGCACCATAAGATAGAAATAACATAGGAAATCAAAATGTAAAAGCATTTAAGCCTAACAAATTTCCTATGGCAGCTCCTAAAATTGTCCACAAAGTTATTCTGCCCTCCAGCTAAGGGCGGAATATAAAAGCTCAAGTTAACCGCAGGTGATAAACAAAGGAGCTCTGTAGCATTTGACTCAATAATAACGCGAGTAGAATTAAAATACTCTGACGGGTATGAAATGTGAGGTGGAGGAGTCTGGTCAACTAAGGGAGAAGGTGGATAATCGTCCCAAATGCATGGGGCGGTAAAGTCAAATGGGTCAATCGGGTCCTCTATAATAGGTTCATCTATAATATCGTCATACACATCCCAATTAACCTCAAGACTGTCAAAATTTTCCTCCTCACTCTCCTTATCGCTAGACTCGTCAAGTTGGAGATTCTCAAAGAGATCCTCCAAATCGACCTCACTATCAGTGCAAGAATCATAAAGGGGGTCTAGACTATCCTCATAAAAAGGATTGTCAACCACGCTAATGGTCTCCTCTATGTCTCCGTCAGCATTTCCTAGATCGGTTTCTAAGGTCTCACCCACCCCCTCATCTGAATCAACATGAAGAGAAAAAGTAGGTTTAAGAGATTCAGTAGCAAACCAATTAAAGAATTCTAATACCTCAATTACGGGGATTCCTTCGAAATCCCACTTACCTATAGACTCGAGGTATGCTCGCGTAGGGTCATTCATTTGCCGGAAGATGGTGCAGCATATTTGGAGATCAGAGAAGGCATCTCGTCTGGGCTCAATAAACTCCCAAAGTCTGGCTAAATAAACACCAAAGATTTCGTTCTCTTCTGCGGAAAACTCGGAAGGAACGACATGAGAACGGTCTCAAGGAACCGAAGTTCCCTGAGACTAAAGAAAGAAAGACTAAAATTAAAGACAACTAAAACTAGCGCTGCCTCCCCGGCAACGGCGCCAAAATTTGATACCCGTCGTTGTGAGTACCAAAAATAATATTTATAAAACCAAACTACTACTAGCAAGCGGTAGTAAGGGTCGATCCGCAGGGAGGTAGGGAGATAATAGTTGTTATTATTTCTAGTCTAAGGGTAATGATTTGTGGGGGTTTTGGAGTGGATTATTTCTAAGTCCAAATGCATAAATAAAAGGCAAGTAATAAAAAGAGATGTAAACAATAATAAAAAGAATGCTAAGACGGTCGGTTCACTGCATTGCGACGACGGTATCTAAGTAAGTCCGATAGATCACGATAGGTGGGCAAATAAGAAGTCCTCTCGGTCCATTCTTAACTAGTAGCGCCTCTTAGCCTATGCTACTGGTCCCTAGGTCTCACTAATACCAGCTCTCGCCCTGAAAAGTGATTCCTAATGCCTAAATTACATTATCTTTCGATCTAGCAATTTAGTCGTCTCAATTTATTAATCTATTTTCCCTCCCCTATCTCTCGATCTTGTGGGTCGGTCAAATACTAAGCATTTAACAAGTCTCCTCTCGGTCTCGTTGTCAAATATTACAATTAAAACATTGAAACGGTGCTAATCTATCGCGCGTCGGTCGATCGATCGACTGCTAAGCGAGTCGATCGACTGACTAATCCAGTCGATCGACCAAAGGCCGACATCAGGTTTACTAATCTATGTCGTCTTCACCGCAGGTCCCCTCACATCTTAGCACGGGGTAATTAGCTACGCATAATAATTCTAACTACGACTAATAAAGCAATAAAGATGAATAACGAAGGCATAACTAAACTACTTGAATTATAAACTTGCAACAATTGAATCAAAGGTTTGGGATCTAAACTAACAACCTAACTTTGAATGAATTGAAATAATACTTTTGAAATAAAGAGCAGAAATACCGAATAAAAGAAAGGCGGGGAAGAATCCAGGATGCAAAATAGTGAACTTTATTGAGAAACTAAAGTATTTGAATGTGAACTATGCTAAACTCGAGACCTAATGTCTCTCGCCTAAAACTGATGATTATTCTGAAAACATAGGTTAGTTTATATAGGAAAAATCCTGCGTAACCTTTATTCCTAACCTAATCACAATGGGCTTTGGAATTCTCGATCTTTTAATTTATGATCGACCGTTGTTCAGTCGATCGACCATAAGCATCAGTCGATCGACTAAGTAGCAGCGAACAGTAGCTACTGGAACCCGTGGGGTGGTCGATCGACCACTTGGACCAGTCGATCGACCAAGCGCATTTGCATGAATTGTATTCGACGAATTTCTGATCGCGCACCGATCTTAAAACAGCTGCCATTTCTTCGTTCCTTGGTCAAATCAGGCGTTCTACGCGGCGTTGGAAAGCTAAGAGGATAAGCTTTCACCTCCAATTGGAATCACTCGATTATCAGGTCTAGAACTCAAGATATAGCCATCTGAAGCAGGCTGCAATGTCGAGAAGCACTTCTTTGCTTGTTAAACTCGTACGCACCCATGCTTTTGCTATCTTTAGGCCTTGAAATGCGCACCAAGCTCATTCCTCGAGTCAATACTTCATGTCAAATGCAATGTCAATTACTTAGGGATGGATTCGGCTCGATTTCCGCTCAATTCTTCATATTTCTGCAATAATAGACAAAAACACGAAAGTAGAGGAAAATAGGGAAATAATGGCATATATTGCACATTTGAGCTCTGAAATGCGTGTAGAATAAAGTGTGAAACATCATATTTTAGACACGCATCAATGGTCCCCTTTCATCCTTGAATTCTGATGATTGGAGGTAAATGTCGGGATAACGTGCTGAGTTACGATCCCCGGTTGTCATGTCATCCAAAATCTGCCAGGCATCTTTTTCCTTTTTGTCGCGGAGCAGGAATGTGGTATTACCGTCATGGTAACCACTTCTGCTTCTGTTGTTACTCCTTTTCTTTTCTGATCGGAAGGATGGGGAGTGCTTAGTTCGGTAGGTGGCAGGTAGCCCCCAGTTTGTTGTCTTAGGCCAGTGTTTGTATGATAAGTGTCTATACCGGATCCTGTTTGTATGATCAGTCGTTTGTATCAAACGTGTGTCGATGTATTTTGCGTGAGGCGGTTTGTATATATGTGTTTTTGGATTGTGGTTTTTTTTTGTGATTTTGGCTTTTTTGTGTTGTGTTTCGGAGAAGCGCTGACGTCTGTTAGTTCCTCTTTGCTCCGTACTGGTTCCTGCATCGTTAGTGTAGAAAACAGGCAACATATAGCACATACGCATAAACGTAAACACGTAAAAAGCATTTGATTGAAAACAAAATTAACCACGATGACTCGAAGTTAAAATTGAAATTTGAATGATATTTTGAAAATTCCGCGACAAGTCGTCACGTTCGGACTCCTCAAAAGAAATTGATTTGAAAATTGAGCAATTAACTCGTGTTTTGAACTAAATTGTGTCGAGATTGTCGAAATTGATTTGTAACTCGAAAAATTCAAACTCAAACCGTCAGGGGTGAATTTTAAAAGCATATTTTCGCGAGTGTATTTGATTTGATGAGATCAAGACTCGGTTTTGCGAGAGCTTGAGATTTTGAAGAAAACTGATGTCGTGTTATCAATTTTCGATTTTTTGTGGAAAATGCGAAAAAACGAAAAATTTTCGGAATTTCGACTGACATGGAAACGATCCGTCGCGGATCGGGGCGACTAGCCCTTCTCTCTTAAAAAAAAGAGAAAAAAGACCCGTATGTTTAAAGCTGCGTCATGGAAACCGTGTCGGATTTCGTAAAACGCGAAAACAAGGAAATGTTAGTGTGTGAAAACACAAAACATCCTGGACAGGCTCGAAGAGGCTCGAGCCCTGTGGTGGGAGGTTTGAGGTGTCAGGAAGAAACACAACTTGAAGGGGACAATTCAATGTGGGGGTCCTGAGGAATAGCCCAAAGAGGCGCGAGCCAATTGGCAATATAAGCCAGCTTCCCCCTTTTTCGGAAAAACGCGCTGATTGTTTTGTATAAATAGGGACGTTTGTGCTTCAGTGTCTCTTCATCTGAAACACGAAAAACATCTCTACAAAAACCTTTCTTCTTCTTCCACAAAATTATTCATGGATGCTTTCGAAAATGTGTTGCGACAGTGGTGTCGGGATTTGTCGCCTCCCGAGAAGTATCAACTCATATGCATCGGAGTTGGTCAATTGTTGGTGCTTCGTCAAGTCAAGGTGCAATCCTCATTTCTTGAAGCATGCTATCAGTTTTGGGATTCGAAACATCATGTTTTCGTTTTCCTGAAAGGCGAAATTTGTCCTCTTGCCGAAGAAGTAGGAGCCATTGGTGGGTGGCCGGGTTGTGTTCTGGTGCTTCCCCCAACTCCGTTGTGTTATAAGGAGAAATTCCGTTCGATGTTGGGTTTGTTAACAAGTCAAGTTAACTTTCTCCTTGCTCCTCATGGTGTGGATATGTTTGCTCTTATCAACATTTTCTCAAACCGATTGGATGTCAATGTTTTGGAGGTGGCTAGGAGAAGGGCTCTTGCCTTTTGCCTTGTCCATGCATACCTCTTTGTTGATGCTTTGAAAAAAGAGGGGCCAAAATGCTATGGTAGCATGACCCTTGTGCACGTGGTTGAGCAAATGGAGCATGGTAGAGATTCATCATGGTTGGTGCTTGGCGAGATCATCCAAGCTTTGGACAAGAAGGGCTCTTGTGGAGAAGCTCCCTCATTTGGTGTTGGAGCTTGTGTCCTCCACAAATTAGTGTGATAACATTTGTAAATCTCTTACAGGTTCACAAGGGTATACTTCGTATATTTAATCAGTTGATTAACGTTTACCTAATAACGGTTGGCTTGCTAGAAAGTTTGACGTTATTATCATACGATCTCAGGTGATCAATGGTCCCTAAAGGTCACACCTATAGGATGTGTTTGAGAAATGTGGTTATAGAAATATAATCACATTGATGCCCAAAATGACTAAAAAGTTAGTCGATGTGTTGATGAGATAATTATTTAATGAAAATTAAATAATATTAGTTGAGACGAATTAACTGTCAATTCGTAAATTAAATATAATAAGTTATATTTACTTAAATATATATAATGTTAGCTTGGACGAATTAATCTGTTAATTCGTAATTAAATATAATCAGTTGTATTTAATATCAACAAGATGAATGTGTCATAGTGGTAATAGTGAGGGTACACATACCAAGAGGTCATGGGTTCGATCCTCACTAGATGACAATTCAACACATATTATATATTTTTGGAAAGACCAAAAATAAGGAGCTGATAGTCCTTATTTCGGTCTAATGGCCGAAAATTAGGAAAGTATTATTCTTTCCTAATTAACTCGATAATTCGGTCAGTATAAAAAGAAAGGGAGAGAATTATTTCTACCCTAATGCTTTTTCTTGACCTTGCCTTCTCTCTCTCATCACAAAACACAAAAACAACTAAATTTTACAGAAAATTTTAGATCGATTTCTAGCATAATCAAAGGGCATATCTCAGATCGTATTGGGTGCAACTAATAGGCGAATATCAATTTTGATATTGTTCTTAGGCCAATTTTGCTAGGACCGAAGGTTAATTCTAAATCCTTATACTTTGTTTATGTATTTTGTTTATGACCTTTAATCATCATTGTTAAATTCGTTATAATCCTTCTAGTTTAAGGGAAGTATACAGATTATTTCCTACAAGTGGTATCAGAGCACTAGGCCACGATTTTAATCTTGATGATTTTCATAAATTTGTATGTGAACAATAGGATTTTCGAAAAAAAAAATTAGGGTTTCGAATTTTTTTTGTGGTTCGAAAAAAAAAAAATTTGCCGTTTTTTTTCTTTCAGTTTGATGATATTTTTCCATTCTATTTTTCATATTATAGTTTATAATCAGTTAAAATTATCATATGAAGAATTGGTAGTTTTTGATTTAATGCAGATTAAGTTAAAATTAAATGGGATCGTCATGTTTATGATAAAAAGATTGTTTTTGCTATATAGTTTTTGGCATATAAATTAATCATGTATATTATTTCATATGCTAATCATGTTCTAATAGCAAAGGTAAACAATTTAGTCATCAAATTTTGTTTTAGGGCATATTGCCGCAAAAGAAAAAAAAAGGAAGGACGGTTCTAGGGTTTGCCGTAGAAAAAAACATTTTTATTTTTGTTTTTTTTGGTAAACCGAGAAAGAGAGAAAAAAAAAGGAAAGTTTTGTTTTCTTGTTTTTTTTGCCATATTGCCGAGAAAAAAAATATGGTAAGTTTTTTTTGTTTTTCCTAAATTGCCAAATAAAAAAAAAGGAAGGCTGTTTTTTTCGGCCATGTAGGAGCTGAAATAATAAAAAAAAAAAATTTGTTGTTTATTTTCAGCCGAGACCAATTTTAATTGGTTTTTGTTTTTTTTTATTTGGGCCAATTAGTTATTGTGAATCGGTTCACAATTTAAAGATACCGAGTTATTTAAAGCGGTTTAAAATTTAGACGGATAGAATTCATATTACAAGTTTAATATGGATTAAGTATGAAATTAATGTGATTAAATTGCGGAATTGTCACTTAATTTAATTTAAATAGGTGGTTTGGATAAATTAATCAACATAATTAATGTATTGTGTTATGTATGTTTAATTTATTTTAGTTGATGCTTTTAATTTTGTTGAATGAATCGAATGAATGAATTTTATTTACGTATTTATTTTTGCAATCGGTTGTAATTTGTAATACTTAGTGTGGCCTTAGTCAAATTATGTTTTCGTAATGAAGGAAACATGATTTCTTATGTAATTATGAGATCTCGAATCTCCTTTATTTTAGTTTTGGGTTTTTGAAATTAGAATGTAATTAATAGGTCAATTATGTAATTTTATTTATTGTAATTTCAAAGAAGACTAAAGATGGAGATTGAAGCTCACTCCCGCTACATGGATCAAGATGGAACATCAAGACAAGCTTCTCGGGTCCAAGGATGGATTCCAAACTTGTATTTATTGTTCATTTTGATAGGATAGGCCACACTAGGACTTTTACTGTTTTTTTTTACGTTTTTCATTCTTATTGCTTTTCATTCACATCTTAGTTTATGCATCATATTCCGCCTAAAACCAAACCACCTACTACTAAAATGCATGAAAATTGACTCATATAGGTTGTATGTTAGTTTTCATGGACATGCAGATGTCACAGTCTTTAAGCCATCACCTTAGTTTAATCATTCTCGCATGCTAGATTATAGTTCACTTAATATGAATTAAAATAAAGTTGATGGGATCTTCCTCTAAAACGGAAATTGAGATTAGTCTTTATAAGGGCAAACATCTATGAATCCCTTCTTCGTCGGTAGGCCTAATATGACCCCTTCTACGTTGGGTAAGTAGTTGTGTTGACTTAGTTTATCTCAACATCATAGTCCGAAGAGTTTCTCGTGATTATGATGGACTATAGATAGAATTTACAGAAATTTATCGACCAAGAATTCTAACGGTAGAATTAGCTAAAAGGTTAGCTTATCAATTTACAGAGAATTGAGTCTTGGGGTCATTTATATAATTCTTGAGGGAGGTCAATTGTATAAATGTTTTTGAGTCTTCGCGTTATGATATTAGTTCATTAGACTTAAAATAAAAACGATGCACATGCTTATTATTTTATTCTTCTTTCGCGGTGTAGAACACGTTTATTATCAATATCTTTGTTACAACAAATGGTGGAAATAACGCAATCCCAATGCCTAGTGCCACACTAGATCGTTCGTCCTGGCTTAAGATGTTCATGGACCAAATGAATCAGTCCACTCGATCAAGAATGATGGGTCCAATATTGCGGATCGGGAGGCGGCACTACGGAATGCGGCCCATCGGCCGACGGTAAGCTCGGTATTTAATCGAGCCAATACCGTCAACCTGGCCCAAATGCAGGAGTCAACGAGTCACTCGCTTATAGTGATTTCGTTATGGAAGCGGGTGCGATAAAGAACGTACTCATCTTTGCAATGGAAACCAATTTGCAGAGACGCTTCATTGCCTAAGGTGCAAACAAGATTTTCACCACGCTCACTAACGAGTTCTCAAAGGCACCCAGAATCGTTACATATGAGCATACCTGTCGCTTCTTTGATGCGAAACTCCAGAAGGGCCAACCGGTTAGCCCACACATTCTTAACATGATTGAGAATGTCGAGAAGTCGGAGGCACCGAATTGTAAAATCGTGAGAGCATTATCATTGACCGAATGCTTCATTCTCTTCACGATGGTTTTGCCCTTTTCAGGGCGAACTACTATATTAATGACTTGAAAAGGAGTCCTCATGAGCTACACTCCCTTCTCGTACAGACCGAGAAGGATATGAAATTGAGTGGGAGCATGAAGCAGGATGTTCTCACAATTTACAACAAGGGTAAAGGTAAGGGCAAGGCTCATGGCGACCTAGCTGTAGGTAAGCCAAAGTTTAAGAAGCCAGGAAATGGTAAGAGTGCACCTGGTGAGACTAGTGGCTCACAGGGCAAGACAAAGAGCAAGGGCGGTGACATAGAGTGCCACCATTGTCACAAGACTGGACATTGGAGGAGGAACTGTCCCGTCTACCGTGAGGACATCAAGGCAGGCCGCGTCGTTCATGTTGGTATGTCATCTTATATTCATATGATTGAGATTAACCATGCAAGTTTCGGAACTTGGGTATTAGATACTGGTTGTGGTTCTCATCTGTGTAATCATTTGCAGGGCCTAAAGAACATCATACCTCTCGAAAAAGGTGATGTGGACCTGCGAGTCGGGAATGGAGCACGAGTTCTCGCGCCTCGAAGGGAACATATGTAATCCAACTCCCTAGTGGTTTTGAGTTATCTTTAAATAACTGTTACTATGTACCCAGTTTATCTAAGAATATTATTTCTGTTTCCGTACTTGCTAAAGACGGTTTTACATTTTCAATAAAGGATAATAGTTGTATTTTCTCTTTTAATGAAATGATTTATGGCAAAGCAGTTTCCATGAATGGAATTTACATCTTAGATCAAACCACGGAAGTATTACACATGAATAATAAGAAATTAAAAGTTGGTGACAAAGATCAAACCTATCTATGGCATTGTCGAATGGGACACATAAATGAGAAACGCGTAAAGAAACTCGTCGATAATGGGACTATTCCCGCATTCGGATTTTCTACATATGGCACGTGTGAATCATGTCTCATTGGCAAGATGACTCGAATTTCCTTCAAAGGTGTTGGAATGCGCGCTAGTGACCTATTAGGACTCATACATACAGACGTATGTGGACCTATGTCAATTACCGCTAGAGATGGCTATAGATATTTTATCACTTTCACGGACGATTTGAGTAGATACGGATATGTCTACTTAATGAAGCATAAAAGTGAGTCCTTTGAGAAATTCAAGGAATACCGAATAGGTACAGAACCAATCGGGTAGAAAGATTAAAGCACTTCGTTCGAGATCGGGGTGGCGAATATCTTTCAAATGAGTTTGATCAACACCTGAAAGACTGTGGAATCGTTTTGCAGTTAACTCCACCTGGAACACCTCAATTGAATGGTGTGTCCGAACGGAGAAATCGAACCTTACTTGATATGGTTCGATCCATGATGAGTCATACCGTAGTGCCTGATTCATTATGGGGTTATGCTCTTTTTTCAGCTGCTCATATACTTAACCGAAGTCCGTCTAAAGCTGTCGATAAGACTCCATATGAAATGTGAAAGGGAACAGTACCCAACTTGTCCTTTATTCAGGTTTGGGGCTGCGAGGCTTATGTCAAGTGGAGACACGAGGATAAGCTCGGCCCGCGATCGGTCAAGACACACTTTATAGGTTATCCAAAAGGAACATTTGGTCATTACTTCTATTCGCCTACCGAACATCGAGTTTTTGTTGCGGCTAGTGCGACGTTCTTAGAGAAAGAATTTCTCGAGAACAAGTCGAGTAATAGAACCTTCGAGTTGTCGGAGATTCCAGAACCAACAACCGAGGAACGGATGGAGGAAGCTGTACCTTCAACTGATGATACGGTTAATATTCCTGAGGAACCTAGGAGGTCGGGTAGAGACTCTCATCCTCCGGACAGATACATTGGTATGGTCGAGGAAAATGACGTTTTACTTCTAGAAAGTAATGAACCCGCAACCTATAAAGGTGCTATGGCCTGTTCCGACTCAAAGCTATGGCTTGAAGCCATGCAATCCGAGATGGACTCCATGTATGAGAATAACGTATGGGATCTAGTTGATTTACCTAAAAAGGTAAAACCTCTACAGTGCAAATGGCTTTACAAAATAAAGCATTCTGTAGACGCGCAACCGGATATCTATAAGGCACGACTTGTGGCAAAAGGTTTCACTCAAGTGCAAGGACTGCATTATGATGAAATTTTTGCACCTGTAGTCATGCTACGTTCCATTCGGATAATCTTAGCGATTGCCGCATTTCATGATTATGAGATTTGGCAAATGGATGTGAAAACCGCCTTCTTAAACGGTTATTTGGAGGAAGAGTTGTACATGGTGCAACCCGAAGGTTTCATAGATCCTGAGCATCCTAAGAAAGTATGCAAGCTTAAGCGTTCCATTTATGGACTTAAGCAAGCTTCTCGGAGTTGGAATCATCGTTTCGACCAAGTGATAAAAGAGTATGGTTTCACTCGATCGGTCGAAGAACCATGCGTATATATCAAGTCGAGTGGGAGCAAGATTGTATTCTTGATATTATATGTCGATGACATACTCCTGATTGGGAATGACATTCCTCTCCTATCTTCGGTTAAAGAATGGTTGAAGAACCATTTCCAGATGAAAGATCTGGGTGAGGCACAACGCATTTTGGGAATCCGTATCTACAGAGATAGATCACGACGGACGTTATCACTTAGTCAGGAGTCTTATTTGAATAAGGTTCTTGAGAGGTTCAGCATGACCAACTCCAATAAGGGGAACCTTCCCATGACGACTGGGATGCAGTTGAGCAAGTCTCAGTCACCCACGACGCCTGAAGGGATTGAGCGCATGAGTCGTGTTCCTTATGCATCTGCAAAAGGATCGATCATGTATGCCATGATATGCACACGTCCAGACGTGGCATATGCATTGAGTATGACGAGTCGGTACCAAAAGACTCCAGGTGAAACACACTGGATAACAGTCAAAAATATCCTCAAGTACCTACGGAGGACTAAGGATTGGGTATTGACTTATGGAGGCGATACTAAGCTATGCGCAACCGGTTACGCAGATGCTAGCTTCCAAACGGATCGAGATGATTCAAAATCTCAGTCCGGGTTCGTCTTCACTCTTAATGGTGCTGCGGTCAGCTGGAAGAGTTCCAAACAGAGTGTTGTAGCAGATTCTACTACTGAATCCGAGTACTATGCCGCTTCGGAGGCAGCAAAGGAAGCGATATGGATGCGTCAATTCTTACAAGGGCTTTCGGTAGTTCCTAGTTCAAATGACCCGATCACCATCTATTGTGACAATAGAGGTGCCATCTTCCAGGCTAAGGAGCCAAAGTCTAGCAACAAATCTAGACATGTACTTCGGAAAGCTCACCTGATCCGTGATTACGTGGAGCAAGAAGAGATAGTGATTGACAAGATTGCGACGGATGATAACATCGCGGATCCTCTCACCAAACCGTTGAATTATGATAAGCATGTAGGGCATGTTAACTCCATGGGAATTAAACATGTTGCTGAGTTGTAGTACTTGATTATGGATTTGATACATTATCTTTTTCATATACTATTTATAACTTCATCGTTTTATATATATAATATTTTGTTTTTCATGTGGATTGTACTGACAACATTGAACGCCACAAAGTGAACTGAATTACATTATATTTGTTTTGGTCTGTAATCGCCAATGTGAGCTGATAACTCCGGCTATTATATTGTGCAGTCGATTGATGGTGGGTTCAACGAGCCATAAGTTAAACGGTTGACTAATCGATCACAGATACGAGATTATGACGATACCTCGTAGGACAACTTTTTGTGACAACGTAATGGAGTCCTAAATGTTTAATAACATTCGGTGCCAGGTCGTGGATAGGACATCCATTGTGTTCCTAGAGTCGATTCTTTTGACTATCAACTGTCTCTTGAGATTAAGGCAGTTTTTGGGTGACTTTGGTTTCTTTCTCACGGTCTACCGTAACTGGGGCTAAGTAGATTTTTTCTGGGTCATTTCATACTGTGCATGGCCATGCTCGAATGATGATTCGTTTATCAGTTAAGTTACTTTCTAGTCGGGGAAACCACTCTTGATCACTAGTACAATTAATGCAATTGGCATCGGTTATAAACAGTGATTGGCATCGGTTCCCAACCGATGCCAATGCGGGCGATGCCAATGACATTTTTTTGAATTGGCATCGGTTCATGAACCGATGCCAATTTACACATATTGGCATCGGTTGTTATTCAATTAGCATCGGTTGTAACCGATGGCAATTTACACATATTGGCATCGGTTGTACCATAAGAACCGATGCCAATTTTTGCGTTAATGGCATCGGTTGTAACTTAGGAACCGATGTCAATCATCAATTACAACAATTAAAAAAAAATTGTGCCTAGCCAATAAATAAATTATTGGCTATAGAAAATTTGACAATCATATCGCATTTTATTTTCTAAAAGCTATAGAAAATTCGACACTCTCTTTATAAATTGAGCAATCCAAATTTCATAACTTCAATACCAACAAATCCAAATCTAATACAACCATTCAAAGAATTGTATCCAGCAACAAAATCACATACATATAAACCCTTAACTATTCGAGTATCTAGATCAACCGTTCACTACATCATATATAAACCTCAATAAGCTGCTTTGCTTGTGATGTTGTCATGCGTGTGTTCGGCCCCATGTATTGCAGCATCTGTTCTTCTGTGACACCCTCCTAAAGAATATTAACGGTGTGCAGACAACTTTAGAGAATAATCAAGTAAAAGAGACACACACATAAGAAACTAACAATGCTTGTATTTCTGCAGACCTCGTTTTTTTTACTTAAAAACTTTAGGTTACTGAAAATCATTTCAGTTTAGTCCCTAAGTAGTTGCTTAGTCAGAACTACTACAATTATAAATACATAAACAATGAGCATTTCTTACCCTAATGTAGTCTCTTAGTCAGAATGCTTCGCACATGCGCAAGATCACATCTACTTCTCCCGTGCTCTTGTTTGAGATTTAGGTTCATGCTAAACAATCACAATCACTACTAAGACACATAAGGAAATATGTTAGCCCTTGTCATCAACCCCAACACAACAAAGTCGATGGTAAAGTTTCGACACATTAAATAACAAAAATCAATTTGAGTTTCCCAACAAAGCGTCAAGTTTTTTCCATACTAAAACACTAAAATCTTATAACTACTGACTCTTTTAATTACGCAAACATCCAACAAAAAATCAAATTTTACCCCACAAGAACAAGACTTCTCCAAGAACCCCGTAACTTGATACTCGACGAGTAGATAATAAGTATCATTTTTTGTAAAGAAGTTGATATAGAACTTCAAATCAACACCAACGGTCATCAGGCTTTATCAAAAGGCCAGGGAGTACTAGATGCTTCTAGTCAATACGGCTTAATTAACATATTAATTTGGGTAAGGTTCAATAGATTATGTCATGTTAAGTCAATCTATCAAAGTAAATAAAATCTACTACGATTCGATAAATCCAGCTATATCAGAATCAATATGACTTGGGAGTAAGAACCGTAACAAACTAAGTCCAAAGATTTTCAATTATGGAATGGAGCTGGAAGGCCTTAAAAATAAATCAATCAAGAACAAAAGCAGCGTATCATAGGCCTAACTTGCCAGACACAAACGTAGTTTCGTCAGTTCTGCCAATACAAAAGGCGGACATGTCTTGTCTAGCGTGTTAGCGTAAACCTGACTATGTTGTTGGAATATCACAGGACTCCTAAAAACCATCACACTGGGAGCCTGATTAGTTGATTTTGAGCAAGTGTAAGTGAGTCAAGTCCCAAAACCAACTTGAATTAGGAAAAAGGACATCAAAATATTTAACAAAAGGGAGCCTAATTAGGTTATCCTTTGGTTTCTTGGAGAAAATGTTCATAAACAGATACATGTAAATATAACATAAGCCACACTGCCACATATAAAAAAATGTCTCAACACTTCCGCCCCAAATAGCAAGTATTGTCTATTATTTAGATCAACAAGAGTATAAACAACAAATATCAGGACTGCCGCGTTAAAACTACAATTCTAATTTAGATATGATCATCACTCCTATGCTTTAGACAACTTGAACTCCTTAGAATTGCATAAAGTGACAATAATCTGTGGGAGAGGGAGTCTTTGCCTGATTTGAAATAACAAATAAAGTACCTGCTATACCATTCTCATCAAATCCAGCGATCAGAAGAGAAATTCCAAAGGGTCGTATACTCCTACATACTGATAAGAAGAAGAAAAAACATTTCTTAACAAGTAATAGAGTATAGGTCATTGATTAACGAAAACCAAAAGAGGTGATAACTATGTATTAAAAGACACCAAAGCGTGTTGTCCATATACAAGAGAAGAGCGGAAAGGTTAAGCCCTCATACTGTAACAAGTAATCATATATTTAATGTTCTAGTCAGATGTCATACTAATAATTATACTAAACAAACACAAACAAAAAAAAGGGAAGAGAAAATTACATATGATTGAAGATTACTCAGCACTTCAACATCAACAACTAAACAAATAATAAAAAAAAATTAAGAGGTAGTAATTTCATACTCCTACATCAACAACTAAACAAATAATAAAAACAAATTCAAAAAAAATTAAGAGGTAGTAATTTCATACTCCTTACAAGGTTAGTCATATACCGAGATAATGTAATAAAAATCTAGAATCATATTCATATAAGATCATGGAATCAGTTCTAATCAAAATAATCAAATACTCGGTAATATATTTTCGAGAAAGCAAAATCACCATCACCTTAAATTAACTAATGTAAGACGTTTCGGCATTTATTGGCAAGAAGGTGAATAGGGAGATGAACACATAGGAATTGTAGGGGTTGAAGAAGATATAAGGGGGAAGAGTAAAAGTCAGAGAAACCAATTAGTAGAAGTAATTAGTAGAAGTAATGGTGATCCCTTTGAGCGTTTCGAATTTGCAACATCACAATTAATTACTCCGTAGATTTTTCTTTACTTGTTGGTTTGACTAAGCGAGAAACGTGGTGAATGCTTTTCTATAAGGTATGCATCAAAGTTACACTGCCACGTGTACTCGTAAGTCTTGCCTTTTAATTATATTTATAGATTATAGATTCTATAACAACCAAAACAGAAAGAACAAGTCATAATTAATATCAAATAACCAGCCAATATTTAACCAAGTTCAGTAATATAACGATAATTTAAACATGTTTGGCGAAAGCACATTAGAGTGAAAGCATTGAGAAGTTATGCAGGTAGGAAGCGACGTCAAGGCAAACTAAAGCGAAGCAAAGGGAAGGCGAAAGCGTAACTCGGCAAGAAACCAGTAAACATAGACACATAGTATACAACTCAATGGAGCGGAACAAACAAGTATATACTCATGTCCAAAATATGGCTAGTAACTAAACAAATAAATTCAATGAAATAAAGAAGGAGAAAAGGAGGGACCTTGGTAGTTTACCCGAGTGAAGACTTTCAAGGTGCTTAATCAGCAACACGGAGAATAAGATTAATAATAATTAACGTCCTTTAGAAGTCCTTATTTACTTGTCATCAAAAAAAAATCAAAAAGCCTAAAACTAAGGAAGACATTATGCACACAAGGCATAGAAAGACCCTAAAAATGGAAAAAGTATAGCATATTACTCGTATCAAATAATGAAACTACCAAGGCTCGTTAATTTAAACATGATCACTGACTTGATAAAAGCACAACAAAAGAAAGCTCTGAACCATGTGAGCTAGTGTCAACTGTCAAGCACACAAGTGAAAGCGCAACAATGCAGTCTTGACTAGCTTTAGCGAGAAAGGATTTCCCGAACTTGATCTCATATTTTCTGTTTGTTACAGTGTTGACTTAACCTATTTTGATCACGCAATTCCTATCCACTTACTTTAAGGTTTATTGATTACACTTGTTACTCCACTACTTATATTAGATAAAATAATGCAGGTAGACGCCAATATAAAGAATTGAGATTAGAAACCAATGACACTAATACAAGCTAATGAATTACGGAGTAAATTTCAAGCTAACATGATACTCACAATAACTGGTTATCAAGTCTCATAACTGAGTTCTTTCAATAATTGAGCATCAATCTCACTTCAGTATCTTCTCACACCTTGTCAAAAGTTCATACCATCTACAAACCAACCATTCAAGACCGTTTTTCACTCAGTCATATATAGTGGAGCAAGAATCGGTCCACAAATTGTCCATATTCTTTGTGAGGAATATTTTAATAAAAGGTAAACAAATGATTGGGACGGAGGGAGTACTTTGTAGTTCGTATGTATCGTGTTGACGCACTTAACTTGCCTGATGTTGGAATGTGAATAATGATTCAAATACTGAGAATTTCATGAAATATATTCAAAATATTATCCATTTAATGTAACCACTAAATCGACACATAAAGCCCAAATTTAATCCTAATTCATATTATAATCTTAATCCCTATTTTTCACAAACCCTAAGCTTTGAACTACGCAATTCAACACCTATACATGAATATAAACAAAATGTAAACTATTACATTATGTAAAAGCTAAACAGAAACCCTTGTGTGGTTCGAGATTTATGAATAATTCGATTAAATTAGGGTATACCTTTCAAATACGAAGAGAAGACAGAGCCGAGGGTAATATGCGATGGACCGTGCTGTGCCTTGACGTCGACGGTGGTACCCGATCGATCATTGTTGGCCGGTGGAGGGAAAGGGATCCGTGGGTGGTGAGCATACAAAGGGACTCTAGAGAATTAGGGTTGAGGAGAACGTGTGAGGGAATTAGGGACGAGGGCAAACAAAGCAAACTCTGGTCGTGGTGGTTGCATCTGGGTGTAGCGGTGGTTGCGTGAAGGCGTTGCGATGGTTGTGACTCGTGTGGGCTCACGGAAAAGCAGGCTGTGTCGAGGTTGAGGACGGAGTGGAATATTGGAATGTGGGCTCACGATCTTATTGCTTTCTAGAAAAATCTACTCATAATTTTACCCTTTTATTTAAGCATTGGCATCGGTTCAAACAAACAACCGATGTCATTCATAATTTACATTTTTGTACTTCCTCCATTTCATTCAATTCCATACATTTACTTTATACACGTATATCAATGCTTGTTTTCTTTTGTTCATATCTTTAGTTCCATATTAGTAAAAATTATAAAAATTTGTTATTTACAATGTACACGGTAAGACAATTAAAACAAGATCTCACATGACTATATTTTATGCTATATATTAGAAGTTGTATCGAAAATTCTCCCTACTTGTGAATAGTGCTCAAAAGGCAAATGTATGGTATTGATTGAAATGGAGGAAGTATAAAATTGGCATCGGTTCTAATCTTACGACCGATGGCAATACTGCTAAATTGGCATCGGTTTTTTATTTACAACCGATGCCAATTATCCAAAAACACTATTGGCATCGGTTTCATAGTTACAACCGATGCCAATATCTATTTAAATTGCAGTTGGCATCGGTCTTCTCTAGAACCGATGCCACTGTGGCGATGCCAATCGTCTTATCTCTACTAGTGGATATTGATCGCTTGTAAAATACGACCTTTGTGAATTCGGATTTGCAAATTGTTTTACATTGAGTGGGAGAAATTTTATAGGATATGAGAATCGGTTATCGCACATACACTTGTGAGGACAAGTGGGAGTTTGTTGGAGCTTGTGTCCTCCACAAATTAGTGTGATAACATTTGTAAATCTCTTATAGGTTCACAAGGGTATACTTCGTATATTTAATCAGTTGATTAACGTTTACCTAATAACGGTTGGCTTGCTAGAAAGTTTGACGTTATTATCATACGAATCTGGTGATCAACTGGTCCCTAAAGGTCACACCTATAGGATGTGTTTGAGAAATGTGGTTATAGAAATATAATCACATTGATGCCCAAAATGACTAAAAAGTTAGTCGATGTGTTGATGAGATAATTATTTAATGAAAATTAAATAATATTAGTTGAGACAATTAAATCAATTCGTAAATTAAATATAATAAGTTATATTTACTTAAATATATATAATGTTAGCTTGGACGAATTAATCTGTTAATTCGTAATTAAATATAATCAGTTGTATTTAATATCAACAAGATGAATGTGTCATAGTGGTAATAGTGAGGGTACACATACCAAGAGGTCATGGGTTCGATCCTTACTAGATGACAATTCAACACATATTATATATTTTTGGAAAGACCAAAAATAAGGAGCTGATAGTCCTTATTTCGGTCTGATCGCCGAAAATTAGGAAAGTATTATTCTTTCCTAATTAACTCGATAATTAAATCGAGTATAAAAAGAAAGGGAGAGAATTATTTCTACCCTAATGCTTTTTCTTGACCTTGCCTTCTCTCTCTCATCACAAAACACAAAAACAACTAAATTTTACAGAAAATTTTAGATCGATTTCTAGCATAATCAAAGGGCATATCTCAGATCGTCTTGGGTGCAACTAATAGGCGAATATCAATTTTGATATTGTTCTTAGGCCAATTTTGCTAGGACCGAAGGTTAATTCTAAATCCTTATACTTTGTTTATGTATTTTGTTTATGACCTTGATCCGGACGATGTCGTCACTCATCCAATCAAACACATTTATAATACTCAACAAACAACTAGTTAGCGGTAAGTCGAGGTCGATCCATGGGACGGTGTGCTTTGGGTTCTAAGTCTATCTATCTCAATTTATGCTAGTGTCACGATTTGTTTGGGTTTGTAGTTGTGTCTATACTAATGCAAGCAATATAGTAAAACAAGTAATAAAAGAAAGATGTAAACAATTGATTAAAAGTGCTAGGATATCATGGGGTCATGGGGGATTCATGGTGTTGATCATACAAACATGTTTACAAGGTTGCAAGCAATTAATGTTGTGGAGGAACCGAGTTGGGTTATATCTTACGGTTCTTAGGAAGAGTTGGGTCCCGGAGCCGAATCGATTAGATTGTACAACACCTACAAGTCGACTTACTTTCCTCCTAATCAACTTCTATGCATGGTCTAACAAGACTCGAGTTGGTTTATGTCTTACAAGTCAAGTTGAATAGATAAGAGATGGTTGTAAATGCAAGGATTCATAGGCTTGGCATTTCATCAAACATAACATGTGCATAAAGTTGACATCACTACAAGCAAGCAATTTGATTATGAAAACATATTAGATTAAGCATGAATCAATCCCATGTTGGTTTCCCCTAATTACCCACTAATCCTAGCTAAAGAAACTACTCACTCATTATCATGGGAAACATGTCATTAATGGTGTCAATCATCACAACAAGTATAAACATGATAATAGAATGAAGAAATGAACAATAAAGATTAAAGAGTAAAGGAATTATACCAACTTAAGATGATCCAAACAATAAAGCAAAGAATAATAGAAGAACTTGATGATTGATGGAAGGTTGTCAATCTCCCAATAAACCCAATAATCTTCAATTACCCAATAATAAACTTGAATAATAAACTTGAACAATAATTAAAGAGAGATTAATGTGTAATTTGTGGAAAGATTAAAGAGTAATCTATTCTAATCTACTCCTAATCTAATCTAAAGAAGGATTTTCTACTCTAAAACAACATAAAGAGCCCCCTTGATTAATTACAAAGATGGGGTATTTATAGTGGAAATTAGGGAGGATGCATTAGGGTTAACTAAGGACTAAACTAGTAATTACACTTTTTAAGTTGAGCAAGGAGACTCCGGGATTGTCCGAGAGAAGGGCTTCTCTTATCGTTGCTAGAAGAATGAAAACGTGTTGTGCTGAAATCCGTGCGGATGGGAGTCGGGACGGTCGGATCTGGGCTGAGGAATCCGAGCGGATTCAAGGGAATCCGGGCGGATTCAGGTGGGGCAATCCGAGCGGATTTGGGAGAAGACGCTCGGATTTTAGCAAGGGAATCCGAGCGGATTTAAAGCAAGACGGGCGGATTCTCCTCCAGTGAATTTTCTTGTTTTTCCCAGCCAGAAGACGGGCGGATTGGGGACAATCCGGGCGGATTGGGGAAGACGAGCGTCTTCTTCTCGGGACGCGCGGATTCCCGAACAGCTTCTTTGTTTGACCTCGGATTGTAAAACGGACGTTATTTTCTCATCCGGACTCCTATTGGAGTTATTCAAAAGCCTAGATCACTTGATTTTTCGATGCCGTTCCATCTAGCATACTTTCAGAGCCAAATGAGCAACCCTTGGTTCAGTTTCCGAGCAATTTCTTCATAAATGGCTTCCTTCTCGTCATCCTTGCTTTTAACCCTTATGACCCTTCTTTATACTCTTTATTCCTACATCATTGGTCATCATTCTTGCCTCCTCTTCATACTAGTCCATCTAATATCATCAAATGGCTTCCAAATATGCACGAAAGACGGGAATTTCCGCCTTATTATCTCCTTTTCTACAAAACATATGAAATGCGATAGAAAAGCAAATAGGAAGGTTTTGACGGATAAAATGGCCATAGAATGTTATAATAGTATGCAAAATAGGCTCAATTAGGGGACTAAATGTGCGCTAATTATGGTCACATCAAATATCCCCAAACCGAACCTTTACTCGTCCCGAGTAAAGAGGTGACTAAAACTAGACCTTTATTTAAACTAACCTAATAACATAGCCGATATGAGACAATTAGCGGGTCTCACTCCGCCCCTTCAACTCACAACAAGACAACCATGAGGTAGGATGCCTTCTTGCAAGGCAAGGTGGGTCTTGCCAAAATGGCGACACATCCAAACATTAAGCACACAAACTCAGGTAATGGATGCATCTACAAAAGAATAGCCACTTTCCTCATCTAAGTGGCGGAAATTATCTACAAGGGTACACAATCCTTCATAGATGCAATTTGTTCAAACTACTAAGCCTAGAAGGATACCAATAAATCACCTCCAAAATGTGTCAAGCTAGGGTACCTTTGTCCTCAATCGTTAAATGCTTTTGTCAAGAGTAGACTCCCTATGGCGTTAGAAACACTGGAGGATCGCGGAATTCCCCCTCTTGCCTAGACAAGAAGAAGGGTCGTCCCCTCTCTACCATGCATAAAAATGGATACGATGGATAAAGGGATCAATAGATATTTGAGTTTCATTTTGGGAGTTTGCTTTTGTTTTTGTTTTTCCCCCCAATTTCTTGTGGCATTTGACATTTGAGAACACTTTCTTTGTCATTTCTTTTTGATTTTTGGCAATTCAACACTTGACAGTTTTTTGCATTTTCTTTTGAACATTTTCAAAGTCACCCCAATTAGTAACGAGGGTGCCTTGTATTTGAAGCTTAGGAGTTCTATTTTTGCTCCTCTTTTCATTTGATGCATTTTTGCAAACTTTCTTTCACTTTTCATTTCATTGAACTCAATTTGATTTCTTTTTGTGCCCATTCCCTTTGATGACAAAAATGTATGGTAGGACATGGATGAATGATGGATGTATGCATGGTTTCAAGGGTCACCTTGGAATAAACGGTAGCCAAGGAGTTATCACACCACAAGGTACTCTTGACTCGGCCTTAAACCATGGGTCAAAGGATACTAGTATGACACATCCTAGGGTGTTTTACAAGTATTCTAACAAGCAAAGTCTTAAGAAGAAAAAGCATCTACTAGGGCCTATATACACTTGTCAAGCTTCCCAAGTAGACGGTTTCGCAAAATTTTTCTATCATGCAACTAAATGCCATGATGCAACTAGCATATAAACATCCTAATGCAAATGATTCTACCAACTAATATGCCAAATAAACTAAATGCAAGTCCTAAGTTCACATTGTTGTACCGCATCAATCAAAATAAACCCACATAGTCATTAACATAAAGAGGAAAAAGGAGATTGGAAAGATCATACCATGCGGTCTTCAATATCCTCATGTCTCGGATGTGGCGTAGTCAATCAAAGTGAACAAGGATAAAACAAACAAAATATATACAACAATATATACATGACTACACTACAAAGGAAATGAACTTGTTTTTGGATTTTTAAATTTTTCAAATTTTTATGGGTTTTGTTTTTATGAAAATAAAAGACATATTTTTGTAATTTTTCGAAATTTTTCAATTTTTATGCATTTTTGGAATATAAATTCCCATCCCCCACTTTATTTTGGACATTGTCCTCAATGTACATGTAGGAGTAGGAATAAAAAGGAAAAACATGTTTTTGGATTTTTGATTTTTTTTGAAATAAAGTACAAATGCAATGATATGGTATGAATGAATGCATGCTCTAACTAAATGCAATTCTATATGACATAAATAACAAGTGAATGCAATCTAAACTATACTATATGATGCATGATTTAAACTATGGTCACTTATGATCAAACCTCCCCAAACCGATTTAAACACTATTTCTAGTGTAGAAAAGAATAGGATTGGTCATTAGTGACTATGCATGAATTCTAGTCTATATGCAACTATCTACATGAATCATGTGAGATATATTACAATCCAAACTATACTAAATGAACTAACTAATGCAAATGCAATATGAAATATAATACAAATGCAAGCTAAATGTAATGCAAAGTCAAGGGAAAAGGGTATCTTACAAATGGTGGTTTGAGATAGGACTCCACCAAACTAGTTTGAATTGTTGAAGTTCTTTTCTTTGTCCATGGAGCTCAAGGCTCTTAGAAGAAGATCAAAGGCTTGTGAACAAGCTCCAAATAAGCATATGTATGGGTTTCTCCAAGTGAATACGAAATTTGGCCAAGGGAGCTTGTCATATATTCTCTTCTTCACCTTACCCTTAGCACTTGAGCTTTTGAAGTGCTTCAAACCAAGAAGCCCATGATTCTTGTCATTATGAGGTAAGAAGTATGGTTCATGGTTGCCCGGAGACTTCCACTCACTACCTTCTTTTTCAACTTTGGTGATGATGATAGCATTTTGATTTTTCAATCCTTCCAAGGTGGAAGGAGAATCGTCATGGCTTTAATGATGGAGTTCCTTAGAAGTTGTCATTGTGGGTGCCAAATTTCCACAAGTAGCTTCTCGAGCAAGCTTCTCTTTGAGCTTTTTCACCAAGTAGCTTTTGTATGATGTTTTGACCTTTTGAAGAAGGTCCACCATATCTTCTTCAACAATCATTGGCTCCATGGTAGGTGTCAAGTAGTCTTCATGAGAAATAGGGAAAGGACATTCTTCTTCATGGTAGGGTATCTCAAATGTCTCAAGGATAGGCTCCTCAAGCAAGGTGATATTACATGTCCATCCCTTAGGCTCGTCATCATCGCTATCTCCATAAGAATCATAAACGGGGGCTTCATTCTTCTTCATTAATTCTTCCTCCAACACCTCAACATCCACATCAAATGACACACCCTCATACTCACAAAGGCTAAGAGTATTTGGCTTACTCAACCTCATGTCTTCATCATCAAATACCACACTTTCATACTCACAAGAGCCCAAAGAGGTTGGCTCTTCCCACTTCTCATCAAAGGTAACTCCTTCAAACTCACATTCATGGTCAATGTCCAAGGAGTGGTGGGGGGTGGTTTCTTGGGATTCTCTCATTTGGGCAATTTGAATCTCCAACTCCTCTCTTTGGATAACAATGCCTTTAAGAACATTATCTTGTTTTTGGCTCTCTTCTAGCATTTGTTTGAAGAAGTTTTGTTGATCTCCCATCATTTGGAGAATCACATTTTCAATGGGTTCATCTTCTTGTTGTGGGTAGGTGTGAAAGTGGTTGTATTGTGGCAATTGAAGTTCATTGTGAAATGGGTATTGAGTGGGTGGTTGTTGTTGATATTGGGTGTGGTGATTTTGGTGGGAAAAATTGGGGTAGTGGTTAGGATTTTCGTTGTACAAATAATAAGGTAGGTTTGTATTGACTTGCTCCTCAAACTCCCCATACCCATAGTCATACTCAAAAGATCCACCACATACTCCATATGTCAAGTCTTGCATCATCATGGTCAAGATAAAGATACAACTACAAACATGGAAACTACAAGAAAACGGTAAAAACGATCCTTGAGGAACAAGTTCCTCAAGGTGAAAGCACAATTAAAATAGACAAACAAGTAAGAACTTAATCACATAGCACCATCCCCGGCAACGGCGCCATTTTGATCCGGACGATGTCGTCACTCATCCAATCAAACACATTTATAATACTCAACAAACAACTAGTTAGCGGTAAGTCGAGGTCGATCCATGGGACGGTGTGCTTTGGGTTCTAAGTCTATCTATCTCAATTTATGCTAGTGTCACGATTTGTTTGGGTTTGTAGTTGTGTCTATACTAATGCAAGCAATATAGTAAAACAAGTAATAAAAGAAAGATGTAAACAATTGATTAAAAGTGCTAGGATATCATGGGGTCATGGGGGATTCATGGTGTTGATCATACAAACATGTTTACAAGGTTGCAAGCAATTAATGTTGTGGAGGAACCGAGTTGGGTTATATCTTACGGTTCTTAGGAAGAGTTGGGTCCCGGAGCCGAATCGATTAGATTGTACAACACCTACAAGTCGACTTACTTTCCTCCTAATCAACTTCTATGCATGGTCTAACAAGACTCGAGTTGGTTTATGTCTTACAAGTCAAGTTGAATAGATAAGAGATGGTTGTAAATGCAAGGATTCATAGGCTTGGCATTTCATCAAACATAACATGTGCATAAAGTTGACATCACTACAAGCAAGCAATTTGATTATGAAAACATATTAGATTAAGCATGAATCAATCCCATGTTGGTTTCCCCTAATTACCCACTAATCCTAGCTAAAGAAACTACTCACTCATTATC
Organism: Silene latifolia; assembly: GCF_048544455.1. Taxonomy (NCBI): domain Eukaryota; kingdom Viridiplantae; phylum Streptophyta; class Magnoliopsida; order Caryophyllales; family Caryophyllaceae; genus Silene; species Silene latifolia. Next base: position 40,315,147 of record NC_133529.1, read on the forward strand.
ATGGGAAACATGTCATTAATGGTGTCAATCATCACAACAAGTATAAACATGATAATAGAATGAAGAAATGAACAATAAAGATTAAAGAGTAAAGGAATTATACCAACTTAAGATGATCCAAACAATAAAGCAAAGAATAATAGAAGAACTTGATGATTGATGGAAGGTTGTCAATCTCCCAATAAACCCAATAATCTTCAATTACCCAATAATAAACTTGAATAATAAACTTGAACAATAATTAAAGAGAGATTAATGTGTAATTTGTGGAGAGATTAAAGAGTAATCTATTCTAATCTACCCCTAATCTAATCTAAAGAAGGATTTTCTACTCTAAAACAACATAAAGAGCCCCCTTGATTAATTACAAAGATGGGGTATTTATAGTGGAAATTAGGGAGGATGCATTAGGGTTAACTAAGGGCTAAACTAGTAATTACACTTTTTAAGTTGAGCAAGGAGACTCCGGGATTGTCCGAGAGAAGGGCTTCTCTTATCGTTGCTAGAAGAATGAAAACGTGCTGTGCTGAAATCCGTGCGGATGGGAGTCGGGACGGTCGGATCTGGGCTGAGGAATCCGAGCGGATTCAAGGGAATCCGGGCGGATTCAGGTGGGGCAATCCGAGCGGATTTGGGAGAAGACGCTCGGATTTTAGCAAGGGAATCCGAGCGGATTTAAAGCAAGACGGGCGGATTCTCCTCCAGTGAATTTTCTTGTTTTTCCCAGCCAGAAGACGGGCGGATTGGGGACAATCCGGGCGGATTGGGGAAGACGAGCGTCTTCTTCTCGGGACGCGCGGATTCCCGAACAGCTTCTTTGTTTGACCTCGGATTGTAAAACGGACGTTATTTTCTCATCCGGACTCCTATTAGAGTGATTCAAAAGCCTAGATCACTTGATTTTTCGATGCCGTTCCATCTAGCATACTTTCAGAGCCAAATGAGCAACCCTTGGTTCAGTTTCCGAGCAATTTCTTCATAAATGGCTTCCTTCTCGTCATCCTTGCTTTTAACCCTTATGACCCTTCTTTATACTCTTTATTCCTACATCATTGGTCATCATTCTTGCCTCCTCTTCATACTAGTCCATCTAATATCATCAAATGGCTTCCAAATATGCACGAAAGACGGGAATTTCCGCCTTATTATCTCCTTTTCTACAAAACATATGAAATGCGATAGAAAAGCAAATAGGAAGGTTTTGACGGATAAAATGGCCATAGAATGTTATAATAGTATGCAAAATAGGCTCAATTAGGGGACTAAATGTGCGCTAATTATGGTCACATCAGACCTTTAATCATCATTGTTAAATTCGTTATAATCCTTCTAGTTTAAGGGAAGTATACAGCTTATTTCCCACATTTGGATCTCCAAGGATCCTCCAAGTATAGCTATTAGAGAGGCTAAGTTATGTAGAGCCTCCGGCCGATTCTACTTCTTATTCCTTATGTCACCTTACTATGAGGAAGAAGTTGTATTCGGATAGCTTTGCATCCACCGAGGCCTATTGGTCCTCGAGATTGGTGGGGGAGGGTGGTCCTCATATCCGTTGGGTGGTGCCATGGTGGCACTTGAGGTCCTTCACGGGGTTGCCCGCTTCGGTTGCTAGTTCTCATTCTTTGATGGTGGTGGGTTTGAAGGTTGCTTCCTTCATTTATCCCGAGAGGCCCATCAGGCAAATAGGGCGTCAACAAAAGGTGCCCGCTTAAGATACCCTCATCCAAGAGAGTGTTTTTCGAAACTCCGAGCTTGTGGAGGTCTTCGAAAGGTGGTGGGCCACTCGGCCACTTTGGGAGGTACCAAACCCTGTTGCCACGACATGGGTGACTCCCGTTTATGTCAAGTGGTCAAGAGCTCAAACCTTGGAGGAAAGGTTCAAATCTCGTAAGGACGAGGTTGTTGACTTGAAGTATAGGGAGGTTGGCAAGGCCAATCGTGCCTTCTTTGAGGACTTTGTTGATGGAGCTAGCCCGGATGTGATGAGGCCACCAAAGAGGAGAAGCTCGGGTCCCAAAGATGTAGTGGGCCGTGTATGGGCTCGCTTTGGACCGAATATGGGGTCATGCAAGAGACCGGAGGCCGCCGCCGTTGTAGATCCATTGAGGATCCGTTCCGAAGAGGGAGTTCATGCTAGGCGGGCCAACAAGAAGAACAAGGGGAAGATGTACCCCGAGGGAAAAGGCAAGGGTAGAATGGAAGAATGAAGACCTTCATTACCCATTTTATTATTATGTTGTATTAGTGTTGTGAGTTTTATTATGTTGTACTAGCTATGTATTGTGTTTTGTGCTAGTTTTACTATGTGAGATGCTTTAGTCGACACCTTAGCTTTGACAAGTTGTAGACTTGCCGAGCTTTATTTGTTGTTGAATTTGTAATCCTTCTCATTATTTACTAAATAAGAGGATTGCTTATGTCAAAATTGTGAACGCTTGTTTCTTCCATCCATTTTGTAAAGGCAATTCGGCTTGAATTGTCCTAAACATTGCACTTGGGAAAGTGGGATTCTTGTAGGAAGGGAGAAAGGCTTCTTTTTGTGTTTTTTGTGGGAAAGGGAATGGTGTTCCATCTCTTTCTTTTTTTGAAGTTGATATGGGTGATGTTTTTTTTATGGGGATGTTTTTTTTATTAATGAGATGGTTGTATCCTTCTTATGTAAGAAAGGACTGCCTACGTATCCACCTGAAAAGGTGAAATCAAACTATGCTCGTAGTTCAGGGGGTTGTGTTTGAGTGCAAATGGATGTTGCCTTTGACAGATCAAAGGGCATTCGAAACGGGCAAGGTGTCGCAACTTAGACTCGATAAAAAATGCAATTTCAAATCAGAACGCGTTGAGGAACTTGACTTGAAAGGGTTAAGGTGGTCGCTAGTTGTAAAACTAGGGTGCGGTTGTTGGTTGCTAAGGTTCAAGGGTAGTATTTCTTGAGTTGGTCTAGGTTGGTCGGGTTTGTAAAGTCCTCCCCATCTTGGTCACTCAGTCTTACTGCGCCCCCCGAAAGTATTTTCTTAACCAGGTATGGCCCGGCCCAATTGGGTTTGAATTTCCCCCTCGGATCGACGGGTAATGGTGCTCGAAACGACTTGAGGACCAAGTCGCCTTCCTTGATGTTTCTGGGTTTAACCTTTTTGTTGAATGCCCATTGTAGACGTCATTGGTATAGTTGGACGTTGTGCAAGGCGTTGAGCCGGCGTTCGTCTAAAAGTGTGAGTTGCTCGTACCTTCGACGGGTCCATTCTGTAGGAAATATCGGTATACTTCCCTTAAAATTAAGGATTATAACGAAATTATAATCTATGAAAACTAGTCATAAATGAATTGCATAAACAAAATAGAATAGGGATTAAGAATCAACCTTCGGTCCTAGCAATTATGGCCTAAGAACAATATCAAGATGATATTCGCCTATTAGTTGCACCCAAGATGTTCCGAGAAATGCCCCTCAAAATTCTAGAATGAGATCCCTAAATTTACCAATCAATTTAGGGTTTTTGTGTTTTGTTTAATGAGAGAATGCTAGGTCAAAAATTAGGTTAGAAAATGATCTCCAATCAACTCTCCAAACCGTGTGAAAGAGTAATATAGGGGAGATATTTTCATCCCTTTTTTTTTCAACCCTAACCGAAAAAATAAGAGATATTGTTTCCTTATTTTCGGTTTTTCACCTACCAAAAATAAGGAGATTAAATCTTCTTATTTTGGTAGTTTTTACAAAATGTATATAAAGTGTATTATTTATAAATTGTCATTTATTTTATTCCGTATTAATAAGTCTACACACAACAGCTTGCAGTCGATTCATTAATACCGGTCTATAATAATTTATTATGACAATATCGTATAATATATACTTTAACTATAAATATCGCATATTTATAATTAGCTAATTAAATATAACCGATTACGTTTAATTACGAATTAACATCTTAATTCGTTCAAGCTAACATTATATACATTAATTAAATATAACCGTTTATATTCAATTTACGAATTTGACAGTTAATTCGTCTCAGCTAATATTATTTAATTAGATTAAATAATCGTCTCATCAACACATTGACTAACTGTTTAGTCAAAGACATGAACTAACCTTTTAGTCATATAAGGCATCAATGTGATTACATTTCCATAATCACATCTCTCAAACACATCCTTTAGTTGTGACTTTTAGGGACCAGTTGATCACCGCCATCAGTATGATAATAACGTCAAACTTTCTAGCAAGCCAACCGTTATTAAGTAATCGTTAATCAACTGATAAAATACGAAGTATACCCTTGTGAACCTATAAGAGATTTATAAATGTTATCACACTAATTGTGGAGGACACAAGCTCCAACAATCTCCCACTTGTCCTCACAAGTGTATGTGCGATAATCGATTCTCATATCCTAAAATTTCTCCCACTCAATGTAAAAATAATTTGCAAAATCCGTATTCACAAAGGTCGTATTTTACAAGTGATCAATATCAAGAGTGGTTTCCCCGACTAGAGAGTAACTTAACTGATAAACGAATCATCATTCGAGCATGGCCATGCATTTCAGTTACAACTCCTCGAGTGGCCTTGAGAAATAACTAACCCTGATAAAGGTTGGATATTTTCTTCAACTCGAATCCTGAAGATTTAAGCACAGTATGAAATGACCCAGAAAAAATATACTTAGCCTCCTGTTACGGCAGACCATAAGAAAGAAACCAAAGTCACCCAAAAACTGCCTTAATCTCAAGAGACAGTCGATAGTCAAAAGAATCGACTCTAGGAACACAATGGACGTCCAATCCACGACCTGGCACCGAATGTTTTTAAACATTTAGGACTCCATTACGTTGTCACAAATTTTGTCCTACGAGATATTGTTATAACTCGTATCTGTGATCGATCAGCCAACTGTTTGACTTATGGCTCGTTGAACCCACCATCAATCGACTGCACAATATAATAGCCAGAGTTATCAGCTCATGTAGGCGATTACGGACCAAAACAAATATAATGTAATTCAGTTCACTTTGTGGCGTTCAATGTTGTCGGTACAATCCACATGAAAAACAAAATATGAAATAAAACGATGAAGTTATAAATAGTATATGAAAAAGATAATGTATCGAATCCATAATCAACTACTACAACTCAGGAACACGTTTAATTCCCATGGAAATAACGTGCCCTTCATGCTTATCATAATTCAACGGTTTAGTGAGAGGATCCGCGATGTTGTCATCCGAAGCTATCTTGTCAATCACTATCTCTTCTTGCTCCACGTAATCACGGATCAGGTGAGCCTTCCGATGTATATGTCTAGACTTGTTGCTAGACTTAGGCTCCTTAGCCTGGAAGATGGCACCTCTATTGTCACAATAGATGGTGATCGGGTCATTCGAACTAGGAACTATCGTAAGTCCTTGTAAGAATTGACGCATCCATATAACTTCCTTTGCTGCTTCCGAAGCGGCATAGTACTCGGATTCAGTGGTAGAATCTTCTACAATATCCTGTTTGGAACTCTTCCAGCTGACCGCAGCACCATTAAGAGTGAAGACAAACCCGGATTGAGATTTTGAATCATCTCGATCCGTTTGGAAGCTAGCATCTCACAGAATCGATTGCGATAGCTTAGTATCTCCTCCATAAGTCAATACCCTATCCTTAGTCTTCCGCAGTTACTTAAGGATGTTTTTAACAGCTATCCAGTGTGTTTCACCTGGATTCTTTTGGTACCGACTCGTCATACTCAATGCATATGCCACGTCTGGACGTGTGCATATCATGGCATACATGACTGATCCTATTGCAGATGCATAAGGAACACGACTCATGCGCTCAATCCCTTCAGGCGTCGTGGGTGACTGAGACTTGCTCAACTGCATCCCAGACGTCATTGGAAGGTTCCCCTTCTTTGAGTTGGTCATGCTGAACCTTTCAAGAATTTTATCCAAATAAGACTCCTGACTCAATGATAACGTCCATCGTGATCTATCTCGGTAGATACGGATTCTCAATATACGTTGTGCCTCACCCAGATCTTTCATCTGGAAATGGTTCTTCAGCCATCCTTTAACCGAAGATAAGAGAGGAATGTCATTCCCAATCAAGAGTATGTCATCGACATACAATATCAAGAAAATAATCTTGCTCCCACTCGACTTGATATATAAGCATGGTTCCTCGACCGATCGAGTGAAACCATACTCTTTTATCACCTGGTCGAAACGATGATTCCAACTCCGAGAAGCTTGCTTAAGTCCATAAATGGAACGCTTAAGCTTGCACACTTTCTTAGGATTTTCAGGATCTATGAAACCTTCGGGTTGCACCATGTACAACTCCTCCTCCAAATAACCGTTTAAGAAGGCGGTTTTCACATCCATTTGCCAAATTTCATAGTCATGAAAAGCGGCAATCGCTAAGATAATCCGAATGGAACGCAGCATAACTACGGGTGCGAAAATTTCATTATAATGCAATCCGTGCACTTGAGTGAAACCTTTTTCCACTAGTCATGCCTTATAGGTATCTTGTTGCCCGTCTACATAACGCTTTATTTTGTAAAGCCATTTGCACTGTAGAGGTTTTACCTTATTAGGTAAATCAACTAGATCCCATACGTCATTCTCATACATGGAGTCCATCTCGGATTGCATGGCTTCAAGCCATAGCTTTGAGTCGGAACAGGTCATGGCACCTTTATAGGTAGCGGGTTCATTACTCTCTAGGAGCAAAACGTCATTCTCCTCGACCATACCAATGTATCTGTCTGGAGGATTAGAGACTCTACTCGACCTCCTAGGTTCCTGAGGAATATTAACCGTATCATCAGTTGGAGTAACAACTTCCTCCATCTGTTCCTCGGTTGTTGGTTCTTGAATCTCCGACAGCTCGAAGGTTCTATTAGTTGTCTTGTTCTCGAGAAATTCTTTCTCTAAGAACGTCGCATTAGCCGCAACAAAAACTCGATGTTCGGTAGGCGAATAGAAGTAATGACCAAACATTCCTTTTGGATAACCAATAAAGTATGTCTTGACCGATCGCGGGCCGAGCTTATCCTCGTGTCTCCACTTGACATAAGCCTCGCAGCCCCAAACCCGAATAAAGGACAAGTTGGGTACCGTTCCCTTCCACATTTCATATGGAGTCTTGTCGACAGCTTTAGTCGGACTTCGGTTAAGTATAAGAGCAGCTGACAAAAGAGCAAAACCCCATAATGAATCAGGTACTACCGTGTGACTTATCATGGATCGAACCATATCAAGTAATGTTCGATTTCTCCGTTCGGACACACCATTTAATTGAGGTGTTCCAGGTGGAGTTAACTGTAGGACTATTCCACAGTCTTTCAGGTTTTGATCAAACTCATTTGAAAGATATTCGCCACCCCGATCTGAACGGAGTGCTTTAACCTTTCTACCCAGTTGGTTCTCAACCTTATTCTGGTATTCCTTGAATTTCTCAAAGGACTCACTTTTATGCTTCATTAAGTAGACATATCCGTATCTAGTCAAATCGTCCGTGAAAGTGATAAAATATCTATAGCCATCTCTAGCGCTAATTGACATAGGTCCACATACATCAGTATGTATGAGTCCTAATAGGTCACTAGCGCGCATTCCAAAACCTTTGAAGGAAATTTGAGTCATCTTGCCGATAAGGCATGATTCACACGTGCCAAATGTAGAAAAATCGAATGCGGGAATAGTCCCATTCTCGACGAGTTTCTTTACACGTTTTTCATTTATGTGTCCCATTCGACAATGCCATAGATAGGTTTGATCTTTGTCACCAACCTTTAATTTCTTATTATTCACGTGTAATATATCTGTAGTTTGATCTAAGATGTAAATTCCATTCATGGAAACTGCTTTGCCATAAATCATTTCATTGAAAGAGAAAATACAGTTATTATCCTTTATTGAAAATGAAAAACCGTCTTTATCAAGTACGGACACAGAAATAATGTTCTTAGACAAACTGGGTACATAGTAAAAGTTATATAAATATAACTCAAAACCACTCGGGAGTTAGATTACGTATGTTCCCTTCGAGACTGCAGCAACTCGTGCTCCATTCCCGACTCGCAGGTCCACATCACCCTTTGCGAGAGGTGGGATGTTCTTTAGGCCCTGCAAATGATTACACAGATGAGAACCACAACCAGTATCAAGTACCCAAGTTCCGAAACTTGCATGGTTAAGCTCAATCATATGAATAGAAGATGACATACCAACAGGAGTGACGCGGCCTGCTTTTATGTCCTCACGGTACACGGGACAGTTCCTCCTCCAATGTCCAGACTTGTGACAATGGTGGCATTCAACGTTACGTTCTTGCTCTTTGCCTTGCCTAGTGAGCCACTAGTCTCACCAGGCCCACTCTTACCGCTTTCTCGGCTTCTTAAACTTTGACTTTCCTACGTTAGGTCGCCGGAGCTTTGCCCTTACCCTTATTCTTGTTGGAAATCATGAGAACATCTTGCTTCATGCTCCCACTCAATTTCATATCCTTCTCGGTCTGTACGAGAAGTGAGTGTAGCTCATGAGGACTTTTCTTCATGTCATTCATGTAGTAATTTGCCCTGAAAAGGGCAAAACCATCATGAAGTGAATGAAGCATACGGTCAATGACTATGCTCTCACTGATTTTGCAATCAAGTGCCTCCAATTTCTCGACATTCTCAATCATGTTAAGAATGTGTGGGCTAACCGGTTGGCCCTTCTGGAGTTTCGCATCAAAGAAGCGACAGGTATGCTCATAAGTAAGGATTCTCGGTGCTTTTGAGAACTCGTTAGTGAGCGTGGTGAAAATCTTGTTTGCACCTTGGGCAATGAAGCGTCTCTGCAAATTGGTTTCCATTGCAAAGATGAGTACGTTCTTTATCGCACCCGCTTCCATGACGAAGTCACTATAAGCAAGTGACTCGTTAACTCCTGCATTGGGGCCTGGGTTTACCGGTATTGGCTGAGTTAAGTGCCTGAGCTTACCGTCAGCAATGGCAGCATTCCGCAATGATGCCTCCCAGTACGCAAAGTTGGACCTGTCATTTTTCAGACGTGTGAACTGATTCATGTGGTCCATGAAAGCTTTCAGCTAGGACTCGCGTCCAAGTGTGGCACTTGGCATTGGGATTTCGTTATTTCTAGCCATTTGTTGTAACAGTATTATCAAAATAAACGTATTCTACACTGCGAAAAAGAAGAATAAAATATAATAAGCATACTCATCGTTATGATTTAAGTCTTAATGCAATACTGTTATAAGCGAAGACTCAAGCATTTATACAATTGACCTCCCTCAAGAATTATATAAACTAGGTAGTATCCCGCGCTTCGCGCGGCCTGTTTTAAAATTTTATTATTATAATTGAAGAAAAAAAAAAACAAAATTTGTATATGACCTTTAATATTTTTAACTATAAATAAAAATAAATCAATTTTTCTCAAATTTAATTTTTTAGGTTTAACTTCAATGTTTTAAAATAAATTACATACCGTTTTAATTAAAACTAATAAGTGATAATTAATTATGTATGATCAATGTTTATAAATTATTTTATGACTGATCAAATATCATATTAATTAAAATAAAATTTATTCGAATAATGCAACAATCAACATTAAGTTCTCAAATTATATCATTTCACTATACTTTATGTTCCAAATCAATTAATATTTATTCAAAATAATGTGAATATAATTTTATATAATTTTTTATTTTTTATTTATAACGTGTGATATTAATGTATCAAACATATAGAGTTCAAACTCAACTTATTCAAATGTTTTCATTGTGTCTTACACGTGTTATGTGTCAAGCATATCTATAAGAATTGCACCTTTTGTATTTTTAAACAACTATATATAAATGATGTTTAAGAGTTTACCTGTAAATAAAATAGGTTAAACTTTCTTAAATAATATATTTTGAGGTTTAACTTCAAAGTATTTAGAAGATGTCATATAAAATATTTAACTAAAAGTAATATTTAGCTAGTCATGATCAATATTTATACTCGACGTATACATATTTTAATTGAAGATATTAAAGAAAAATATAACACTTTTTCTACTTTTTCATGTCGTTTATAATTCTATATTATTTTATAATCATTACTTTTGTTTTGATTATTTAAATGCACTCGCGATCACTGTGTACATACATACTCGTTATCACACTATTTAAAGCTATCAAAATCTCACATTTAACTTATTACGGGATTCTACCTAGGTTTGTGACCCGTGAAATTCACGGGTTTATGAGAATTTTTATGAGGCTTGGTGTCGATTCAACAGCTTTATGTTTACGTAAAAAGACATGTCGACGACACCAAGCCTCATAAAAATTCTCACAAACACCTCTATTAAATCATCGGGTTCTCACCACTATTTAACTTATTACGCATAAACACCTCTATTTAACTTATTTTGACTCCTGTACTCTCTCTTTTCAAATGAATTTTATAATTTTCTTAAAATATACTTCACATATAAATATAAAATATATGAAATTCATTTGAATGAAGGGAGTATTTTATTTTCTCCATAGTTTCTATGAAGACAATTTATCGCCAGTTGTGACATAAATTTTTTACCAATTTAACATTACATATTGAGTAAACTTCTTAATATTTGGAAATTCAACTATTTGAAAGCGAGAAATGACGTTTTGAAAAAAACCATTGAAACTTCAACATATTTGTATAACACACTACTTTTGTACTCCACTTGTAAAATTGCAATGAGCATTTAAAAATCTTGAAAATGTATACACAATTACTAATTGTAAAGCTATGAGGGAAGAGGATTCTCTCTGTTTTTTTTGTTGTCCATTTGCTCTCACAAAGATGTTTATTATTATTATTATATACTATATTCTAATTTTACTCATTAACCCTTTTCATTTTTAAGTAAATTCACAACCATTCGATTAGGCCTAGAGAATCTGAACATTTGAGAAGTAATGAACATCCATTTCGTTTTTTTCTAAGAAATAGGGAAAATCGTTACTCATAGAAACATTAGTACTCCATACTATATACAGTAGTCCCTAATAGTGGCAACATTCGTAAAATTGTTCGGAGTATCAATATCAACTATTTTATACATTAGATTTTGTTTTCTCAGTTTGGGTAAGCATAATGAAAGAAAAGAAGCCTATATATATAAAAAAAATTAATAAGCATAATTAAAGAAAAGAAGCATGGATGTATAAAATAAAAGTTGTACCATATTTTTATTTTTGGCATAACTGTCACCAACTCGATTGTTTTTACACCATTTTCTCAAACTGTTTTGAACTTATTCAACAACTATACCGCTTGTTATGCAAAATTGTTAGCCGTTTAGAACTCTTTATTCATTGAACCCATTGAAATTTTTACATTTAGAAAGAATGCATAACTAAACGGATGCAAAGATTTCGAATAAATAAGACAAAGTGAAAATTTGGTAGTTTGACCTTCATTCTACTATAAGGAAATATAAACCTCTAATCTCATTAACTTCCCTTTTTTGTTGTAATTCTTAGAGAACATCATCATACACATATATACATATTCAATTATCCACAACTAATATAGAATCATATTAGTAAGGGAATTGTCCTCACTTGAACTCATAGTTGATCTTGCACTTGAACCTAATAATATCACCATATATGTGTGAATGTGTGATTCCACTTCGCTATTCATTGAACAACTGAAGTTGTATAGTATTTGTTTTTCATGGGAAGTATGACCAATTTCAGTTTTCTCCTTGAAATAAAGGGTTATCATTTCCGATGCATTTGGCAGCCATTTTGCCAGGAGCGAGGCCGGGTTCGGTGAAGTTCTTTAATGGATCATCTTGATCTTAGACGATGATACTCAAATCAATGATAAAAAACATTTAACATTTAGGAAATGATCAATGTGACTACTGTAAATGCTAAGTTTTTATTTGAAGCTTTTTGCAAATCTTCTTAAAATAAAGAGAAAAAGAAGGATGTGACTCAAATCCGATGAGAGAAATAAATTTATAGGGTAAATAAGTGGATGAAGAGAAGGTAGTCAATAAAAAGATATGAGTTACATTCAATGATGAGTCTACCACTCTTTTGAATGAAAAATTGGGAAAATGTGCGTTGAACATTGTTTGTTGACATTACATTGAAACAAAATATTGCACATAATAGTATACTCGTAGTCTCATATGGAGTATCGGAAGATAAATCATACATTGGGAATGTGCGTAGTAATTTAGTACACCTCATTTCATTTCTAGTCAATTTATCATTTTTCTTTACATACTACAGTAAGTTACTAATTTGTGTACCTAACGACCTACTATATTTCAAAGTACTATATTATTTCCAATTTCCAATTATTTATTTTCTTTTGCATGCTACTCCCTCCTATTCAGGGTATTCTTCCCTATTTCCATATTCGGTTATTCGGGTTTTCTTCCCTATTTCCTTTTTTGGGTTGATTTGTGTGGTCCAAATTCAATGGCATGTGGGGGTAGTGTGTTTTGTGTGGTCCAAATTGATTTCCTTATTTCTTGGGTAAAAAGTAAAGGGGAAGAATATAGTGAATAGGAGGGAGTACATGTCTAATCTACATTGTTGCAACCCAACTTTATATATAGATATAAAGTTTTATAACTTTCTCAAAAATGTCTTTTTGAAAATTCACGGGATCACACTAAGTTTTATAACTTAGTGTTTGTGAAAATTCACGGGATCACACTAAGTTTTATAACTTTATCAAAATGTCTTTTCACGTAAACATAAAACATTATGAGACACTCACTTTAATCATTTCTACAAATAAAAAATATTTCAATAAATATAATGAAAATTATACTCAATTTGAAGCATTTTTCGCAATGAACGTAATTATTTACGTTTTAGAATTTATATCAAAATAATTTTTTAATAAATTTAGAATCAAATCACCCTAATTATTTAATTTAATTTTATAATAAAATTTATTAAATTATAATATATTTTGCTGAGATTTATACAACATTATTATGTTTATATTTAATGTTCAGCTGTAATTAATACTTGTATTTAATGCTGGGTTGACACGTGGCGCATCCACAGCGTTTCAACCCAGGTTTATATATATATATATATATAGGATGATCCCAAGACTCAATTATCTGTAAATTGATAAGCCAACCTTTTGGCTAATTCTACTGTTAGAATTCTTGGTCGATAAATTTCTGTAAATTCTATCTTTAGTCCATCATAATCACGAGAAACTCTTCGGATCATAATGTTGAGGTAAACTAAGTCAACACAAACTACTTACCCAACGTAGAAGGGGTCATATGGAGAGTAAGGTCCTATATGCCTACCGACGAAGAAGGGATTCATAGTTGTTTGCCCTTATAAAGACTAGTCTCAATTTCAGTTTTAGAGGAAGATCCCATCAACTTTATTTTAAATAATTTTAAGTGAACTAATATCTAGCATGCGAGAATGAATAAACTAAGGTGATGGCTTAAAATTGTGAGACATCAGTATGTCTATGAAAACTAACATTCAATCTATATGATTCAATTTTCATGCATTTTAGTATTAGGTGGTTTGGTTTAGGCGGAATATGATGCACTAACTATCATGTGAATGAAAAGCAATAAAAACGGTAAAACGTAAAACAAAAATAAAGTCCTAGTGTGGCCTATCTACCAAAATGAACATAAATACAATTTTGGAATCCATCCTTGGACCCGAGAAACTTGTCTTGATGTTCCATCTTGGTCCATGTAGCGGGAGTGAGCAATCCAATCTCCATCTTTAGTCTTCTTTAAAATTACATTAAAATTACAAAATAAACCTATTTACATTCTAATTTCAAAACATAATACTTAAAGAAAATAAAAGGAGATTCGAGATCTCAAATTACATAAAAATTATGTTTCCAACATTACGAAAACATAATTTAACTAAGGCCACACTAGGTATTACAAATTACAACCGATTGCAAAAATACGTAAATAAAACCATTCAACAAAACATTCAACTAAAATAAAAATGCATCAACTATAAAATTAAACATACAAGACATAATTCCTTAATTATGTAGATTAATTTATCCAAACCACCTATTTAAATGATCAAATTAAGTGACAATTCCTCAATTACTCGCATTAATTTCAATCTTAATTCACATTAATCTTGTAATATGAATTAGTCCAACATTATTTTAAACCTCTTTAAAATAATTAGGTATCTTTAATATGTGAACTTTTTCACCACAAACTATTATACAAAATTTAGAAATGATGTATAATAATAATCATTGGCCAAAATAAACAAAAAAACCAAAATTCCTTTTTTTTTCTTTTTGGTCTCGGCAAAACAGAAAAAAAAAACAAAACATAAATTTTTTTTATTATTATTTCTCTCGGCAATGCACAAAACAAAAAAACAGAAAAATCCTTTTTTTTATTGTCTCGGCATTTACAAAAAAAATAGCCTCGTTTTTTTTTTCTTTGCTCACGGCTTTGAGCCCAAAACACAAAAAAAAAACCTTTTTTTTTTTTTCATTTCGGCATATTGCCCTAATCAAAAAAACATTTAGATGAACAAATTCGTTTATAGTTGCTATTAGAACAAGATTGGCATAATCATGAACATATAAATTAATGCAACATGATTCTAAACAACGATTTAAAACCATATATGCCAAAAACTATATAGCAAAAACAAATTTAACATCATCAAACAAGACGATTTCCATTTACATTTTAATTTAATCCTCATTAAATCAAACATCTACAAATTCATCATATAATCATTTTAACTAATTAAAACAACAATATGAAAAATCAAAATGGAACAAATCATCAAAAAGCAAAGAAAAACAGAAAATCAAACGGCAAAAAAAAAAAAATTTCTTCACGGCAAAAAAAAATTTTCACGGACGAATAATTTTTTTCTTTTTTCGAAATTCTTTTGTATAAATAATTTATGAAAATCATATAAAATAATTTCGTGGCCTTGGCTCTGATACCACTTGTAGGAAATATCGGTATACTTCCCTGAAAATTAAGGATTATAACGAAATTATAATCTATGAAAACTAGTCATAAATGAATTGCATAAACAAAATAGAATAGGGATTAAGAATCAACCTTCGGTCCTAGCAATTATGGCCTAAGAACAATATCAAGATGATATTCGCCTATTAGTTGCACCCAAGATGCTCCGAGAAATGCCCCTCAAATTGCTAGAATGAGATCCCTAAATTTACCAATTAATTTAGGGTTTTTGTGTTTTGTTTAATGAGAGAATGCTAGGTCAAAAATTAGGTTAGAAAATGATCTCCAATCAACTCTCCAAACCGTGTGAAAGAGTAATATAGGGGAGATATTTTCTTCCCTTTTTTTTTCAACCCTAACCGAAAAAATAAGAGATATTGTTTCCTTATTTTCGGTTTTTCACCTACCAAAAATAAGGAGATTAAATCTTCTTATTTTGGTAGTTTTTACAAAATGTATATAAAGTGTATTATTTATAAATTGTCATTTATTTTATTCCGTATTAATAAGTCTACACACAACAGCTTGCAGTCGATTCATTAATACCGGTCTATAATAATTTATTATGACAATATCGTATAATATATACTTTAACTATAAATATCGCATATTTATAATTAGCTAATTAAATATAACCGATTACGTTTAATTACGAATTAACATCTTAATTCGTTCAAGCTAACATTATATACATTAATTAAATATAACCGTTTATATTCAATTTACGAATTTGACAGTTAATTCGTCTCAGCTAATATTATTTAATTAGATTAAATAATCGTCTCATCAATACATTGACTAACTGTTTAGTCAAATACATGAACTAACCTTTTAGTCATATAAGGCATCAATGTGATTACATTTCCATAATCACATCTCTCAAACACATCCTTTAGGTGTGACTTTTAGGGACCAGTTGATCACCGCCATCAATATGATAATAACGTCAAACTTTCTAGAAAGCCAACCGTTATTAAGTAATCGTTAATCAACTGATAAAATACGAATTATACCCTTGTGAACCTATAAGAGATTTATAAATGTTATCACACTAATTGTGGAGGACACAAGCTCCATCACATTCCGCCTCAGGAACTTGACTTTCCAGTAGGATGCGTAGAGATGGGACTTCTAACTCTGCCGGCTGAACCGCCTCCATACCGTATGCTAGGCAGAAGGGTGTGGTGCCTGTCGGTGTTCGAATAGAGGTTCGGTATCCCCAGAGTGCGAATGGGAGTTTACTCGGCCAATCGCGGTAATTATCTTGCATTTTCTTGATAATGGTGTTAAGAGTTTTGTTTGCTGCCTCCACCGCTCCGTTGGTTTGGGGACGATAGGGGGATGATCGATGTCGTTTGATCTTGTATTTGTCCAGCAAGTCTTGTGTTTCCGCCCGGAACTGAGAGCCTTGATCGCTGATGATTTCATGGGGTACCCTATATCTGCAGATGATGTTGTCCTGGATGAACTTGGCCATTTGTTTGGCGGTCAAGACTGCGTATGACTGTGCTTCCACCCATTTGGTGAAATAGTCGATGGCGGCGAGGACGAAGAAATGCCCTTTGGTGCCTATCGGGTTGACTTTCCCGATGATGTCGATGCCCCAGGTCGAGAAAAGCCAGGGTGATGTCATGGTGTATAAAATGGACGGTGGTATGTGTTGTATATTGGCGAAGATTTGGCAATTGTGGCAATGTTTGACGTAGTTACGACAATCGGCTTCCATGGTAGTCCAATAGTAGCCTAACCGCATGATTTTTCGGGTCAGCATCATTGCGCTCATGTGAGGGTCACATTCCCCGTCATGGACCTCTCCCATAACCTTTTTGGCTTTGTGATGGTCGATGCAAAGGAGGAGAATCCCCTGGGGTGTTCTTTTGTACAATTGTTCTTGGTTTATCACGATTTGTGATGCAAGTAAACGGATGGCTATTTGTCCTCTTGGATCAGAGTTGGGAGGGAATTCGTTTTTGGTTTTGTAGTTGAGGATGGCTTGGTACCAAGGTTCATCATGGTTTTGCTCGTCGTTGTTGATGGCGCAAATGTGAGCTGGCTTGCTCCTTCTCTCGACACATAGGGGCATCGATGTCATGTTGTCAGGTATGTTGACGAGCGCGGCAAGCTTTCGCAGGGCATCAGCAAATTGATTTTCCTCTCGTGGCAAGTAGAAGTAGTCGACTTGGTCGAAGAACTCAGCCTCTCGATTGATTTTGGCCCGGTAGGGAGCAAAGCTGTCACTTTGGATTTTCCATGATCCGGACATCTAATTGATGATAAGTGAGGAATCACCGTGGACCCTTAGTCTCTTGATGCCAAGTGTTATGGCTTCTTGTAGGACGATGAGGCATGCTTCATATTCGGCGGGATTGTTGGTGACGGCGAAGTCCAGTTTGACCGAGATCGGAACGTGTTCTCCCTCTAGTGATATTAGAAGGATTCCTACCCCGAAGCCTCTCAGATTAGATGCACCATCGAAGTATAGGTCCCATGCGTCGGAGTCGGCACAAAGGATGTCTTCGTCAGGAAGTGACCATGTGTCGGTCGTTGGATCCTCGTTGACGGGATTTTCTTCTAGGAAATCGGCGACTGCCTTCTATTTAGTACGGGTTTTTCAAAGATATATTTGACCGAGTCCATCTTGGAGTAGATGTGAACCGTGTAGCTGAGCATGTAGTGTCGCAGCTTCTTTGTTGACCATACTAGGGCAAGGCATGTCTTTTCCAGTTGGGTGTACCTTGTCTCATACTCAATGAACTTTTTGCTAATGTAGTAGATGGCTCGTTCTTCGCTGTCGACTGTTTGTGCTAGCATTGCTCCCATGGTTGTGTCGGTGACAGTCAAGTATAGGGATAGGGGAATTCCTAGTTGAAGTGGCATGAGGACAGGAGGTTTGGATAGGATTTCCTTTATCCTGTCGAAGGCCTTTTGACAGTCGTCGTCCCAATCGGTGTGATCGGAGGTGCGAAGCTTCTTGAAGATTGGTTCACAAATCATGGTGAGCTTGGCTATGAAGCGGCTGATGTACTGAACCTCACCGAGAAATCCCCGAATCTCCTTCTCGTTTTTAGGCCGAGGCATTTGTTGAAGGGCTTTGATTTTGGTTGGATCAATCTCAATGCTTCTTTTGATGACGACATGTCCCAAGAGTTTTCCGGAGGTGACCCCGAATGCACATTTCTGAGGATTTAGTCTCATGTTATATTTCCGCAGACGAGCGAAGAATTTTCGAAGGGCGCTAATGTGGCCGTCCCGTTCTTTTGATTTGACGATCATGTCATCGATATATACCTCTACCTCCTTGCGCATCATATCATGTAGGAGAATGGTAGCGGTTCTTTGATAGGTTGCTCCAGCGTTGATGAGACCGAAGGGCATGACCGTGTAGCAATATGTACCCCACTGTGTAGTGAATTCAGTCTTGTGCATGTCTTCCTCAGCCATTTTGATCTGATTATACCCATCATACCCGTCCATGAATGATAGGAGAGCATGCTCGGCGGTATTATCCACCAGGGTGTCAACATGTGGCAAAGGGAAGTCGTCCTTTGGACTTGTTTTGTTCAGATCCCTGAAGTCGACGCAAACCCGAATTCTACCGTCTTTCTTGGGTACAGGCACGATGTTGGCCACCCAGTCAGAGTACTCAGACACTTTGATGAAACCGGCCTTGAACTGTTTATCCACTTCTTCCTTGATTTTCAAGGCCCATTCAGGGCACATCAGGCGCAACTTTTGCTTCACGGGTTTAGCTCTGGGTTTAATGGGTATCCGGTGCTCTACAATTTCCCTGTCAATCCCAGGCATGTCTCTGTAGGACCAGGCGAATACGTCCTTGTATTCGTACAGGAGGTCAATGAACTGTTGTCTTTCTGAGGGGTCAAGGGTTGTCCCTATCCTAAGTTCTTGAGGTGTGTTGCCGGTCCCTACATTAATAGGTTCGGTCTCCTCAATGATGGGGGTTCTAGTTTCCCGTTTGTCAAGTTCTTTGGCTAGGTGAGGTGGGTAGTCACACAAGTCAAATTCCTCATAATCGTTCAGAATTGCATTGCAGTTAAATTGAGATGAGTCATAAGCAAATTTAGCATTCATTAAGTTGACTCGAGCGAAAAGCTCGGATAGGACAGACATCTCGTGGGCAGTCTGAGGCGACACAGTAGAGAAGGTGGTCCCTGGAACAAGCTCCAGGTTGTCACCTTCCATGGGAGTGGGGATGACCCTAGTTGACTCAGCCTCTAAAGCAACCATAAGTTTGTGATAAAACAGTGGAAAGGGGACCTTGACTGGGGCATCAGGAGTGCTAGGAGCTAAGACAGACTCTGACTCTGACTCTGACTCAGATTCTTCTTCACTTCCCTCTTTGAACATAGGGCCTTCTCCAGTTGTAATCTTGAGAATGCGGCCTTGACGATCAGTCCACTTGACGGTTTTCCTCCAGCCTTGTGTAGTTTTCTCTGGGTCAGTATCATAGATTAAGGCGATGGGGTCAAACCGGTTGTCCTTTACAGCAATGTTGATGATGTCCTCATAGTCGAGACGCTTGATGTTGTCTTCCCCGAAGAGGAGAGTGACAGCTTGTCCGTCGAGGCACGGGGATGACTTAGACTTAGTTGATTCAGCTTTGGTGTTGTAAGGGATGAAGTAGCAGTCTTTGCAGACTTCTACACCCGGGTGCCTGACCTTGGCTACAGAGTTATATATTAGCTTTGGAAAGCCGTGGTAGAGCTCGGACTCTCCCTCGGGGACAAAGTATCCATTGAGGGTCAGATGGTAGGGACGGAGAATAACTCTGTGCTTCTTGCGCTTCCGAATTAGGAGGTTCATCTCCCGGATGTCTTCATCGGTAGGCTCATAGCCTAGTCCGAAGGGGATGTTGGGGACCTTAGCCTGTTTCAAGGGAGGTAAGGTGTTCTTTAGTGGATTAAAGGGTAAACCTGGGAAATAACCCTGGCGCATCAGAATGCGGTTTACTGTGAGGTTGGCAAACGGGTCACAATCAAAGGGCGCTGATTCTTCGGTTAGGGCATTCAGAGCATGGAATCCCCATATTTCACTGTCGTCCTCCTCAATGTCTTGGGAGGCTATTCCCTTTTTCATGACGGCTTTGATCGGAGAAGCGGGAATTGTGATCGTCTTCCCGTTGAAAAGGACCCTGATTTTCTGATGAAGGGTTGAGGTAACTGCCTTGACGGCGTGAATCCAGGGGCATTCCAGAAGCATGTTGAAGGAGGCGCCAATATCGACTACCTGAAAACTGGTCTGTCTTTCCAAAAGTCCGGTTGTAATGGATAGGGTGATAAACCCCACAACCTTACGACGAGTGCCGTCATAGGCGTGTACTCCTTGATTGGTTGGGACCAAATCAGCTTCTTTGATACCTAGTTTGTGAGCCGTTTTGAGGGGAATGACATTAACCGCAGATCCGTCATCCACAAGAACCATAGGCACATTCTTTTTGGGGGCACTGCACGGTGATGTATAGGGCCAGGTTATGGTTGGCTCCAAAGGGAGAGATATCCTCATCAGAGAAGATGACCGGGTTGTTCAGATTTGGGGACATCCCTTGTCATGTGTGCTACTACTTATTCCGAGGAGGAGGTAGAGGGAACAGTCAATTTTCCAAAGGCTTGCAGCAGAGCTTGCTGATGCTCGAAGGATGTGGCGATCAGTTGCCAAATTAAAATTTCGGCTTTTGCTTTTTGCAGTTATTTGAGGATCGAATTCTCGGAAGCCTTCGATTGAGTGTCCACGTCTGGGACAGTCTGGTCATTCGTCGTTGGAACGACTGTTGAATTGTTTGGGTTTTGATAAGGGCGTCCAAACCGGGTAAGATGATCGATCTCTTTTTCCTGTTTCTCTTTTCCCGGGACCACATAAACATCCTCAGCGTCATCTCTCCAGATGCCATTGACTTCGGGATTTTGAGGGTACCTCGGAGGGGTATTCCTTGGTGGGCAGTTTTTGTGAGGGAAATTTTTGTGAGAGTAATTTTTGTGAGGTTGATTATTGTGGGGGTGATTATTGTGGGGTGCATGCCAGAATGGTCGCGGGAGCAATCCTTCCGGGTGAGGGTAGTTTTGGGTGTTTGGGGGACCCTCCCTCGGGCGTGGTGTTGGAGGATTGAAAATCAATCGGTGGTAAGCGTCGTCAAGTCGAGTAATCCTTTCGGAGAGACTGGTTATAGCCTCCTCAACTTGTTGGAACATGGCATGCATGGTTGCGGCGCTAAACACAAATACCCCGTCCGAGGCATCCTTTTCCAAGGCATTCACCTCGTCATCAATTGGCAAGATGAGGTGTGAGCAATCCAAGGTCGGCTCATCATCGGAGATAGCATGGATTCCCAAAGGGTTTGTCTTGTTGTTTGGTTTAGTTGGTGGAGGTAAAGGTAATTCCCCTTTCTCGATCATGTCCTGAATGACGTGTTTGAGCTTGAAACAGGTTTCCGTGTCATGACCTTTCCCTTGGTGGTACTGGCAGTAGGCATTAGGGTTCCAGAAACGGGATTTTTTAGCATCATACGGATCCGGAGTGGGTCCGATCGGTTGTAATTTCCCTTGGTCCATAAGCCTTTTTAGGGCGCTTGCATAGGTTGACCCTAGGTTGGTGAACACTCTTTGAGGACGCTCAACTCTTTTCGTGGTTGGCTCAAGGAGGTTGACCTCGTCAATTATGTTTGTTTGACCGTAGGGGCGAGATCCGGTTTATGTGGATCCCTGGTAGCCTCTACCAGTGGTTTTGGCTAGGACACCCTTTCGGAGGTCGTCTTCGATGCGGGTCCCAAGGATTTGTAGATCCTGGAATGTCTTGATGTTTTGGTATCTCAGCAAGTTGGCATATACCGGGCGGAGATTGTTGACAAATTTCTCCACCAAAGTTGACTCGCTTGGCTTGCTGACCAATTGAGTGCTTATTCTCCTCCAACAGGTTAGGAATACTGCGAATCCCTCCTTATCATTTTTAGTGAGGACCTCCAGAGTACGGGTGTTGGCTTGTATTTCGACATTGTCGGCATATTGCTTAGCAAATTCAAATGCAACCTCGTCCCAGGTAGTGAGGTTCTTCGGGTCAAGGGAGTAGTACCATTGGCGAGGGATCGGTTCCAGGGATGATGGAAAGATCCGGGTGAAGAGTTCCTGTAAATTCATAAATTATATAACGATCTCCCACTAAATTATATAAATTATTCCAAGACCCAAATTTTAAACAAAAATGAGTATCGCTTGGGCGAAACATCCCATAATCGTGTAAATTCGGTAAGTCAACGGTTGACTAATTCTACCACTAGAACTCTTGGTTGACGAATTTAGTAAATCCATCTAGTAGCCTCGGAATACAAGACCGTCTTATACCTCATTGAGTCCAACCAACTTTGGCACGTGATAACCGTTTACCACCCTACTTACCCAAGGTAAAAAGAGAACACCCCGCTTGGGCGAGCATGGCTCTAATGAACAAGGGATTCATAGGTGTTACTAATTGGTAAGGCTAATCTCAATTTTACTTATGTGAGAGATCTTGTCAATTTAGTCATAAATTCCCTATAAGTGAATTAAGTCGGTGAATGTAAATGACGTGAATTGACAAACGCGAAAATAAAATGCATGTGAATGACGATTTTGGCATGCGCGGAAAAATAAAGGCAATCAAGCATATGAATAATCCTAGTATGGCCACCTAGTTAATAAAAACTAGACTATTACATATCGGAAACCAACTCCTTGGTCCCTTGCCTCTTCATTCCAAAAGGAGCTTCTTCTTGTGGGATTTGGAACACCTTCCAAAAATAGACTCCGTCTCGATGTAAATCCGTCTTTTGGAAACGCCGGTAAGAATAACTATTACAATTAAATTACATAGCTATTTCTATTATACATTAATTAATGAAATAAATAAAACTATTAGTTAATTACAAACCGACGATACGAGATCGTATTTAATTACAAACAAATCGCTATTCCCATTCATTTCGGGTAATAACGATTAAAATAAACTAGGCCATACTATAGGTACAACCAAATAAATACTTTAAATAAATGACAATAATTCATTCAACTTAAATAAATATGCTTAAAATGCTGTAAAATGATGCCAAAATCGCCCTATGTAACAATCGTTGGTATCCATCTCGGTTTTGTGGATTTAATCGATTTTTAACTTGTAAAAATCAAAAATTAACTCTTAAATCTCATTTAAGTCCAAACTAATTGTCCAAACTGTTTTGCACCTCAAAATTAGTCCTCACTAATTTAATGATGAATAATTAGTTTGAGTTGGTGATATTTGCTAATTTAATCGGTAAAATCATAACGTTTAAGTAACAAATCCAAAATAATTGAAAATATTACCAAAAATTGGAAAAAAAATTGAGTATTCTGGAACACTCCCATGAATACCAAAAATTCAGAAAAATTGCCCAAAAATTCGGATAAAATTTTATGAAGAAAAAGATCGATATTTATCGGTTTTTAACCACTAAAACCAATAAACATCAAAACAAGGTGAAATTATATTTTAAATTTCACTTTTAACTTTTAAAATATATTTTTAAATGTACATAAATTTATCAAGGACAGGAACAAATGTTTCAAATATATGATTAATTTATTTCACTTTTATCGACTTTTAACTCATAAAATCAATAAACATGCCAAACTTCAAACCAACCTTCGAAATTTTACATACAATCTGTAGAAAATATGCATGAAACACAATAAAAATTTCATGACCCGAATCAACATTTAACTATTTTTAGTTAACTCTTAACCAAAATACGGCATTTTTGACTCGGTTTTCTACAAAAAAATCATTAAAATTAGCAAAATAACTTCAAAAATTACCAAATTTTATCACAAACCTTTTGAGATCAGTAGGTATGCATGTCCAAAATTTTTCATGCTAAAACCTCTTCTAACACAATTTTTGAATTTACCAAATTATCTCATAATTTGTTTAATATGCTTCAACATGCAAATTACAAGCCTAAGCTCTGATACCACTTGTTAGATCATAGATCCTAATTAGACTCTATAATTAAAAACAAATTATCTCATAATATATTATTTTAATGATCTATGTAACATGCATGCTAATATAAAAGCATAATAATAAAGATTAAGGAAAAACAGTTTCCTAACATTAATTTTGATGGTAATATGGGCACAATCAAGATCTCCAATCTTGATTGTTCTTGAGCTAAAATAATTGATGATCCTCCTTACCAAATCTTCAAAGAGAAGATCTCCTAACAATGTGCACCCAAGAACAAATACCCAATATCCTACAAATATTAACTAGATATTTGATAAGATATACCCTTGATAATATGTGTAATATTACTAATAATCTTAGTAATAATTTTTTTTTTTTGCAAGAAAAGCAAGCCTAATTTTATTCATCCATAGAAGGGAATAAGTAGGCCAATCTTACAAAAGAGAACCATTAGCGAGCTGCAATCCTCAATGATTTAGACTACACAATATCTCCTTTTCATAAGAAGGAGGAGTTACATGTAATAACTTTACACTAACTAAAAATTGGACTCGCCTGATATTATAAGCCGCTTCCTGCTCCAAATTGTTGAAAATCCTAGAGTTGTGTTCTTCCCATAGGCTATATGTCAATGCATTTAAACAACTGGAAATCCAAAGAGCCTTCCAATGCTTCTTGTGTCGCCTATTAGCAAGCCAATGCAATTCAGTCTTTAGTTTCATTGATCTTCTTAGTAATAATTTTGGTTTACTAACTACTTAGTAAAATGATTTTATTAGTTTTAGAGAGAAAGACCAACAAAAATGTTTCACATGCAAAAGTGTACAAGTGAAGTAGTGTGTAAAATAAAACAATTGTTGGTCTAAATAGAAGGGAGTGACCGGGTGGTATGGTGGAGCGAGGGAGTGGACTTTGCTTTATTTTTATGTCCAATTGTTCATCACATGCAAAAGAACAATAGATAACTTGTGGAAGAATATAAAGTAAAGTGAAATTATAATGTTTATAATCATCCACTACACTCTATTTTACACGGCCCAATGCCCATTTGACATTACTGTCGTTTGACGGTGGTGATCAGTTGATCCCTTAAGGTCACACCTATAGGACAATTCCTTTAAAAGATAAGTTAATTAATTGTATACCGATACAAGTTAATTAACTCCTTAAAATTGAACAATTTGTTTTATGAGTAAGAATAAGTATCTTATTGTAATTTGATTAAATAAGATTTATTTAGGTAATTAAAAGATTTTATTACTAAAATTAATTATTGTTTGTGAAACAATTAAATTAACAATGACTGATTAATTATAATTGCAAAATGTTGTGAATTATATTTATATGACTCATTTTAAATACTTGTAATCGTGAATTACTAGTTAAATTGTCACATGTAATTTATTTGTTATAAAATGATATTCAAGGGGTTAAATATGCATTAAAATATTTATGGTCATGGTGTGTGACACATGACCTACCTATTTACATTTGACAAAACACAAACTTAAAATGGAGTCCATTTTATCTTAAGAGGCCGAAAAAATGGAGGGATTAAGGAGTTAGTGGATGTTTTATTTTAATCATAAAATAAGCATAATGATTATCTACACTAACTAGCCTTCACCCTGCATTTTATGGGTAAGACAAAGACCATGCATTGACCACTCTCACCTCCTCTCACCCGGCCTCCCAAGGCTCAATAAGAGCATCTTTTGCTCTTATTTTTTATTCTTACACAATTTTAGGGTTTTGTTATTAAACCTCTCTTATTCTCTCTAAAACTTGTTTTTAGATCTCATAAACTTGTTCAACCAATTCTAATATTACATTATATTATTACTAGTGTAGTTATACAAATATTATTAGAATTATTAAGGATAACTAGTATATTAATCTAGTTAATTAATATATTGGTATTAAGGGTTTTGTCTTGGGTGCAACAAGAGAAGAATCTCTACACTTGAGATTTGTTTTGGAGGATCATCCATTATCTTTAAGCTCAAGAACAAATAAGGAAGGTGCCCTGATTTGTGCCAAAAATTTCGAACCATATACAATGTAAGGAACATTGTTTTCTTTTATCTCTTCTTTTAGTTATGCATGCACTAGATCTTAAATGACTAAGTTAAAATGTTAATTAGATCACTATTAGAAATGTCTAATAATAGGTATATGAACCAAACAATTGGTATCAGAGCATAGGATGTTGCATGCATAATCGATTTATAGTTATTTCGAGTTATAAGTAACTTAATTAAAACTAATAATTTGTGATTTATTAGATAATGTCACGAAATCATATTGCATGTTGTATATTCTGGTCCTAAAATGTATTTAGGTCATTTTGACGATTTATGGTATTTTATTGCTTATTTTAATAATTTTTAGTGATTTTATTACATTTTAATGGGTAAAATGATATTTAAAATACTAAAAATAGTTAGACTTAGTTTCTGACCTCGAAATTTTTATGTGACCTCACATGCATATTTTACTTATTTTATGTATAATTTCGTATAAATTTGATTTATTTTGCATGATTTATGATTTTTATGAGATAAAAATGGAATAAATGGAGGTAAAATGGTTAAAAGTAGTTAAAGTTCGAAACAGGCCATGAAATTTTAATATGTTGTCACATGCACATTTTACTCACAGTGTATAAAATTTAAGATGAACTTGCTTCATTTTGCATGATTTATGAATTTTAGTGTAAAAATGACATAAATAGTGACTATTTTAGCATAAATAGCTAAAACGAATTACATGGCATGATAAAACTATTTAAGGTTACATTTACATCCCACTTATCAGATCTAAAGTTGAAACATTGATTAGATTAATTTTAATATGCTTTAGATGTTTTATTTGATAAAACCAATAAATCGCAACTACATTTATTCTCGAAATAAATTCAAAAATTTTAACCTTAATTTTTGACATTATGAGTGTCATGGTTATATTCCAGAATGTTCAAAAATTTAGAATTCAAATTTTGAAATTATTGTAATTTAAATTGGATTTATTTCATAAAAGTTATAATTTTAGGGTCAAAAATGAGCATAAATATTGTATCAAGTTGAATTATTGTCAAAAATTGAGTAATGACTAATTTTTGAGTCCTAAGAAAGTTAGGATAATTAACTTGGGCTAAAATTAGATTTTAGTATTATTTTGCGATTTTAATAAGTTAAAAATCGTAAACTTCCATAAAACCGGGTTGTATGTACGATATAAGTTAAATAAGGCGATTTGGCACATAACTTGGCATGTTAGATACATATTATAATGTTGCATATTACATTGTTGAATGTCATATTTTATTTATGTAATTTTGAATTATGTAATTTTATCTTAGTATGGCCTTAGTTTTAATCGATATTACCCGTAATGTAAGGAGATATTGATTCGGTTGTAATTTAATGTGATCTCGTATCACTTTTAGTTTTACTAGTTTTTCTATATTACAAATGTATAATAGGAATAGCTATGTATTTTATTATTATTTGTAATTCCGGAGTTCGTGCCAACAAAGACGGTGTTCTTGGGAGGTGTGCCACTTGAAGAGTCAAGGGACGAAAGGAGTTGGTTTCCGAATTTGTACTAGGAATTTATTATTTACTTTGCATTTCTTTTAATATGTTGCATGCATTGCCAAATCGCCATAACAACACATGCATATCATATCGAGTCTTCGACCGTGTCAATTATAATTATCGATAATTCGAATTTTAGCTCACTTAAAATTGATAGATAATAAATTGACAAGACCTCCACTTTAAAAGATTGTGACTTAACCTTACCAAATAGTAGGAGCCCATGAATCTCAATTTCATAAGGGGTACAATACGATTTTTCGGGGTACTTCAATTGACGTTGGGTAAGTGGGGTAATAAATAGTTATTACACTTCGAAAATTTGGTTGATCTCAACGAAAGTATTTGCGACCGTAGCCGCAATAGGTTCGGGCTAAAGATGAACTTAACGTAAATTCATCGACCGAGAGTTCTAATTCTAGAATCGGTTAAAAGGGTTAACCCACCAAGTTATATTAGTAAAGGTGTAGAGGGCCCGTTGGCTCACATCCAAGTTAATATGAATTTTGGGTCTCGGAATCATTTATTATAGTTGGGTAGAGGTCAATATATAAATGCTATACTTGTCTTAATGTTTACAAGTATTATAACGATAAATGTCTATTAATTTCCTTCATATCCGTTTTGTAGTTATCTTTTACCGCAATGGATTCATCCAACTCTTTAACACCAATCACTATTGAATCATGTCACAAATTGTTTGACGAAATTTGCTCTCTAAACAACCTTGATACGACTAGAGAAATTCATTTTGGCATTGGTTCCGATGGTAGTCTTAACTTCATTACTACTTCCTCACCTCCTATCATATCTAGCAACTTAGTGGATAAGTCTTGTGAAGACAACCTCACTAACACCATGGGATCCTTGTCTTTGGAAGCAAGGAGAAATGATAAAGCTAGTGGGAGTTTTAGCAAAAAAAAACTTGCCATCAAGAAGAGAAAGTTCAAAAGGGGGAAGATAAGTAAGAGGTCTAATTCAAACCATAGGGATTTAATGGCTAATGGGACTACCAATAACATATGCCTTTATTGTCATGGCATGGGCCATTGGGTGAGGAATTGCCCCATCTTTTTAGGAGATATCAATGATGGACTTGACGTTCCACTTGGTAATATTTCTTCCGAAATCTTTGTTATTGATATAAATTATACTTCCACCTCAACATGGGTATTGGATACCGGTTGTGGTTCTCACCTTTGTAATCATTTACAGGGGCTTAGAAACGTGGAAAAGCTAAACAAGGGTGATGTAGATCTCCGACTAGGAAATGGAGCTAGGGTAGCCGCCACTTCAAGAGGAACTTATGTACTTATTTTGGCTAATGGCTTTGAGTTGTACTTGTATAATTGTTATTTTGTACCTTCTTTATCTAATAACATCGTTTCCGTTGCAATGTTAGACATGGAAGGATTTCTTTTGCTATTAAGAACAATTGTTGTGAAATTTCTAGAAATAAATTGGCCATAGGCCAAGGCACTTTAAATAATGGCATTTATGTTCTTGAAACTTTTGACTCAAGCAAAGATATCTATAACATACAATCCAAAAGACTCAAAACTAGTGACCCAAATGAATCATACATTTGGCATTGTCGATTAGGTCACATAAATGAGAAACGCATTAAAAGGCTAGTGACGACTGGACTTATTAAACCATTTGATTTCCAATCATATGGAGTATGCGAATCTTGTCTCCTTGGAAAAATGATTCGTGCCCCCTTTAGTGGTAAAGGGACACGAGCAAGTGATTTGTTCGGACTAATACATACCGATGTATGTGGTCCAATGAGTATAACCGCTAGGGGAAATTATGACTACTTCGTCACTTTTACCGATGATTTAAGTAGATATGTAAGTAGATATGGTTATGTTTACTTAATCAAATATATAAGTGAAGCATTTGAGAAATTTAAAGAATTTTAAAAGGAAGTAGAGAACCAATTGAACAAGAAGATTAAAGCACTACGATCCGATCGTGGTGGAGAATATCTTAGCAATGAATTCGATTCTCACTTAAAGGATTGTGGTATTGTATCACAACTCACTCCACCTGGCACACCCCAACTCAATGGTGTTGCCTAAAGGAGAAATCAAACCTACTAGATATGGTTCAATCTATGATGAGTTAAACGGATCTACTAGATTCGTTTTGGGGTTATACGATTTAGACGGCTATAAAATCATTAAACCAATGTCTAACCAAAGCTGTAGATAAGACACCATATGAAATATGGAAGGGAAAAGTCCCAAACTTGTCATATATAAAAATTTAGGGTTGTGACGCTTATGTCAAGAATAAATCTACCGATAAGCTAGCACCCAAATCTGACAAGTGTTACTTTGTAGGTTATCCAAAGAACACTCGTGGATATTACTTCTACAACCATCATGAGAACAAAGTGTTTGTGGCTTATGAGGCTGTCTTTCTAGAATTGGATTATATTTCTAGAAGACAGAGTGGGAGAAAATTTGAACTTGACGAAGTTCAAGAACCACAAACTGGAGAAGTGGTGCAAGAAGATGTTCCTTGATCGTCTAATCAAGTTATTGTTCATTCCGAACCTAGGAGGTCAGGTAGAGTTAGTCGCCAACCAGATCGATACGTGGGTATCATCGAGATGGACGATGAATTGGACGTCTTACTTTTGGAAAGTGACAAACCCACAACCTACAAAGCTTCAATTTCTAGTCCAAATTCAACTTTATGGCAAGAGGCCATGCAATCTGAAATAAAATCTATGCATGAGAACCAAGTATGGGACTTGGTTGATTTGCCTAAAGATGTGAGACCTCTTCAATGAAAATGGATCTTTAAGGTAAAGAATGGTATAGAAGGGCATGACGATGTCTAGAAAGCGAGGCTAGTTGCAAAAGGTTTCACCCAAGTTCATGGTTTACACTATGACGAAACCTTTGCCTCCGTAGCCATGCTTAGATCTATTCGGATCATATTAGCAATTGTCGCATTTCATGATTATGAAATATGGCAAATGGATGTCAAAACCGCCTTCCTAAATGGGTATTTAGAGGAGGAAGTGTACATGACACAACCTGAGGGTTTTGTACATCCTAAAAATCCTAACATGGTATGCAAACTTAAGAGATCCATCTATGGCCTTAAGCAAGCATCAAGAAGTTGGAATCATCGTTTTAATCATGTAATAAAAGAGAATGGTTTCACTCGAAGTGTCGAAGAACCATGTTTATACATGAAGTTTAGTGGGAGCAAAGTCATCTTTCTAATCTTGAATGTAGACTACATACTACTCATTGGTAATGATATACCAATGCTTAGCTTTGTAAAGAGATGGCTAGGGAATCACTTCCAGATGAAATATTTAGGAGAGGCACAACGCATATTGGGTATCCGGATCTATAGAGATAGATCTAAGAGGATATTGGCACTAAGTCAAGAGTCTAATATTGATAAGGTTCTTCGACGTTTCAACATGGACAAATCCAAGAGGGGTTTTATTCCAATGGGTAGTGGGATTACATTGAGCAAGTCTCAGTCACCCACAGAACCTAAAGATGCTAAACGCATGAAATTGATCCCTTATGCTTCCGCCATTGGATCAATCATGTATGCCATGATATGCACTCGTCTCGATGTATCGTATGCTTTGAGCATGACAAGCAGATATCAAGCCAATCCAGGTGAAAGTCACTGGATAGTTGTCAAGAATATCCTTAAGTACATGAGAATGACTAAGGATTCATTCTTGGTGTTTGGAGGAGATTCCGAGCTGAGTGTGAAGGGTTACACCGACTCGAGCTTTCAAACTGATAGGGATGATTTGAAATCCCAGGCTGGCTTTGTTTTCATGATTAATGGTGGTGCGGTTAGCTGGAGGAGCTTCAAAGAGTCGGTCATTGCGGATTCTACAACGGAGGTTGAGTACATTGCAGCATCTGAAGCTACTAAGGAAGCCGTGTGGATTAGGCAATTTTTGGAGGGGCTAAGGATAATACCTACCGCCAAAGATCCTATCACAATCTTATGTGATAATAGTGGGGCTATCTTTCAAGCTAAAGAGCCCAAGTGTAGTAACAAGTCTAGACACGTACTTAGAAAATTTCATGTAATTAGAGATTTCATCGAAAGGAAGGAAATAGCAATTTTTAAGGTTGGGACAGATGATAACATCGTTGACCCTTTAACCAAGCCTTTATTGCAGGCTAAGCATGACAAACATGTTATTTCCATGGGTCTTAAACGCATGCCAAGTTTGTATTAGATTATAAGATAAGAAATGAAAAACTTTGTTTTAATTTGTTCATATATAATAACGCATTTATAGTTTGAGTTTCATTATGTAAACTCATTTATTTACTACTTTGTTATATCCAAATAGGTTGTTGAGACAATATTGAACCCTATTAAAGTGAACTGGATTAACATAGTATTTGCCCCTAGTTACTTATAGGAGATGACATCTCGAAGTGACTAGAATATGATGCGATTGATGGCAAGTTCAAGTGTCATAGGGTCATATGAGATGACTAGTCGATCACATAGACATATTGTATGGGACACTCTGTCGGGCAGTGACCGCTTATAGAGTTCTGGAAATTCATAAAGCCTGGTCGTGGCGAGAGCTACTATAGTATTCTTATGAGTCAATTCTTTTGACTAGAGACTATTCGCCCAAGTTGGCACAATTTTCTGATTGACTTTGATTTATGCTCTACAACTATCGTAACTGAAGTCAAATGGGTGCATTTTGGGTCATGATGAACTGTGGCTATATGAAGGGAATAGTGCGATAGGAATTGTCCACCCCTTTGTTAGGGTTGTTTGAAATCTCATGGCCACTCGAGGAGTAGTGAACTGAAAATGCGTGGCCACACTCGAAAGGTATCTACGGTAGATTAGATAATTCCGGTCAGACAATTACTCTCCAGATCGAGGAAACCACTCAAGATATGATCAAATGCAAGTACGACCTGCAAGACACCTTGCATTGAGTGGGAGTGTAACACCCGCCCTTTTAGGGACCCGTTGACCAGCTTTGACCGACCTTGGGAGCGGTAATGGTGCTTAGGATTGCGTGCCATAGTACTTTGTGTCTGGAGTTGTAGGTGGTACTCGATAGATTAGAGGCTACTCGATCGAGTAGCTTGGATGCTCGATTGAGTAGGGGTCACTCGATCGAGTATGTTAGTTACTCGATCGAGTATCGTCTTTTCAGCGAGGGTTTATAATCGTGTTTTCCTATATCCGCAAATCATTTCCGCCTCTTTCTTCTAAACCTAGATGTCGTCCCTTCCTCTTCCCTTCACCATATACCTTCCATGGGAGCCTTTGAAGGTCCTTGTGCCTTAGAAGTGCATAGCTTGAGTCGGGTAGCGGTCCTTTGTCAGGTTTCCTCATGTAGGTATGTCGTCATCATCATCCATATCTTTGTCTTTTCGGTTAGGGTTAGTTTGGTAGTGATATATGTTTGTATTGTGTGTATAGGTGTTGCTTGTTTACTGGGTGTTGCGTGTATGGGCGTGGAATCGTCGCAGTCACTTAAAGGTAGGTTCGCCTACTCAGTTTCTGTTGAGTGTCTAGTGTGTCGGTTGCTGCGTTGTTGTTGTATTGTTGTTGTGGTCGTATAGTTGAGTATACTTGATAGTTGGTGGGTGTATGCTGGAGGTCAGTTGTCATTGTGTTGCGGTATGCCGGATGTTTGTCTGTGGTTCTCGAGGTGCGTCCTCGGCTGAGTGGAGTCACTTGCGGGAGTGGCTTCACGCCCTAGTTTCGCCCTCCGTGGAACCCGCCACGGGAGGGGATGTGCACATTAATGGGATAGGGTTATCGCTCGAGATGATGAGTGGGGCTTAGGTGGGAACGGCTGCGGTCCCCCACTGGCAGGGCTGGTCCAGTGGACAGTCGGTGACGGAGATTGATTGGAGTGGGTATGATTGTGTGTGACTGATTGTGTTGGTATTGTGTTGACGTTTGTTGTTGGTTTATGTTGTGTCTTATCTCAGTTACTGACCTTGTGTGGTTGTCTTGTTTGTTTATGTTTCTGCCGTGATCCCTTATGGTGAGCAGTCAGTCTTAGCAGGTACTGGTGTGGTTGATAGCGGGAGTCCTGGCCGGGGGTGTGATGTCTCGAGTTCGGTTAGAGATAACATGTAGCTGACGAGTTGTACCTTTATTTTATTAGTTAGTTGCAATGCTTGTAATATAACTATAATTGTTCTTTTATCGACTTTTGATGATTACTTACCTCGGGCAACCGAGATGGTAATGCCTTTATATGCTAGGGAAGGCCTGGTTAAGGCTCCTCAGTATATGGGGGTGTTACAGGGAAATTGTAATAGGGCAAGAGAATTGGTGACGCACACTTGTCTCGGATAAGTGGGAGATTCTTGGAGTAAGTGTCCTCAACAATAGTGCGATCACATGTTTAAATCTCATGATAAGAATACGCAAGGGATGATTCAATTATATAGTCAACTGATCAACATTAATCGGTAATGATTGGCTAACTAGAGTTTGACATTACTATCGTTTGACGGTGGTGATCAGTTGATCCCTTCAGGTCACACCTATAGGATAATTCCCTTAAAAGATAAGTTAATTAATTGTATACCGATACAAGTTAATTAACTCCTTAAAATTGAACAGTTTGTTTTATGAGTAAGAATAAGTATCTTATTGTAATTTGATTAAATAAGATTTATTTTAGTAATTAAAAGATTTTATTACTAAAATTAATTATTGTTTGTGAAACAATTAAATTAAGAATGATTGATTAATTATAATTGCAAAATATTGTGAATTATATTTATATGACCTATTTTAAATACTTGTAATCATGAATTACTAGTTAAATTATCACATGTAATTTATTTGTTATAAAATGATATTTAAGGGGTTAAATATACATTAAAATACATATGGGCATGGTGTGTGACACATGACCTACCTATTTACATTTGACAAAACAAAAACTTAAAATGGAGTCCATTTTATCTTAAGAGGCCGAAAAAATGGAGGGATTAAGGAGTTAGTGGATGTTTTATTTTAATGATAAAATAAGCGTAATGATTACCTACACTAACTAACCTTCACCCTACATTTTATGGGTAAGACAAAGGCCATGCATTGGCCACTCTCACCTCCTCTCAACCGGCCTCCCAAGGCTCAATAAGAGCATCTTTTGCTCTTATTTTTCATTCATACACAATTTTAGGGTTTTGTTATTAAACCTCTATTATTCTCTCTAAAACTTGATTTTAGATATCATAAAATTGTTCAACCAATTCTAATATTACATTATATTATTACTAGTGTAGTAATACAAATATTATTAGAATTATTAAGGATAACTAGTATATTAATCTAGTTAATTAATATATTGGTATTAAGGGTTTTGTCTTGGGTGCAATAAGAGGAGAATCTCTACACTTGAGATTTGTTTTGGAGGATCATCCATTATCTTTAAGCTCAAGAACAAATAAGGAAGGTGTCCTTATTTGTGCCCAAAATTTCGAACCATATACAATGTAAGGAACATTGTTTTCTTTTATCTCTTCTTTTAGTTATGCATGCACTAGATCTTAAATGACTAAGTTAAAATGTTAATTAGATCACTATTAGAAATGTCTATTAATAGGTATATGAACCTAACATTCAGTGCTTTAGTGAGACCTTTGTGGTACCGGTCGATCCGCCTAATGTGTTGTTCCAGGAGTCAACACCCGACGAGGTTGAGGAGCACCTTCACGGTCACGGAGGTGAGGAGCTGTTGTTACGGGAGGCCGACTACGACACCTTTCGTTTGTCGAGGCTTGCCTAGTGCCCGGTTGAGGTATGTTTTCCTTTGTTATTCATTTTCATCGTCTTTTTGATAGAAGGGTTTGTTACCTTCGATGTGTATCCCTATTGTAGGGGGTCGATGCGTTGATGAGGACCCAGCCCCCAGTTTTCCGGACACATACCACCTTTTAGGGACCGGGCGGTGAGGAGCTACAGCTGCACCTGCCAGAGCCTGCGGCCGCTGAGGTGACCGACACTAGCATGGAGTGGAGGTTGGCGGTTCTGAGGGTGAGTTTCTGATCCGAATACTCCTCCTTGTTTATGTTTTGCCTTGCATTTTTGTTGTATTAAAGGACCTTTCTGGTTGTAGGTGTCGATCGCTAGTCATCAGGCTTTGTGGCGGATGGCTAACCGGTGGAAGGCGCTTGCTGGTGACCTGGCTGCGAGGGAGTCTCGGCTTGCGCAGGTGCTTTTTGTTTGTTTTTTTGTGAGTTTTTTGTGTTGCCTTTCACGTTTAGATCTTAATGACCTGTATTGTGTTTTTTTCAGGGTACTGCGGATCCGGCGGAGCTTGCTCGGGTTCGTGCTGAGTTGGACACAGCGAGGTCGACGATCGAGGCCCAGGGGTTGGAGATCATCGGTCGGGACCAGGAGTTGAGGTGTCGCGAGGATAGGTTGCGGAGCCGAGATGCGAAGAGTGCCTCTCTCAGGGCCGAGCTGGCTGCGGCGGAGGAGCTTCGCGTCACGATGGAGTACAAGACGTTGGAGAGTTCTCCGGAGAGAGGGCCCAAGCGGGAGGTGGTATCTGCCTTGGCTGCGACTCCTCGTGAGACCGAGACTGGTCCACCGGGAGGTGCTGAGTAGTTATAGTTGTTTGTCCGTGTTTTGGACTTTTGTTTCTACATATTTACATTTTGCGTGAGGCGGTTTGTATATGTGTGTTTTTGGACTGTGGTTTATTTGTATTTGGCTTTTTTTGTGTTGTGTTTCGGAGAAGCACTGTCAGCTGCTAGGTCCCCCTTACTTTGCATTTGTTTCTGCATTGTTAGTGTAGAAAACAAGCAACGGGTAGCACGTACGCATGAACGTAAACACGCAAAAAGCATTTGATGAAAAGAAAAATAACCACGATGACTCGAGTTTAAGATTTAAATTTTGAAAATTCCGCGACGGGTCATCACGTTTGGAGAAATTGATTTGAAATTTGATAAATTAACTCGTGTTTGAATTAAATTGCATCGAATTTTGCTAAAATTGATTTGTGACTCGAAAAAACTAAAACTCAAACCGTCACGGGTGAATTTTAAAAGAGATTTTTGTGAGTGTATTTGATTCGATTTTTGTGAGCTCAAGACTTGGATTTGTAAGAGCTTGAATTTTTGAAGAAAATTGACGTCGTGTTATCAATTTTCGAATTTTGTGGAGAAGGCGAAAAAAGCGAAAAAATTTTGGAATTTTTGACTGACATGGAAACGATCCGTTGCGGATCGGGGCGACTAGTCCTTCCCCCTAAAAAAAGAAGAGAAAACCCGTATGTTTAAAGCAGCGTCATGGAAACCGTGTCAGATTTTGTAAAACGCGAAAACAAGGAAATGTGAGTGTGAGAAATCACAAAAATTCCTAGATAGGCCCGAAGAGGCGCGAGTCCTATGGCGGGAGGTTTTAGGTGTCAGGAAGAAACACAACTTGAAAGGGACAAATCAAGGTGCGGAACCTGAGGACCAGCCCAAAGAAGCGCGAGGCCAAGGGCGATGGAAAGGAGCTTCCCCTTTTTTTTGGAAAAAAGCGTTGATTGTTTTGTATAAATAGGGACATTTGTGCTTCATTGTTTCATCATCCGAAACACAAAAAAAACATCTCCACAAAACCTTTCTTCTTCTTCCACAAAATTATTCATGGATGCTTTCGAAAATAAGTTGCAACATTGGTGTCGGGAGTTGTTGCCTCCCGAGAAGTATCAACTCGTTGTAATGGGAGTTGGTCAATTGTTGGTGCTTCGTCAAGTCAAGGTGCAATCCTCGTTTCTTGAAGCATGCTATCGGTTTTGGGATTCAAAACATCATGTTGTCGTTTCCCGAAAGGTGAAGTTTGTCCTCTTGCCGAAGAAGTGGGTGCCATTGGCGGATGGCCGAGTTGTATGATACGTGCATATTGTATAGTCTTTTTAGCCTATTTTAGCACGTATTTCTATGCATTTTTGTACTGTTTATATAGTATTATGCCCCGAATTGGCTACTTTGGTTCGTTTTGTCCGTTTTGTAGAAATGAACGCGAAAGTAGTGGAATCGTACCACTTTTCGTCCTTTTTGCATGCATTTAGAGGAGACGGGATTTTCCTGAGTGAGATACTGCATTGGAATGCGTGAAGGCACAGTTTACGAGGCAGTCGGTGACGAGATTGGGCTGATTTGAAGGAAGAAGACTCAATCGAGTAGTTTTACCACTCGATCGAGCGGTTTTCATGGCTCCAGTTGATCAATCGAGTAATTATTTACTCGATCCAGAAGTGCTGAAAAGAGAGTTACTCGATCGAGTAACTATTCTACTCGATCGAGTAGATTATCCTGAGTTTTGCTCGATCGAGTGGATTTATTCTACTCGATCGAGTGATTTAGCTTGGCGTGGGCTTTAATTAGCCCGTGAGTGTGTTTTAGTTATGGGACTTAGTTTGTTTTCTATTTAAACTTGCGTTAACTAGGTCATTGAGGATCTTTTTTTATCTATCATTCTAGTTTTCACAGTAAACACATTACGTTGCTTTTCCTTCTCTACTGTAACTTTATTTCTAGGATTATTTCGCTCGGATTTGATTGTTCTTTACGCCGGATTCGCACGATTGTAATCTTTTTCTCCTTTGTTAATAATAATCTCCATTTCGATTGCTTTAATTACTTGCTTTACTTCGTTTATTCTTTTGCCCTAATTTACTTTTATGCAATTTAATTATAGTTTTAATATGTTGAATGCTGGTTATTTATCTGCTGTTAGTTTTGATAGTTTAATTAGTGATATGAGTAGCTAAATCTAATTCATGTTGGGATTAGGGGATCTACGGTAGAAATGTGACGATGTAGTAAATAGTTTAGATGAGTTAATTGTGAGACTCTGTCACCATAGCAATTTAACTGTATTTTTACCGACTTAGTTGAGTGCACGCTTCTGAGTCATCCCTTTAATCTGGCTAAAATTAATCTTGGATCGGAAGATTGGACTAAATAGGCCTGCTATGAACAGTAGACTACCCTGACGAGGACGGAAGTTAAGTTAGTGGAAGTTTAGGGTAGAAAGTGGACCGGCAGGACCTTTCCATATCCGTCTCGCATTAATTTGTCTAG
Source organism: Silene latifolia (assembly GCF_048544455.1). NCBI lineage: Eukaryota > Viridiplantae > Streptophyta > Magnoliopsida > Caryophyllales > Caryophyllaceae > Silene > Silene latifolia. The sequence continues at coordinate 40,353,851 of NC_133529.1, forward strand.
GTTGTTTACAGTTGAGTTACTGGACTACCGTAGTGAACCGAAATCCTGACATGACCTTTCTCTATTTGATAGTTTAAATCTATTTTCCTGCCTTTAATGCTCTTGTCTTTACTTCTCTTTCCTTTAAACCTTCTAGTTTAGAAAACCAATTCAAACAACCCCCCCCCCCCCCCATTTGTGACCAAATAAACGGACTTCTATAGATATCTTGCCTCCCTGAGGAGATCGACCTGACTTCCCTAGCTATATAGTTAGTTTAGTTAGTTTATTTTTTATAGGTATACGACAGACTGTATCATTGTACTTCGGTGCTTCCCCCGACTCGGTTGTGTTACAAAGAAAAGTTTCGTTCAATGTTGGGCTTGTCGACGAGCCAAGTGAACTTTCTCCTTGCTCCCCATGGTGTGGATATGTTGGCTCTTACCAACATTTTCTCAAACCGGTTGGATGTCAATGTTTTGGAGGTGGCTAGGAGAAGGGATCTTGCCTTTTGCCTAGTGCATGCATACCTCCTTGTCGATGCCTTGAAGAAGGAGGGGTCCAAATGTTATGGTAGTATGACCCTTGTGCATGTGGTTGAACAAATGGAGTATGGTAGGGATCCATCGTGGTTGGTGCTTGGCGAGATCATCCAAGCTTTGGACAAGAAGGGCTCTTGTGGAGAAGCTCCCTCATTCGGATCTCCAAGAATCCTCCAAGTGTGGCTATTGGAGAGGCTAAGATATGTAGAAACTCCGGTTTATTCTTCCTCCTACTTCTTCCGTCATCTTACCATGAGGAAGAAATTGTACTCGGATAGTTTTGCATCTACCGAGGCTTATTGGACCTCGAGGTTGGCGGAGGAGGGTGGTCCTCATATCCGTTGGGTAGTGCCATGGTGGCACTTGAGCTCCTTCACGGGATTGCCCGCTTCGGTTGCTAGTTCTTGTTCTTTGATGGTGGTGGGCTTGAAGGTTGTGTCCTTCATTTATCCCGAAAGGCTTATAAGGTGATGCGTGTCTTTTATATGATGTTTTACATCCCATTTTACACGCATTTCAGAGCTCATTTATATAGTTTATGCTACATTTCTCCCTATTTCCGTCTACTTCCGTATTTTTGTACATTATTGCAGAAATGTGAAGAATCCAGCGGAAATCGAGCTAAATCCGTCCCCGAGTATCCTGCATTGCATATGACGTGAAGTATTCACCCGAGGAACGAGCTTGGTGCGCAATTCAAGGCCCAAAAGACAAATCCACGAGTTTATAGAAGTCAATAGCAGCTCAGGCAGTCGATCGACCACTGCCATCAGTCGATCGACCAACCTGCGGGTTCGAAGCTCTCATTTCATCGAAGACCGATCGATCGACCGAGTCCTAGCGATCGATCGACCAATGCTATCCCAGACGAGAATTAAAAGACCGTGAATCTTGAAGCCCAAAGTTATGTTAGGTTTAGGAAATAAGGTTACGTTAGGTTCTATATAACGTAACCTAGAAACATCAGTTAATCATCCAGTTTTTATCTAAGTTTCAGATCCGATTTTTATCAAGTTTTTACATTAAGTTTTACATACGGTTCTTAGAATTAGGGTTTGAAATATTGTTAGCATTGGAATGTTCGTTCTTGTTCTTAATCTTTCCTCTGCAATCTCGGTATTTTTCTGCCCTATTTCAGTTTAGTTCTATTTCGTTATTAGTATAGAATTGCTAGTTAGATTCCCGAAACCATCTTATTGTTGCATGTTAATTGTTTGTCCTACCACTTTAATTATGAATTCAATACTTTTATGCCCTAGTATTATTGTTGTTATCACTTTCAGCATGAGTAGCTAAATAGTTTGTGCTAGGATGTAGGGGAATTATGGCGTAGGCGGCGTAGTATTAAATTGATCAATCGCGTGTCGGCCGATCGATTTTTACCCGGTCGATTGACTGACCACGTGAGGTTACCTTTCGTTTTAATTGATTTTAATGAAGTATTTAACGGATCGAATGCATGCGACCAGTTAGATGCTTAATTTATGACTGACCCATTAGATCGAAAGATAGGGAAAGTTATTTGATCACCAATTAAGATGACTAAACTGTGCTGAGATCGAAAGATAGGTATAGTTTAGACCGTTAGTCACTTTTCAGGACGAGAGTCAGTATTAGTGATATTAGGGACCTATAGCTAGATCGAAAGATGCTATTTGTTAAGAGTGGACCGAGAGGACCTCTTGTTTCCCGCCTCACTTGTGTTCGATTTAGACCTGTTTAGTATGCTGCCGCCGAAGTTGTAATGAGCCGACCATCCTAGTACCCCTTCTTTATCTGTTTAATCCGTCTTTTTAGTTTATTCTTTTTATTTACTCTTAGTCATAGACCAAATCAATTCAACCCCCACAATTGTCACCCTGGACTTTTATTAGACAGCTAGAAATTACGTCTGCCTCCTTGTGGTTCGACCCTGTTACCACTAGCCTAGGTTAGTTTTAATAGGAAATTATAAATTTATTTTTGGTACTCACAACGACGGGTATCAAATTTTGGCGCCGTTGCCGGGGAGGTAATAGTTCTAGTTTTTAGTTGTTTTAATTTAGTCTTTCTTAGTTTAAGGGACTTATGTTCCTTAAACTCTTCTTATATTCTTTTTGTAGTTTCCTCTTATGCGCAGGTCACAGGGTGGTGAACTAGTACCATTCAATCCTGAGATTGAGAAATCTTTGCGCGAGTTGAGACGATCACAAAGGATATTACCGACAGAGGAAGAGCTGAGTACTCTGTCAAGCTATTACGAGAACGAGATGTTCGAGGAAGATCCACATTCTTCACCCGTTTCCACCTCTTCAGCCGAGACAGTCACTTCTCCAGAAATTCCAGTCATGGCTGAAGAAGCAACCATTGCCAGTCACTCAGAGCCGACAGCGGAGAATCTTTACAAAGGATTCGAACTACCTGGGGAGGCGAGAAAATTAGAGCCAAAGCCTTCCTATATTAACCTGGTGGAGAGAAACCAGTTCGGGGGAGCTGCAAATGAAGATGCAGCCAAGCATATGGAGACCTTCGTTGATTATTGTTGCTCTATACCCCCGCCGGCCGGTGTGACCCAAGACCAGATCAAGGAGACCATGTTCATTTTCTCTCTTCGCGATGCTGCAAGAGAGTGGTATAGAGATCTGGACCGAACCGCGCATGGGATCACCGACTGGAATTCCTTGGCATTGGCATTCTACAAGAAGTACTTTTCTGCTTCAAAGACGATTGCTATTAGAGCTCAAATCACGAGTTTCAAACAAGGGCCGGATGAGAACTTCCACGAGGCATGGGTCCGATTTAAGAAGCTGGTGCGAACCATACCGCACCATGGTTTCGAAAAATGGAGCTTGTGCAATCATTTCTATAATGGGCTGTATGACGATCAGAGGGCTATTTTGGATGCTGCAGCCAATGGCCGATTTGTTGAGAACTTGGGAGAGACCAAGGGGTGGAAGATCATCGACGATCTAGCCACCCACGAGGCTGAGTATGGGAATTCCAAAGGGAACCAGAGGAGAGCTGCTGAATCTTCCTTTGTTGCTGCACTTGAAGCTCTCACTGCGAGATTTGACAAATATGAATTAGGAGGAGCTTCAAAGGGGGGTATTTACCAAGTAAACGCTGTGTCAGACGGTCCTTTCGTGCAGTGAAAGGTGCGGAGCCGAGGGACACGTTTCGAAGAATTGCCCTAGTCCCTTTGAGTCTTGTGCTGCCTTTCAACATTATAGGCAGACAAACACCTACTATGAGCCCAATGTTAATCCCAACCTGAGGTGGAGTAGCCAGAATGTCTTGAATCCAACTCCACCTCCGCAGCAGCAACCCTATGTGCCCCCTCATCAAAAGCAACAACAATATCAAAAACCTCCTTATGTGCCGCAAAGCAAAGAACAACAATCCCACAGTTCGATTTTACCGAGTTCAAGAACTTGTTCTTTGAAGGAGTCCCAAGCAAGAGAGGCCGGGAGGAAGCTACTAGAGAGCCAAATTGCTCAATTGGCTAGTAAGAGTACCACTCGAGCTCCGGGACACTTACCGACTCAAACCGACCAAAAGGAGACCCTAAACGCTATCACGTTGAGGAGTGGGTCCACCCTGGAGGGGCCTGCCATGGTCGAGGACGCTGTTGAAAAGAATGAGGCAGATCCGAGTCAAAAGAAAGCTGTAACGAATAATTCAAAGAAAAAGGCGTCTACCAGGTATATCAGTCGATCGACTGATATACCCGGTCGATCGACTGATACGCGGGTTACAGGAGCTTCTGGAACTGTACATCTCGGTCGATTGACTGAGGATAGTGGTCGATCGACCGAGATCACTGCTGATAGCGAGAAATTTCGTCCTTCAATGCCCGATAATCTGAGAGACCATTTGTTTCGGGGCACGACAGTCCCGAAAGTATTGGGGAAAGACCCGAGTGCTGATGGGTCAGTCCCGGCTCCGAAGTTCGATCCGATGACGGTCAATGGCTCACATTTGAGACGGTCTAAGGAGGGTTCAAGCTTCAATAAGGAGAAGGTGGTGGACTTCCAACCTAAGTCCACGGATACCGGCACGCGCGATTTAGAGGAGAGGGCTAAGGTACTTCTTACAGCCCCATATCCGGAGAGACTAGTGCCGACAAAGGAACAGGTATCTTTCAATAAATTTAAAAAGGTTATCCGTAGTTTGAATGTACAAGTACCTTTCTTTGAGTTGGTCAATCAAGTGCCTGCATACACTAAATTTATGAAACAACTCCTGTCTAAGAAAAAGTCACTTGAACATGTTCATACCTTCTCTATTGAGAAGGCATTATGTGACTTAGGAGCTAGTATAAGCGTCATGCCTTTGAGTGTAGCTAGGAAGCTTAAACTGACTAGGTTTGCAGTGACTGACATGACCGTCCAGATGGCCGATCGCTCTGCGGTCCAACCCGTAGGAGTCCTAGAGGACATCCCTGTCCAAATAGGGAAGTTTTTCTTCCCTGTAGACTTTGTGGTTCTTGATATGCCTGAGGATGCCCATATTCCCATTATTTTAGGTAGGCCATTTCTGCACACTGCTGGTGCAGTCATAGATGTCGGTCTAGGAACCTTGACCTTCAAAGTGGGAAAACACTCCATTGTTTTCGCCCAACCTGTTAAGAAAAAGGACCCCATGTGGCCTGTGACTTGTAATACGGTTTCTGAAAAGAAATCGTACTTTATGCTTCCTGAATTGCCTGTCTCTATCACTACTTCTGTGTTGACACCTCCGCCCCCTGCATCGGGAGCAAAAAGGAGGAAGAATCGTTGTTTTAGATGTTGCAGAGCTGGTTTGGGGAAGGAAGTGCCGCAAGTTGCTTCAACTGTAAAGAAGCCGATCATCCAAAGAGGAGGTCTTGGTTGCCTGAGCTATGAAATTGATGAGGAAGTTGATGACGAGCCGGTCAAAGCCAGAGAGTCTGATCTGGATTCTGACAAGCCCGAAGAGATCATCGACTGGGGAGATGATGAGAGTGTTGACCCATTGAGTTCAGCGGACGTGGAAGCTAAGAAGGGTGCAGCTGATCAAATAAGCACCGTTGAGGCTACCTCTAGTAGCCAGAAGCCGACGAAGTGGGCCATACCATGGCCATTTTTGATCAACTACTAGTTGATCGAGCTCTCTATAGACTTCATTTTATTTGCTTTTGTTAGACACTTTTTATTGCTTTTGTGTGCGCGAAACTTCGCATTTTATTTTGTTTGCTTAGGATTTTATACGTTTGAGACTGTATTTTGGGTTTTGCGCAATTTTGGGCGCGTATTTTTGTGCACTTGCAGGTTTTTAGACCTCATTAGCTCAAGTAATTGAGCAAATACGAAGAAATAAGGAATACAGCAGTATTTTCAGTCGATCGACTGGCTACACTAGTCGATCGACTGAGTTGCACTTTCCAGGAGCTACTGTTCCTGACACAGTGGTCGATCGACTGCCCCTTTTGGTCGATCGACCGGGACGACTTCAGACTGCACTGTTCACGACCTCTCCCCTGCTGTGTTTGGTCGATATGCGGACTTAAGGGAGTTTTTTACTCCACTTTACTTTCCGTCAAATTATTTATTTCTTCTAATTTTCTCATTTGTGCACATATTTTACCGCTTCAAAATTGTCTTCTCGATTTTATGCGTGGGTTTTATTTGTTTTTCAGGTACCTTTTAGTAGCACTGCTGGCTACTGAAACCTCCTAGCTCACGCTGGTTTGGGGAGGTTTCCATTGCTGCGCTTAAAGTCTTGTAAGTTCCCGATTTCCACTTCATGTCTTTTTTATTTCATTTTACTCGCAAATTCCCGTTTCTCTTTTCTTCACTATATGATTTTGCACAATGGGGACATTGTGCAATTTGGTTTGGGGAAGGGTTTTGCGTCGCATATCATTTGCTTGCATTCACGTTTACATTTTGTTTTGCATTGTTGTTTATTTCTTCATATACATCAAAATTCAAAAAAAAATTTGAAAAAATTTCAAAAATTTCTATAAAATGCACGTTTATTTTAGCATATAGGTCGAGTCGGAACGGTAGTATTTCAAGGATGATATTGCATTTTGCACCTGTTTTGCCTGAGCCTTGCTTGATTAACATGTTATTAGTAGAATCATATATGCATAGTCTACGAGTTTTCGTTAATTATTTGCTGAACTTGAGACTTGACTTTGAAAATTGGCAAACTACATCATTTTCTGAGGTTTAGAGCTTATAACTGGTGACATCTATGACCGGTTTATTTAGGAATGTGAGTAGTTACTCCCTATGAGACATGTCACATAAATGTGCATAAATATGAACTTGATCTGCTTAATACCTGTATGCATTCGATCTGTGGTTAGTTGACACATGTGGTAGAGGTTTCCTTTTCTTATTTTTGCCCATGAACTCCACACTGCCAAAAATAACCCTTTTTGTCCCATTTACTACATCCTACACTTAGTCTGTCCTTTGTCAAGCTAGTAGTCTGTGTTCTTGGGGTTGTTACTCATTTTTGGTGGCATATGCTCATGTTTGAGATAATATTGGGAAGGCAAAAAGGAGGAAAGAAAGAAATAGAAGAAAAAGAGAAGAAAAAAAATGATTCGAAAGAAAAAAAAAGAGTTATGTACTGTTTAAGCAGTCGATCGACGGCCCCCTTTTAGTCGATCGACCGAGGTTCGAGAAAGAGAAAGAAATCAAATTCGCATAATTCAAGCCTTTATCCTTTGGCGATTTTTTCTCCCATGTATTATTCATATTTTATGGGGAGTTAGTTGATTACTTTCATACCTGGAGATTGTGAGATTTGTGCTTGCTATAGCACCGTTCCATTTGTTTTTGAGCAAGAAGTTGGATGTTGCCATACGGTTCCGTTTCGGTACTAGCTTGATCACCTGTACCTCTACTTTTCCATAAATATTTTGCCTCTTCTTGCCCATACCTCACATATCCACATATATACCTCGGCATGTGTCATGGTCTCTTGTTGGTTGGAATGCGTATGTACGGTTGTAGAGATTACTTTCATATTAGACTGCAGGCATGTTCTTATAGGTCGTAGTTAGGTGAGAGTCATTAAATTTACTTCTTTCTATCTTACATTATTCACCTGTGCTTATTGAGTGATACGAGCGACCCGTGAGAGTCCGATTTGATAAAGTCTCTACAGTTGACGGTTCAGCAGTATCTAACGACTTCATAACTCGTTTGCATGATTCATTTGCTAATTGATTGTTGGTTGTGCATTAAATTGGTTTAGGCTTTACATGTTGCATTTCGCTCTGAGATTGAACTCGTTCCATTAGGTCATTAGATCGAGTCTAGTTCTTGCTTGGGGACAAGCAAAGGTTTGGTTTGGGGAAGTTTGATGCGTGTCTTTTATATGATGTTTTACATCCCATTTTACACGCATTTCAGAGCTCATTTATATAGTTTATGCTACATTTCTCCCTATTTCCGTCTACTTCCGTATTTTTGTACATTATTGCAGAAATGTGAAGAATCCAGCGGAAATCGAGCTAAATCCGTCCCCGAGTATCCTGCATTGCATATGACGTGAAGTATTCACCCGAGGAACGAGCTTGGTGCGCAATTCAAGGCCTAAAAGACAAATCCACGAGTTTATAGAAGTCAATAGCAGCTCAGGCAGTCGATCGACCACTGCCATCAGTCGATCGACCAACCTGCGGGTTCGTGGTTATCACATTTGTTTATGAAGACCAGTCGATCGACCGGTCCTAGCAGTCGATCGACCAATCTTCTATCCCAGACGAGAATTAAAAGACCGTGAATCTTGAAGCCCAAAGTTATGTTAGGTTTAGGAAATAAGGTTACGTTAGTTGCTATATAACGTAACCTAGAAACATCAGTTAATCATCCAGTTTTTATCTAAGTTTCAGATCCGATTTTTATCAAGTTTTTACATTAAGTTTTACATACGGTTCTTAGAATTAGGGTTTGGAATATTGTTAGCATTGGAATTTTCGTTCTTGTTCTTAATCTTTCCTCTGCAATCTCGGTATTTTTCTGCCCTATTTCAGTTTACTTCTATTTCGTTATTAGTATAGAATTGCTAGTTAGATTCCCGAAACCATCTTATTGTTGCATGTTAATTGTTTGTCCTACCGCTTTAATTATGAATTCAATACTTTTATGCCCTAGTATTATTGTTGTTATCACTTTCAGCATGAGTAGCTAAATAGTTTGTGCTAGGATGTAGGGGAATTATGGCGTAGGCGGCGTAGTATTAAATTGGACTGAATCGCGTGTCAGTCGATCGACTGCCTTACCCGGTCGATCGACTGACCATGGGAGGTTACCTTTCGTTTTAATTGATTTTAATGAAGTATTTAACGAATCGAATGCATGCGACCAGTTAGATGCTTAATTTATGACTGACCCATTAGATCGAAAGATAGGGAAAGTTATTTGATCACCAATTAAGATGACTAAACTGTGCTGAGATCGAAAGATAGGTATAGTTTAGACCGTTAGTCACTTTTCAGGACGAGAGTCAGTATTAGTGATATTAGGGACCTATAGTTAGATCGAAAGATGCTATTTGTTAAGAGTGGACCGAGAGGACCTCTTGTTTCCCGCCTCACTTGTGTTCGATTTAGACCTGTTTAGTATGCTGCCGCCGAAGCTGTAATGAGCCGACCATCCTAGTACCCCTTCTTTATCTGTTTAATCCGTCTTTTTAGTTTATTCTTTTTATTTACTCTTAGTCATAGACCAAATCAATTCAACCCCCACAATTGTCACCATGGACTTTTATTATACAGCTAGAAATTACGTCTGCCTCCTTGTGGTTCGACCCTGTTACCACTAGCCTAGGTTAGTTTTAATAGGAAATTATAAATTTATTTTTGGTACTCACAACGACGGGTATCATAAGGCAAATAGGGCGTCAACAAAGGGTGTCCGCTCAAGATACTCTCGTCCAAGAGAGTGTTTTCCGGAACTCCGAGCTTGTGGAGGTCTTTGAAAGATGGTGGGCCACTCGGCCGATTTAGGAGGTACCAAACCCCGTTGCCACGACATGGGTGACTCCCGCTTATGTCAAGTGGTCAAGAGCTCAAACCTTGGCAGAAAGGTCCAAATCTAGTAAGGACGAGGTCGTTGACTTGAAGTATAGAGAGGTCGGCAAAGCCAACCGTGCCTTCTTTGACGACTTTGTTGATGGAGATAGCCCGGATGTAATGAGGCCACCAAAGAGGAGAAGCTCGGGTCCCAAAGAGGTAGTGGGCCGCATATGGGCCCGTCTTGGACCGAGCATGGGGTCATGCAAGAGACCGGAGGCCATCGCCGTTGTAGATCCGTTGAGGATCCGTTCCGAGGAGGAAGTTCGTGCTAGGCGGGCCAACAAGAAGAACAAGGGGAAGATGTACCCCGAGGGAAAAGGCAAGGGTAGAATGGAAGAATGAAGACCTCCATCACCCATTTATTATTATGCTGTATTAGTGTTGTGAGTTTTTATTATGTTGTACTAGCTATGTATTGTGTGTTTTGTACTAGTTTTACTATGTGAGGTGTCTTAGTCGACATCTTAGCTTGACAAGTTGTAGACTTGAGGAGCTTTATTTGTTGTCAAATTTGTAATCTCCCATTATTAATTAAATAAGAAGATTGCTTGTGTTAAAAGAGATTGTGAACGTTTGTTTCTTCCATCCATTTGTTTTGGGTTTTGTGGTTGTATCCTTCTTGTGTAAGAAAGGACTGCCTACGTATCCACCTGCAAAGGTGAATCAAACCATGCTCGTAGTTCAGTTTTTTTTTTTTGTTTGGGTGTAAATGGATGTTGCCTTTGACAGATCAAAGGTCGTTTGAAACGTGGCAAGGTGTCGCAAGTTAGACTCGATAAAACATGCAATTTCAAATCAGAACGCGTTGAGGAACTTGGCATGAAAGGGGTACGGTGGTCGCTAGTTGTAAAACTAGGGTGAGGTTTGTTGGTTGCTAGGCCTTAAGGCTAGTATTTCTTGAGTTGGTCGGGTTTGTGAAATCCTCCCCGTCTAGGTCACTCAGTCTCACTGCGCCCCCCGAAAGTATTTTCTTGACCAGGTATGGCCCGGCCCAATTGGGTTTAAATTTCCCCCTCGGATCGACGGGTAATGGTGCTCGAACCGACTTGAGGACCAAGTCACCTTCTTTGATGTTCCTGGGTTTGACCTTTTTGTTGAATGCCAGTTATATACGTCGTTGGTATAGCTGGACGTTGTGCAAGGCGTTGAGTCGTTGTTCGTCTAGAAGCGTGAGCTGTTCAAACCTTCGACGAGTCCATTCCGCCTCAGGAACTTGACTCTCCAGTAGGATGCGTAGAGACGAGACCTCTAACTCTACTGGTTGAACTGCCTCCATACCGTATGCTAGGTAGAAGGGTGTGGCTCCCGTTGGTGTTCGAATGGAGGTTCGGTATTCCCAGAGTGCGAATAGGAGTTTGCTCGGCCAATCGCGGTAATTATCTTGCATCTTCTTGATGATGGTAACCAGAGTTTTTTTTGCTGCCTCTACCGCTCCGTTGGTTAGGGGACGATAGGGGGATGATCGATGTCGCTTGATTTTGTATTTGTCCAGCAAGGCTTGTGTTTTCGCCCAGAAGTGAGAGCCTTGGTCGCTGATGATCTCATGGGGTACCCCATATCTGCAGATGATGTTGTCCTAGATGAACTTGGCCACTTGTTTGATGGTCAAGACTGCATAGGACTGCGCTTCCACTCATTTGGTGAAATAGTCAATGGCGACGAGGACGAAGCAATGCCCTTTGGTGCCTATCGGGTTGACTTTCCCGATGATGTCGATGCCCCAGGTCGAGAAAGGCCAGGGTGATGTCATGGTGTATAAGAGGGATGGTGGTATGTGTTGTATGTTGGCGAAGATTTGGCAATTGTGGCAATGTTTGACGTAGTTTCGGCAATCGGCTTCCATGGTGGTCCAGTAGTACCCTAACCGCATGATTTTTCGGGCTAGCATCATTGCACTCATGTGAGGGCCTCATTCTCCGCCGTGGACCTCTCCCATGACTTTTTTGGCTTTGTGATGATCAATGCAAAGGAGAAGGATTCCTTGGGGTGTTCTTTTGTATAGTTGTTCTTGGTTTATCAGGAATTGTGATGCAAGTAAACGGATGGCTCTTTGTCCTCTTGTATCAGAGTTGGGAGGGAATTCGTTTTTGGTTTAATAGTTGAGGATGGCTTGGTACCAAGGTTCGACATGGTTTTCCTCGTCGTTGTTGATGGCGCAGATGTGAGTTGGCTCGCTCCTTCTCTCGACACATAGGGGCATCGATGTCATGTCGTCAGGTATGTTGACGAGCGCGACAAGTTTTGCCAGGGCATCAGCAAATTGATTTTCCTCCCGTGGCAGGTGGAAGTAGTCGACTTGGTCGAAGAATTCGGCCTCTTGATTGATTTTTTCTCGGTAGGTTTCTAAGCTGTCGCTACGGATTTTCCATGATCTGAACACCTGATTGATGATGAGTGAAGAATCGTCGTGGACCCTCAGCCTCTTGATGCCAAGTGTTATGGCGGCTTGTAGGCCGATGAGGCATGCTTCATATTCGGCGGCATTGTTGGTGACGGCGAAATCCAGTTTAACTGTGATCGGAACATGTTCTCCCTCTGGTGATACTAGAAGGATTCCTACCCCGAAGCCTCTCAGATTTGATGCACCATCGAAGTATAGGTCCCATGCGTCGGTGTCGGCACAAAAGATGTCTTCGTCAGGAAGTGACCATGTGTCGGTCTTTAGATCCTCGTTGACGGGGTTTTCCGCCAGGAAATCGGCGACTGCTCTTCCCTTGATAACCTAGAGGAGTACGAACTTGAGATCAAATTCAGATAGCATGAGTGTCCATCTGGACAGCCTTCCGTTTAGCATGGCTTTTTTGAAGATGTATTTGACAGGGTCCATCTTGGAGTAGATGTGAACCGTGTAGCTGAGCATGTAGTGTCGTAGCTTCTTTGTTGACCATACTAGGGCAAGGCATGTCTTTTCCAGTTGGGTGTACCTTGTCTCATACTCGATAAACTTTTTGCTGATGTAGTAGATTGCTCGTTCTTCACCGTTGACTGTTTGGGCTAGCATTGCTCCCATGGCTGTGTTGGTGACGGTCAGGTATAGGGATAAGGGAATTCCCTGTTGAGGTGACATGAGGACAGGAGGCTTGGACAGGATTTCCTTTATTTTGTCGAAGGCCTTTTGACAGTCGTCATCCCAATCGGTGTGATCGGAGGCGCGAAGCTTCTTGAAGATTGGTTCACAAATCATAGTGAGTTTGGCTATGAAGCGGCTGAAGACGGGGCCATGGTCCTGAGGCGGAAAAACGGCTCACATTACATCTCAATCCGACACGGTTTAATGACTAAACGTGACAATGTTGACCGGATTTTGACTCGCGTCCAACGTAGTGGCGTGACGCCATTGAACGAGTCTCGAGGTGAGACTACTCATAAGTAAAGACCCATAAGTACGCTTGCTTCGACTTGATAGACACGAGGCGGAATCGGAATGGTGGACTGAAATTTTCGAAAATAGAGATTTTCAAAAGATTCGTTTATCGCTTTGTGGACGGCTCCCGAAGAATATGGATCTTCGAAAGTCGATCAGTTGAAGGGTTGTCTTAAGTTGGTTTTCAAAAGACGGTTTGAGTTTGAGTTGAGGCGGCTCTGAAAATAATGTACTGATTCCAAAGACGGTTTTTGAAATTCAAAATTGTATGTTTTGAAAATTGAGTTTAAAATGTTTGAAAAGGTCGCGGGGACGGTGTATGGTCCTCGGGATTTGAAAATGCATTGAAAAAAGGGGTGTGTGCCTTTCTCGGGTTTTGAAAGAGTCATTGTGTCGGTGCGAGACGGGTTTAAAATCTATGTCTTGACGCGACGATTATAACGGCGTAAAAAGGTGTTTTTAAAATGGTTGTAGAAAAACCGGGTTTGAAAATCGTTATTACAACGGCCTAGAAAGGTGTGTTTGAAATGGTTGTAGAAAACCGGGTTTGAAAATCGTCATTACGACGGCCTAGAAAAGACGTGTTGTTTGAAATGGTTATAGAAAACCGGGTTTGAAAATCGTCATTACGAGGGCCTAGAATGGCGTGTTTGAAATGGTTGTAGAAAACCGGGTTTGAAAATCGTCATTACGACGGCCTAGAAAGGCGTGTTGTTTGAAATGGAACTGTCGGCGAAAGACCGAGGTTTGAAACGGCCATTATAACGGCACAAAAGGGTGTTTTTAAAGTTTAAAATGACACGGAAGGACTTATGATCACATAACATATAAGAACTCGCAATTCATTATATTATGCATAATGCTGACACGGGTTTTGGCTTAAGAGGGTGGGTTACACACCAAGCAATTAAACCCCGATTTTCGAGAGGGATACCAATCCAAACAAAATGTGTAAGGAGGGTGCCCTAGCCTCGTGCTCAAAGGTGATGAAAGCTCTTTGACGAAACAGAAATATGTAACGTCAACGGTATACTTGACTCAATCGGGATTCAAAACGCGGGGATGAGAAAACTCACGCCGACGAGACGAGTCAATTGGTCGAAAAGGGTTAGGTTGTGGGCTCAGACGAGGAACCCGACTATGACCATAATATCAATTAATGCATTTCAACCAAGACCTCGTTCGAGCCTCACCATCTAGGTATCACAAAGACACAAGTGTCCTAGTTCTCCCCAGCGGAGTCACCAAACTGTGGACATGGGCCACATGCACGCGAGGCCAATCTAGGGACTTACATCGCTCTTTTGAAAGCCACGCTCGGCGGCGTAAAAATGCTTTCGACCGGATCATTTTGGATCGGTCGGTTTCGTCTCGGCAAGGGTCTCGAAACGATGCAAGAGGTGTTCGGAGTCACCACCAAGCATTTGTGGGATGCTTGGAACCCGTTCGAATCCACTTTTTACCTAGGTCAACCAAGGCAAAAAGCGGTGTTTTACATAGGTACTAAAGATAAGGAATCGCCCCTCTTTAGCATCCTATCTCTAGAATGACTCTCGTACGCCCTGGATAAGGTCGTCCACTATCCAAAATTTCTGAGTAAGAGGTGAAGGTATGTATTGGGAAGCCCTTTAATCGGACACCCAATCCCGCCCGCGGTAGCGGCCTCTGCTGATCGATCTTGGTTGGTTAAATGCAAAAGTTGATAAAACGGGTAAATGCATGTATGCGCATCCACAAGTTTTGAACCTAACATATGAGCTTTCTATGTCGGTTGTTTAATCCAAGTATCAAGTATTTGATGTCGAGTTGGATTTAATGTTGATTTGCATGCAAGAAGGAAATTAAACATCCATTTACCGAGTTAGGATTATGGTGCATAACGTGATCCGTTTGTCTTAGTAAGGCATTTTGAAAATATGATGTAAAATAGGCGGATTTGTCATCTGATCCGTCCTACATTCGGGTTAACCGAAGTCGGGATCGTCCTAGACAAATGCTGGAAGGAAACAGACCTTGCATCAGGCAGCCAATATAGGCGCGAGCCATCAGGCGATGCAAGCAGACCCGTCCTGGTTTGAAAATGGAAAAATGAGTGGCCTGTTTAGGCGCGGGTCAACAGACGATTGAAGGACGTCTTCTGACCATTGAAAAAGTTTGTAAAATGGATTGAAGAGAGGGTGTTTAAACCCGTCTTGATTTGAAAAGGTCGTTTAGACCGCTTTTGTGTTGATGTGAAGAACGAGACTTGAATAATCGTAATTATTTTGACAATATTCGATGTCGGGTTCGGTTTTGCAAGCTTGACATGAATAGTTTTGAAAATGATTATGAACTAATTGTTTTTAGTTCATTTGTTTGTAATTAGTCAGTATTTATCATCGTACTCGGGTTAAAATCCGACATGGTATGTAGAACCAAGGATGATTTTGTATTTATGACTAATGCATTTGTTTTGAAAACGTAAAGAAATGAAATAAAAGGTTTTAAAATACCTTTTAAAATGTAAAGAAATGAAATAAAAGGTTTTAAAATACCTTTTGAAATGTAATTAACCAAATATTATCACCGGAGCACAGATTAAACCGTCATGGTATTAGGAACCAAGGGTGAAAAATGTTTTATGGTTAAAAGTTTATCATAAAAATGACTTGAGATACTTGAAATGGTAAAAACCTGTAATACCCGTCCTTTTAGGGACCCGTTGACCAACGTTGACCGACCTTGGGGGCGTGTGGCAGCCTTTGGGAATTCGTGCAAGGGATGCCTCGTGTCGTGATAGACCTTGGGATGAGTGGTACTCGATCTAGTCGAGGCTACTCGATCGAGTAGGGGCCACTCGATCGAGTATGTTGGTTACTCGATCGAGTAGCGTCTTTACAACCAGGGTTTATAATCGTGTTTTGATAGAATCGCAAATCATTTCCGCCTCCTTCCTTCAGACCTAGATGTCGCCTTACCTCATTCCCTTCACCTTAATTCCTTCCATGGGAGCCTTTGAGGATGCTTGTGCCTTGGGGATAGGTTGCTTAAGTCGGGTAGCAGTCTTGACGCCGATGTACGATGCGTAGGTATGTCATCATCATCATCTTTGTCATTGTTGTTCCTTGTAAGATTGTGGTGGTAGTAATAGGCTTTTATGCTGTTTGTATAGGGGTTTTGCTTGCTTGGTTGATGTCATGTGATTGAACGAGGAATCGCTGTGATTGGCTAAAGGTAGGTTCGCCTACTCAGTTTCTGTTGGTTGTTTTAGTGTGTCGGTTGTTGTGTTGATTATAGTGTCAGTGTGACTGATTGATTATAGTAATCGGATTTGGTTGATTGTAGTGGTTGGCTGGTGCGGTGTGATCGTTTTGTCATGATTGTGGTTCAGCTGCCTGTAATTGTTTGTCTCTGGTTCTCGAGGTGCGTCCTCGGCTGAGTGGAGTCAATTGCGGGAGTGGCTTCACGCCCTAGTTTCGCCCTCCGTGGAAACCGCCACGGGAGGGGATGTGCACATTAATGGGACAGGGTTATCGCTCAGTATGATGAGCGAGGCTTAGGTGGGAACGGTTGCGGTCCCCCACTGGCAGGGCTGGTCCAGTGGACAGTCGGTGATGGTGATTGATCGGAGATGTGGTGTATGTATGTTTTGTGTACTTGTGTAGTGTCTGTGGTTGTTGTTGTGTTGCCTCAGTTACTGACCTTGTGTGGTTGTTTCTTGTTTGTCTCTGTTGTGTCTGCCGTGATCCCTTATGGTGAGCAGTCGGTCTTAGCAGGTGATGTTTTGGATGGTAGCTGGAGTCCTGGCGGGATGAGTCTCCACGAGTCATGATAGGATTAGTTTACATAGTGATGATGAGGTGTATCGTTTGTATCAGTAGTTTTGGTTTAATCACTTGTAATATAATTATAAATGTTCTTTTATCGACTTTTGATGATTACTTTCCTCAGGCAACCGAGATGCTGATGTCCTTATATGCTAGGGAAGGTCTTGTTAAGGCTCCTTGGTATATGAGGGTGTCACAAAACCGATTACAAATATGAAATAAAAAATAAAGGGAAAAAGAGACCAAATACGGTTGGATTAAGGCCTGAGAGGGGCTTTAGGCGCGAGCCACGCTGCTATACAAGCAGCCCCTGTCTCGGCCAAAAATCCGATTTTGGCTCATTCATCCCATATTTGGACCATGTTATGCATGTTTTATCATGTTATAGTCATGAAACAAATGAAAAACATGATAGGAGAGGATTTTTACGCCCTCATACTTACATGCTAGGCTTGAGACAAGAAATCGACGAAAGTGTATCAACTTGTTTGGTCGGAAAACTCGATTTGAAAACCATTTTAGCAATGTAAAAAGAGTGTTTTAAGTTTAGTGATGGTGTAGTTGGTCGAGATGGTCGGTCAAGTGATTTAAAGCACGATGACGGTACCAAACAATGTGTAAGGCTTGTGATTTCGATTGGTAGGTCAGAAACACGTGTCGGTTTATGACTTGAGAAGTCGAGTCTAGAATTTTAAGGGAGAAATGAGGGGGCGGACACTCGTGTAACTCTCAAATGGTGGCATTTGAGGGGTATTTATAGAAAAATGGGTGATTGTGTGCGTTTTGAGCGACGTGACCGGATGGGCTTCTCGAAGAGGCGCGAGCCAATTCGCGGGTCTTCGAGGTGTCTTGTCACTATCCCGCAAGTGTAATCATGATTTGTTCTATCCTATGTTTTGGATGAACTTGATTTGTACTTGACCATTAAGGATTTCGGGAATCCTTAACATGGAAGTCTTGAAAAGTTTGTTTTTTGTGTTTGACTCGTTGTTGGAGTCGTGATTTGAATTTTGAGTCGCTTTTTGGTCTGGTGTCGGTTTTGATTCTAGTTAGTGTCATTGTGACCCCGTCGTCATGCATTAAATGTTGGAGCTTGTGTCCTCCACAAATTAGTGTGATAACATTTATAAATCTCTTATAGGTTCACAAGGGTATACTTCGTATTTTATCAGTTGATTAACGATTACCTAATAACGGTTGGCTTGCTAGAAAGTTTGACGTTATTATCATACAGATGGCGGTGATCAACTGGTCCCTAAAAGTCACACCTAAAGGATGTGTTTGAGAGATGTGGTTATGGAAATGTAATCACATTGATGCCTTATATGACTAAACAGTTAGTCAACGTGTTGATGAGACGATTATTTAATGCCGATTAAATAATATTAGCTGAGACGAATTAACTGTCAATTCGTAAATTGAATATAATATGTTATATTTAATTAATGTATATAAGGTTAGCTTGAACGAATTAAGATGTTAATTCGTAATTAAATGTAATCGGTTATATTTAATTAGCTAATTATAAATATGCGATATTTATAGTTAAAGTATTTATTATACATGATTGTCATTATAAATTATTACGGAATAGGTATTAATAAATCGATCGCAATTTGTTGTATGTAGATTTATTTATACGGAATAAATTAAATGACAATTTATAATTAATAATTTATACACTTTGTATACATTTTGTAAAATACCAAAAATAAGAAGATTTAATCATCTTATTTTGGTAGGTGGAAAAAAACCGAAAATAAGAAGAATAATTCCTCTTATTTTCGGTTAGGGTTGGCCGAAATTAGGAGAGTAAATATCTCCCCCTATTCACTCTTATTTCGGTAAATATAAGTGTGTGGGAGATCATTTTCTTTAACCGAATTCTAACCTAGCCTCCTCTCATCAAAGAAAAACACAAAAACCTAAAAATTAATCAGTTAATTGGGGATCGATTCTAGCAAAGAACAAAGGCATATCTCATATCATCTTGGGTGCAACTGATAGGAGAATATCATTGCGATATTGTTCATAGGCCATATTAGCTAGGACCGAAGGTTATTTCTTCATCCTCTTCAATTTTGTTTATGTAATTTTCTTTTATGACTAGTTATCATCATAATAAATTCGTTATAATCCTTATAATTAAAGGGAAACATACAGATAATTCCCACAAGTGGTATCAGAGCCAAGGCCACGAATTTTATTTTTGATGATTTTCATAAATTGAATTTAAACGGAATTGTTGAATCGAAAAAAAAAAAGAAAAAAAAAAACACGGCTGAAATTTTTTTTTGCCGAGGAGAATTTTTTTTCCAACCGATTTTTGTTCTTGTTTTTGGTGTTATATTTCCATTTTGATTTTTCATATTGTTGTTTGAAGAGTTTATGGATTCAAGTACCTAAGAGGGGGAGGGGGTGAATTAGGTACTATTTAAAAATTTTAACTTCAACTTTATTGATTTAAAGTGAGTTATAAGAACAAAAGAGATGAGAGAATACTTCGAATAATATTGCAAAATTAAACGAGTATTAAAATGAATGTTTGCTGAAGTATGAAAATAACAATCGTTCTGACTGTAGCTATTTGTCTCAGTTTATGGAGTACATACTGCAGACCAAATGTGACAGTATTTGGAACTGTTACTTCGAAAGTTTAAGCAAAGCAAAGCAAAGAAGATAAATAGCAGCGGAATAAAACAAAGAAGATTAAACACGAGATTTTTGAATTGGTTCGGCAAGAAACTCAAGTGCCTACGTCCAATCTACTTTTTATTGATTTATTTTAGTGATCTACTCCGACTACTAAAAACTCGTACAATAAAAAGACAACAACCTACTCCGGTTGTGACACAAGTTCAAGAACTACTCTGTTCTTAGAACAAGCCAACTCGCAACCTACTCCGATTGCCAAAGAGTTGAAGACTACTCCGTCCTAAACTCTACACACACACTAAGAATGTTATAAGGATCAAGCTTCCACTAACTTATTCTTAAAAAGAATTGAGGTGGACAACTTTACAAGATCAACAATTCATAAGTGAGAAAGTCTAGTATATTAAAGTAACAGTAGCCATGATTGTAACACTTGAAGACTTTTAAAAGCTTTGCAAAGTTATGACTTGGTTTTTAAGCTTTGAAAAATAATTTGCAAACTTAGATTAAATCTCAGAAAAGTCTTGAAGAAATGAGAGGAAGAGGCACGCCTTTTATAGAGAGGATGAGCAAGGGAGTTGTTAGGGTTTTGAGGGTCAAAGACCATCACATGTGATGAGTCTCAAAACCTTCCCAAACTTGCACCAAAGAAGGTTCTTATTCAAAAGGCAAAAGAGAGAAAGAGTGTTTGAAATTATCCAAAAGAGATCATGCAATTTCAGAAAACAAATAAGGGAAAATAAGTCACATGATGACAAGCTTTCACAAAAATGGCAAAAAGCATTTCTTGTTTTATGAAAGACCAAAGGGTCAAATTTGCACAAAGAGGAAACAATTTGAAATGATAATTATTCAAACCACTTTTTCTAGAGGGCCAAATTCTTATAAAAATCTGAAAGTTATCTTTCAAAATAAGAGACACGAAAATGGCTTTTGAAAGATAAGAAAGTGTTCAAGTGTTACGAATTGAGGCAACAGTCCAGGCTGCTGTTACTTGTGAAAGTAACAGTGGTCTTGACTGTTTCTATTACTCTAAAATACTTTACTTTCTAACTTGTACATTAGATGACGCCTAGGACTCAATACAATAGGATGATCAACAACTCAACACTTCTTAATCCAAGCTTGATTTAACCATAGATCCTGAAAAGGTAAACTAAGAAAGCACACATCAAATGGGCATGTTATCATCAATCAAAGGAACCCAACAAATTCCCCCTTTGATGATGACAAGCCCTAAAACGAATGTAAGCAATGTAAACACTTTATTTCAAGATTTTAATCAAGCAAGATCATATGAGAGAAGGGACTATATTACCTTATGGAGCAAGAACTTAGATCAAACTTACCATGGCAAGTTTACATTGCCCCAAAACAAGAGTAAAAGTTGTGAAGTTTAAGCCTAGTTATGAGTTAACCAATATGCAACGAGATTAAGAGCATGAGTTTACCTTTTCCCCCTCTTGACATCATCAAAAAGGGCATGGATGCCAAAAGCATTCAAGATTAAACACACATAAGAAAACACAAAAAGACACATATAAACGTGACAAGATAACAAGGTCAACACAAACATACGGTTTAACATAGTCTAACCATAGTTCACCATGGCTAAAAGTAGTTTAACTTACACCACCAAGCAAAATATGACGAGTGAAAAAAGTTTGAAAAAGGGCACAACAAGGTGGGACAAAAAACAAGGCAAGGATAACATGGGAAGGGGAGTTTGGTTACGGGGAGGAGGCTTGGTCACCATCCGACTCTTCACCCAAGGGATCTTTATCCAACGGGTCAGCTATACCATCGTCACCGTGCTCCTTGGTTGAGACAAGAGTGGAAATGATATCCACTTCTCCACGAATTAAGTCCACGGTGGAGGCAAGAGCCGAGATAGCCGCATCTTTTTGAAGCGCATCTTGCTTCACCCAAGCACTCAAATCCGCAATAGCTTGAAACACTTCACTCAAACTACCCGTACCAACATGACTAGAAGACCCACCCTCCGGATCCGTTTTGATTTTCACCAAAATAAGTTCATCATTTTCAACCTTAATCAACATTTTTCCCATTTGCCCATCACTCATCGTGTCACACATATCCAAAGATCCCACACTCGAGCTAATAAGGACTCCTTGTGCCTTAAGCATCACCGACAATCACATACCATAGGGAAGATGAAGGACACTTTTTGAGGGTTTTCGGAGTTTAGCCGAGATAAGGGCAAAGCGTTTGAACATTAGCCCAATTAGGTTGACCTTTTTGTGAGTGGCTATGTGATAAATGAGGTATTGTTGAGCTATGGATAATTTGCCCCGATCACCCGAAGGGTAAATGGAGCGACACATAATGTTGAAAATAAGGCGAAGAGAAGGGGGTATAGTGGTGTTGCTTACGGGTCCACAAGTTACACCTTTAGGAAACACGACTTTTGCGACTAATAAAGGGGAGTCATATGGTAAGGGAACCCAAGACTCGGCTGGGAGATTGTCATAACCTCCGGGTGGAATTTTTAGAGCATTGGCAAAATCAGATTGAAGGAGTTTAAGGGGTTTACCATTTACCTTAGCCGTGAGGAAATCACCGGACTTGTCCACATGCACAGTCGCGAAAAACTGAACCACTTCACTTACAAACACGGGTTCACGAATTTCCAGAAGGTTTTCCCAACCTTGAGCAGCAATCATATCTCGGACGGGATGAAAAGCAGGAGATTCGTACCAAGACTGATGACAAACTCGAGGGGAGTGAATGGCTTTGGGGTTCATCAATTTTTCACAATTTTTTTAGATGGAAGTAGGGAGATCCAGGTTTTCGAGTTATTGCCAAACACTAGCCATATCCCATTTGGAAATCAGGGATACAGAATCAGAAGGAGAGAGGTATACCAATTTTTTCTTTGAAGGTTTAGATTTCTTGGAAGGGGGTTCAAGAGACGGTTCAACAGGATGATTGATTGTGGGGGTTTCAATGTCACTTTGTTCGACACTTTCAGAAATAGGGGGTAATTGCGATGAAGAAGCTTTATCCTTTCTTTTATTTATTTTCTTTGACGAAGTCGGAGTGGGATCGGCAGACATAGACGGATTCTCAGTTGTACTAACCGGAGTTTCTTCACTTTCATCAATATCCATATTCACAGTTTTGACGGAGGAGCTGGGGACCGCTGTATTCTTTTTGCGGCCTCCTCGGGTTCGACGCCCAACCATGGTGGAGATTGGAACGTCGTCAGATGGGACCGTGGTTGGAGGAATAGTAGCAAGAGGTGTTGGGTGAGGGTTTGGTGGTTCTGGGTTAGGTGTAGGTGATGGAGTTGTGGATGGGTTTTGTTGTCGAGGAAAGGCATAGGAATCTTTTTGAGATGGCATGGTTTGAGAGGTAGGTGGTGGGTCAGATGTGACGGATGGGGTAGTCATTTTCACGGTTTTGATGGGTATTGTGGTATTGAAGGACGTTTTGACCATGGTGGGTAAAAGGAGAGTTAAAGGGTAGGTGAGATGGAGGGAGTTTGGGAGGTGAAAGGTTTGTGGGTTGTAGGGATTTGGACGGGATTAAGGGAGATAGGTGGCCCAAACAATAAATGAGGTGAGTGGGGTAGTTGGCCCAAAGAATTAATTTGATCACTCGAAATAAAACGCAAGGTAGCATAATATAAACGTAAATTTATATATGAGGTTGAGTGATTATCGACTCACGAATACGGTGTCAATTTTTGGTCTAAAAATGATATGAATGCACTTAGAACACTTAATAACATGTGTCCATTTTAGTTTAATCAATTAAGGAAATTAGCAAAACTCACACTAAAAATCACAAGCAATTAATTAACCCAATTTCTAGTCTAAATTTCTCAAAATGTTCTCTTGCAAGTGGCTTAGTGAAAATGTCGGCAATTTGATTTTCGGTTTTGCAAAAGATAAGTCTAACATGTCCTTTCTCCACATGATCACGAATGAAATGATGACGAATATCAATATGTTTGGTTTTAGAGTGTTGAATGGGATTTTTGGAAATATTTATTGCACTCGTATTATCACACATTATGGGAACGGAGTCAAAAATAATACCAAAATCCAAGAGTTGTTGTCTTACCCAAAGTAATTGAGAACAACAATGTGCAGCACTAACGTACTCACTTTCGGCCGTTGAAAGAGCAACCGTGTTTTGTTTCTTTGAGCCCCAAGAAATCAAACAAGGACCCAAGAATGTTGCAATTCCGGAGGTTCTCTTTCTGTCAACCGTGCACCCCGCATAGTCCGAATACGAAAAGCCTATGAGATCAAAAGGACAATGTAAGGGATACCATAAGTAGAGATTTTGTGTTCCAATAAAATACCGAAGAATTCGTTTAACGGCTTTAAAATGGGATTCTTTCGGATTTGCTTGGAACCTAGCACATAAACAAACGCTAAAGAGAATGTCGGGACGACTTGCGGTCAAGTAGAGAAGTGAGCCTATCATACCTCTATACACCTTTTCACTAACATTCTTACCGAGTTCATCTTTGTCCAATTTGGACCCGGCTACCATAGGTGTATCGTGTGACCTACCATTTGTCATCCCAAATTTCTTAAGCATTTCCTTAATGTACTTTTGTTGATGAATCATGATTCCATCCTTTGATTGTTTAATTTGGAGCCCAAGGAAAAATCCTAGCTCACCCATCATGCTCATTTCAAACTCCGATTTCATTAGTTCCGAAAAATATAAGTAAAGGAGTTCATTTGTTGCACCAAATATAATGTCATCAACATATACTTGTACAACCAACAGTTCGTCTGACTGTGACTTAAAGAACAATGTTTTGTCAACGGAGCCTCTTTTAAAACCATTTTCAATAAGAAATTTAGACAATCTATCATACCAACACCTAGGTGCTTGTTTTAAACCATAAAGAGCTTTGTCTAATTTGAAAACATGGTTAGGCAAATCATTGTTCTCAAAACCCGGTGGTTGCTCTACAAAGACATCTTCTTCCAAATATCCATTTAAGAAAGCGGTTTTAACATCCATTTGGAAGAGTTTAATGCCTTTGTGAGCCGCAAAAGCTATAAGCAATCGTATGGCCTCAAGTCTAGCTACCGGTGCATAGGTTTCATCGTAATCAATACCCTCTTGTTGGTTATAACCTTGAACCACTAGCCTAGCCTTGTTCCTTACAATTTCTCCCGAGTCATCAAGCTTATTGCGAAAGACCCACCTAGTACCAATGACGGTACGATTAGGCGGTCTAGGGACTAAGTGCCATACCTCGTTTCTTTTGAATTGATTGAGTTCTTCTTGCATAGCAAGCAACAGATCTGCATCGTCAAGGCGATCTGTTACATTTGAGGGTTCAATTTGAGAAAGAAAGGCATTGTGGGCACAATATTCGTTGAGATGAGCGAGATTGTTGAGGGATGATCTTGTTCGAATTCCCGAGTTGAGATCGCTTGTGAGATTAGAGAGTGGATGAGAGCTTTGGTGTTTCCACTTCTTTGGAACAACGGTTTCTTGTTCCCCCTCAGCAGCATCGATCACAAATGATGTTGTTTCCATTTGCCTTGGGTGTTCTTCATCCACGATTTTGGGTTGAATCAATTCGGAGGTAGAAGCAACAGTCGTTGGGTCTGTTGCATCCAGAGAAGAAACAGTAGCAGGTGTGCTACGTGTTCCTCCTGAGCTGCTGATTTCCTTTGAAGGTGACAGTCCCTGTGTCTGTTGCGAGTTAGCGTTGGGAGCTTCTTCATCCTCGAACACGAAGTCCTTTCGAACAAGACCAATCTCAAACTCATCGTCGTCATCATCATCATCATCATCCATGTTTTGTACCTGTCCAAGCACACTAGATTCATCAAAAATGACATGGATACTTTCTTCAATCAACATGGTTCGTTTATTGTAAACTTTATAGGCCTTGCTATGATCGGAGTAGCCAATAAATACTCCTTCATCACTACGTGGATCGAACTTACCCAAGTTGTTTTTACCATTGTTATGAACAAAACATTTGCTTCCAAAACATCTAAAATATGAAATATTGGGTTTTCTTCCACGTAGCAATTCATAGGGAGTTTTATTCAATATACTCCTTATCATGACACGATTATGAATGTAGCAAGCGGTATTTACCGCTTCGGCCCAAAAGTTCTTAGGCAACTTACTACATAATAACATTGTTCTAGCCATACCTTCAAGGGTCCTATTCATCCTTTCAACCACACCATTTTGTTGTGGGGTTCTAGGAGCCGAGAAGTTATGGTCTACACCATTGTCATCACAATAAGCACCAAATGATGAGTTTTCGAAATGGGTTCCGTGATCGGTTCTTATTGAAACAAGTTTTAAATTAAGTTTGTTTTGAATCTTTCTTAACCAAATTAGAAACTCATCAAATGTCTCATCCTTAGAGCTTAAGAAGAGTGCCCAAACAAACCTAGAGTAATCATCAACAATGACACACACATAACGACTACCACCTCTACTTCTAGTTCTCATTGGTCCACACAAGTCGATATGTAGAAGTTGTAAAGGTTGAGATGTACTCACAATTCTTTTGGATCTAAAGGAACTTCTAACATGCTTGCCTCTAGCACATTCATCACATACTTTATCAAAATCAAACTTCATATTAGGAATACCTTCTGTAACACCCCAGGGTAATTGAAGAGGTCCAGTGATAGGCTTAAATGACTAGTGCTTAAAGGGATTGAAAGTACTACTCATATCAACAAAGTGCACTTTCTTTTATGGTCATCCATACGAAAGAACTCCAAAGTTAAGCGTGCTTGACTGGGAGTAGTCTTAGGATGGCTGACCTCCTGGGAAGGTTTTCGGGATGCGCATGAGTGAGGACAAAATGCGCTGTAAAGGACCCGTGTTGATCTACCCGTCGCTGTGAGTACCAAAGATAATATTTATAATCTCCTATTAAGACTAACCTAGGCTAGTGGTAACAGGGTCGATCCGCAAGGAGGCAGTTGTAAATTCTAGTTGTTCTATGATCAGTCTGAGGTAACTATTATGGGGGTTGATTGAATTGGTCTATAACTAATAACAATAAGAAGAAAATGAACTAAAGATATGATTTAAACAGATAAAAGAAAGGTACTAGGATGGTCGGGTCATTACGGCTTCAAGGCAAAGAAACTAGGTCGGTCCGAATCAAACACGGGTAAGGCGGGAAATAAGAGGTCCTCTCGGTCCACTCCTAACAAATAGCATCTCTCGATCTCGCTATAGGTCCCTAATGTCACTAATACTAACTTTCGTCCTGAAAAGTGACTAATGGTCTAAACTATACCTATCTTTCGATCTTTAGCACAGTTTAGTCGAATTAATTGACGGTCAAATAACCTACCTACCTTTCGGTCTAATGGGTCGGTCACAAAATAGGTATCTAACTGGTCGCATGCATTCAACAACTCGGATACAAGATTAAAAACAATTAAAACGAAGATATCCTTACAAGGTCGGGTCGATCGACCAACAATGTCGATCGATCGATCGACACGCTGGTTCGATCGTGTCTAACCTATTGCCGCCTAGCCATAAATTGCCTACATCCTAGCACTATGGGTTTAGCTATTCATGACGAAGGTAAAAACAACAAATAAACTAAGACAATAGGGTATCTTGAATTCATGATTTGAAATAGATAGCAAATAACAATAACAATAATTGGCTTTGGGCACAAATCTAGCAATTCTAATACTAATGAAAAAGCGAAACAAATAAATGGAACTAAAGCAGAATGATTACCGAGAATTTCAGAGGAAAGATTAAGAGCAAAGGCATAAATCCAACGTTAAAGTCGATAACCCAAAACCCTAACTCGGAAATAAGCTAGAACTAAAAAGTCTTGTATGTGATATGAAACTTGATGATAAAAGCGAAAGTTATGTTACGTTATATAGCAAATAAGCGCAACAACTATTTCCTAAAACCTAAACTTCACGGGCCTTGAGTTTCTCAATCTTTTAATTCCGTCTGGAATCGAAATCTGGTCGATCGACTACTCAGCTGGTCGATCGATCGCTCCTCAAAGAATAAAGTAGCTTCGGAACCCGATAGGTGGTCGATCGATCGATGTGGATGGTCGATCGACCGGATTAGCCGCTACTTGACTTCTTTATTCTACGTGGACTTGTCTTTTGGGCCTTGGATCGCGCACCAAGCTCGTTCCTTAAGCAATTTCTTCACGTCATTTACAATGCGGCTTACTCGGGACGGATTTGGCTTGATTTCCGTCGGATTCTTCACATTTCGCAACAAAGCACAAAATTCGGAAGTAGACGGAAATAGGGAGAAATGTAGCATAAACTAAACAAATGAGCTCTGAAATGCGTGTAAAAAGAGATGTAAAACATCATATAAATGACACGCATCAAATCTCCCCAAACCAAACCTTGCTTGTCCCCAAGCAAGAACTAGACTCGATCTAATGACCTAATGGAACGAGTTCAATCTCGAGCGAAATGCAAACCGTAGGGCCTAAACCAATTTAATGCACAACCAACAATCAATTAGTAATGTGAATCATGCAAACGAATTATAAAGTCGTTAAAAGGTCTTGAACCGTTGATTGTAAAGACTTATCAATGGACTCTCACGGGTCGCTCAAATCACTCAAATAAGCATAGGTGATATATTCGTAAGATAGAAAGAATTAATTTTGTAAAGACTCTCACCTAACTACGACCTATGAAAACATGCCAGCAATAAAATAAGAAGATGACCTCTACGACCGTACATATGCATTCCAACCAACAAATGACCATTGACACATGCCGAGGTATATATATGGAATTGTGAGGTATGGGTAAGAAGAGGCAAAACATTTTATGGTGAAGTGGGGGTACAGGTGATCAAGCTAGTACCAAAACGGAACCAAGTGACAATATCCAACTTCTTGCTCAATAACGAACGAAACGGTGCTATAACGAGCACAAAACTCACAATCTCCAACTATCAAATCAATAAAACTCCCCACAAGATATAAATGGATCATGGGAGCAAATATCGCCAAAGGATAAGGATTAAATCATGCGAATTGATTTTCTCTTTTTTTTTTTTTTTTGAACGTCGATCGATCGACCTAAAGGATCGGTCGATCGACTACTTTGAACAAGACAGAACTTTTCTTTCTTTTTCTCTTTTTTCGAATCATTTTTCCATTTTCTTTTTTTTTTTTTCTTTTGTTTCTTTTCTTTCCTTCTTTTCATCTTCCCAACAATATCTCAAACATGAGCAAATGCTACCAAAAACGCGTAACAATCCCAAAAACTAGGCTACTAGCTTGACAAAGGCAAGCTATGTGTAGTATGTAGTAAATAGGACAAAAAGGATATTTTTGGCAGATGTGGAGCTTATGGGTAAAATGAGAAAAGGGAACCTCTACCACATGTGTCGACTAACCACAAACCGAATGCATACAGGTATTAAGCAGATCAAATTCATATTCATGCAAATTAAGGAAACATGTCTCATAAGGAGTAACTACTCACATTCCTAAATAAACTGGTCATAGATGACACCAGTTATAGGCTCTAAACCTCAGAAATATGATGTAGCTTGCCAATTATTAAAGTCAAGTCTCAAGTTCAGCAAGTAATTCAACGGAAACTCGTAGATATGCATATACGATTCTACCAATAACATGTAAGTCAAGCAAGGCTCAGGCAAAACAGGTGCAAAAGCTAAATCATCCTTGAAATACTACCGTTCCGACTCGACCTATATGCTAAAATAGACATGCATTTTATGGAAATTTTTGAAATTTTTTCAATTTTTTTTTTTTTTTGATTTTTTCGTATATATATGTGAAATGAAATAAATAATGCAAAACAAAAAGTAAACGTGAATGCAAACATATGATATGCGACGCAAAACCCTTCCCCAAACCAAATCGCACAATGTCCCCATTGTGCAAAATCATGTAATGAAAGCAAAGAGAAATGGGAATTTGCGAGAAAAGGGAAATAAAAACATAATGACATAAAGGAAAGACTTGGGAACTCACAAGACTTTAAGCGCGAAGAAAGGAAACCTCCCCAAACCGGCGTGAGCTAGGAGGTTTTGAGAGAGCGTGATCTGCTACCGATAAGAGTACCGAAAGACAAAAATTACCACGCGTAAGACCGAAGAAAACAATTTTGAACTTAAAAATTGTGCATAAATGAGACAAAAGAAGAAATAGATAATGCGACGGAAATGAAGTGGAGTAGAAAAACTCCCTGAAGTCCGCATATCGACCAAACACAAACAGGGAGAGGTCGTGAGCGAATATAGCAAAGAAGTGGTCGATCGACCTAAAGAGGCGATCGATCGACCAATTGGTCGTGAACGATGTAGTTCACGTAACCCGCAACTCGTCGATCGACCAAGGATGCGGTCGATCGATCGAGAACACTCTTGCGATGTTCTATTTTTCTTCGTAATTGCTCAATGATTTGAGCTAATAAGCTCTAAATACCTGCAAATGCACAATAGTACGCGCCCAAAATTGCGCAAAACCCGGAACGAAGTCTAAAGTACTTAAAATCCTAAGCAAAACAAAATAAAAGCGAAGTTATCGCGCACACAAAAGCAATAAAAAAAAAAGTTCGAAAGCAATAAAATTTAAGTTTATAACGAATTTGATCAACTAGTAGTTGATCAAAAAGGACCATGGTATGGCCCACTTCGTTGGCTTTCGGCTACTAGAGGTAGCCTCAATGGTGCCCATCTTATCGGTTGCACCCTTCTCAAAGATTGACAAGTCGGTGGATTCGGTGATCGGCGTCGTCATCTCCCAATCAAGGACTCCCTCTTAATCATCGGAGTCCAAATCACCCCATCTCACCTTGGCCGCTCATCCTCTACTTCTTCATCGGTCCCATAGCTTAAGTGTCCTAGGCCTCCTCTTTGAATGATCGGCCGCTTTACGGGTGGCGCACTTGTAGTACTCCCTTCCCCAAACCAGCTCCCGCATTATTTAAAACAATGATTCTTCCTCCATCTTGCTCCCAATCCGGGCGGAGGGGTTAATACTGACAGTAGTAATAGGCATGTCGGGAAGTACAAAGTACGATCTCTTTTCAGAGACCGTGTTACAAGTGACAGACCACATGGGATCCTTTTTTTCTTAGCCGGGTGAGCAAAAACAATAGAGTGTTTTCCAACCTTGAAGGTCAAGGTACCTAGACCGACATCGATGACCGCACTAAAGGCGGTGTGCAAAAATGGCCTTCCCAAAATGATGGGAATATGGTCATCCTCGGGCATGTCAAGGACAACAAAGTCGACAGGGAAGAAAAACTTCCCTATCTGGACGGGTATGTCCTCTAGGACTCCTATGGGCTCGACCGCAGATCGGTCACCATCCGAATCGTCATCTCGGTAATAGCAAACCTGGTCGATTTAAGCTTCCTAGCTAGACTCAAGGGCATGACACTTATGCTAGCTCCTAAGTCACATAAAGCCTTTTCGATAGAAAAGGTACCTATGCTACAAGGGACGGAAAAGCTGCCCGGGTCTTCTAACTTAAGGGGCGCGTGTGAGAGAGATAAGAACAAGACTCCTTGGTGAGTGCGACAAAGTGTGCATTGTTTCAAGTGACCTTTTTAGACAAAGTTGTTTCATAAATTTAGTGTAAGCGGGTACTTGGTTAACTAGCTCAAGGAAGGGGACTTGCACATTCAAACTACGGATAACTTTCTCAAACTTACTTTGAAAGATACTGTTCCTTGGTCGGCACGAGTCTCTCCGGATATGGGGCTGTAAGGAGCACCTTAGCCCTCTCTTCTAAGTCGCGTGTGCCGGCGTCCTTGGACTTAGGCTGAAAGTCCGTCACCTTCTCTTTGTTGAAGCTAGAACCCTCCTCAGACCGTCTCAAATGAGACCCATTGACCGTCATTGGGTCGAACCGGAGCCGGGATCGACCCATCAAGCACTTGGTCCCTTTCAAAATCTTCGGGATCGTGGTACCCCGAAACAAGTAGTCTCGTAGATTATTTGGCATTAAAGGACGAGATTCTTCAAAGATCGCGATGATTATGGTCGATCGACCGCCCTCCTCGCCGATCGATCAAGGTTGCACGATTCGAAGCTCCTGGAACCGTGTTTCGATCGATCGACTAGGTATGTCGGTCGATCGACCGATTTTCCTGCGACGTCTTTTTCTTTGAATTGTTCGTTGAAGCTTTCTCTTGGCTTGTTTCTGGCTCATCTTTCTCGACAGCATTCTCAACCATGGCAGGACCGTCAAGGGTGGACCCGCTCCTCAAGGTGATGGCATTTAGGGTCTCCTTTTGTTCGGGTTGAGTGGGTAGGTGTCCGGGGGCTCGAGTGTTACTTTTGCTAGCTAGTTGAGCAATTTGGCTCTCAAGTAACTTCATCCCGGCCTCTCTTGCTTGGGACTCCTTCAAAGAACATGATTCTTAAGCTCGAAAACTCAGAATTTTGTGTTTGTTCTTCTTTGCGGCACATAAGGAGGCTTTTGGTATTCTTTGTTGCTTTTGATGCGGAGGCACATATGGTCTTCTTTGTGGCGGAGGTTGAGTTGGGTTTTGGACATTCGGCTCCTCCAACTCAAGTTCGGATGCGGTGGCTCGTAGTAGGTGTTGTTCTGCCTATAGTGTTGAAAGGCGCGAGATTCAAAGGGACTAGGGCGGTTCTTCGAGACATGGCCCTCAACTCCACACCTTTCACAGACGAAGGGACCGTCGACACAAAGATTGACTTGGTATATCCCACCCTTAGAGACTCCTCCTAGCTCATATTTGTCAAATCTTGCAAAGAAGAGCCTCAAGTGCAAAGAACAGAGGAAGACTCAGCAGCTCTCCTCGGTTCCCTCTCGAATTCCCATACTCGGCCTTGTGGGTAGCGAGATCATCAATGATCTTCCACCCTTTGGTTGCTCCCAAATTTTCAGCGAATCTCCCATTGCGCAAAAAGCATCCAAAATGGCCCCTCGATCGTCGTACAACCCATTGTAGAAATGATTGCACAAACTCCACTTTGCAATCCCATGATGCGGTATGGTCCGCACCAACTTCTTGAATCGGACCCATGCCTCGTGGAAATTCTCATCTGGCCCTTGTTTAAAGCCCGTAATTTGAGCTCTAATGGCGATCGTCCTTGAAGCAGAGAAGTACTTCTTGTAGAACGCCAATGCCAGTGTATTCCAATCAGTGATCTCCAGAACGGTCTTGTCCAAATCCCTATACCATTCCCTTGCGGCATCACGAAGGGAAAAGATGAACATGGTCTCCTTGATTTGATCCTGGGTCACGCCAGCTGGTGGGGGAATGGCGCTGCAGTAGTCAATGAAAGTCTCCATGTGCTTAGCTGCATCTTCATTTTGCAGCTCCCCCAAACTGGTTTCTCTCGACCATAGTAATGTAGGCAGGCTTTGGTTCGAATTTCCGGCTTCTCCGTAATTCGAACCCTTTATACAAGTCGGCGGCCTGTCGGCTCGAAAAATCGGCTATACTCGCTTCCTCGGCCATGAGTGAAATTTCGGAGAAGTAACTGTCTCGGTGAAGATGTAGAAACGGGTTAAGAAGGTGGATTTTCCTCGAATGCTCGTTCTCGTAAAAGCTAGAATGAGAACTTGGCCCTTCCAAATTGTTGCTCTTGAAATAATCTCCTCTTAACGTGCAAAGATCTTTCAATCTCTGGGTCAAACGGCAGAATGGACCACCCGAGACTGCGCATAAGAGGAAACTACAACAAAATATAAGAACAGTTTAAGGAACGGATGTTCCTTAAACTAAGAAAGACTAAAAAATAAAAACAACTAAAATTAGGACTATTGCCTCCCCGGCAACGACGCCAAAATTTGATACCCGTCGCTGTGAGTACCAAAGATAATATTTATAATCTCCTATTAAGACTAACCTAGGCTAGTGGTAACAGGGTCGATCCGCAAGGAGGCAGTTGTAAATTCTAGTTGTTCTATGATCGATCGAGGTAACTATTATGGGGGTTGATTGAATTGGTCTATAACTAATAACAATAAGAAGAAAATGAACTAAAGATATGATTTAAACAGATAAAAGAAAGGTACTAGGATGGTCGGGTCATTACACTTGGCGGCAAAGAAACTAGGTCGGTCCGAATCAAACACAAGTAAGGCGGGAAATAAGAGGTCCTCTCGGTCCACTCCTAACAAATAGCATCTCTCGATCTCGCTATAGGTCCCTAATGTCACTAATACTAACTTTCGTCCTGAAAAGTGACTAATGGTCTAAACTATACCTATCTTTCGATCTTTAGCACAGTTTAGTCGAATTAATTGACGGTCAAATAACCTACCTACCTTTCGGTCTAATGGGTCGGTCACAAAATAGGTATCTAACTGGTCGCATGCATTCAACTCGCCGATACAAGATTAAAAACAATTAAAACGAAGATATCCTTACAAGGTCAGTCGATCGACCAACAATGTCAGTCGATCGACTGACACGCGGGTTCAGTCCGTGTCTAACCTATTGCCGCCTAGCCATAAATTGCCTACATCCTAGCACTATGGGTTTAGCTATTCATGACGAAGGTAAAAACAACAAATAAACTAAGACAATAGGGTACTGAATTCATGATTTGAAATAGATAGCAAATAACAATAACAATAATTGGCTTTGGGCACAAATCTAGCAATTCTAATACTAATGAAAAAGCGAAACAAATAAATGGAACTAAAAAGAATGATTACCGAGAATTTCAGAGGAAAGATTAAGAGCAAAGGCATAAATCCAACGTTAAAGTCGATAACCCAAAACCCTAACTCGAAATAAGCTAGAACTAAAAGTATCTTGTATGTGATATGAAACTTGATGATAAAACTGAAAGTTATGTTACGTTATATAGCAAATAAGCGCAACAACTATTTCCTAAAACCTAAACTTCACGGGCCTTGAGTTTCTCAATCTTTTAATTCCGTCTGGAATCGAAATCTGGTCGATCGACTACTCAGGCTGGTCGATCGATCGCTCCTCAAAGAAGAATGAGCTTCGGAACCGATAGGTGGTCGATCGATCGATGTGGATGGTCGATCGACCGGATTAGCTGCTACTTGACTTCTTTATTCTACGTGGACTTGTCTTTTGGGCCTTGGATCGCGCACCAAGCTCGTTCCTTAAGCAATTTCTTCACGTCATTTACAATGCAGCTTACTCGGGGACGGATTTGGCTTGATTTCCCGTCGGATTCTTCACATTTCTGCAACAAAGCACAAAATTCGGAAGTAGACGGAAATAGGGAGAAATGTAGCATAAACTAAACAAATGAGCTCTGAAATGCGTGTAAAAAGAGATGTAAAACATCATATAAATGACACGCATCAATCATCAACAATGACACACACATAACGACTACCACCTCTACTTCTAGTTCTCATTGGTCCACACAAGTCGATATGTAGAAGTTGTAAAGGTTGAGATGTACTCACAATTCTTTTGGATCTAAAGGAACTTCTAACATGCTTGCCTCTAGCACATTCATCACATACTTTATCAAAATCAAACTTCATATTAGGAATACCTTCTGTAACACCCCAGGGTAATTGAAGAGGTCCAGTGATAGGCTTAAATGACTAGTGCTTAAAGGGATTGAAAGTACTACTCATATCAACAAAGTGCACTTTCTTTTATGGTCATCCATACGAAAGAACTCCAAAGTTAAGCGTGCTTGATCGGGAGTAGTCTTAGGATGGTCGACCTCTGGGAAGGTTTTCGGGATGCGCATGAGTGAGGACAAAATGCGCTGTAAAGGACCCGTGTTGATCTGTGGGCCATGTACACAGCCTGGTGAGCTATCATAAGTAACCGCTC
Source organism: Silene latifolia (assembly GCF_048544455.1). NCBI lineage: Eukaryota > Viridiplantae > Streptophyta > Magnoliopsida > Caryophyllales > Caryophyllaceae > Silene > Silene latifolia. The sequence goes on from NC_133529.1 coordinate 40,389,022, forward strand.
CCGACCCGGTTTGGGCCGGAGTGTTACAAGTGGTATCAGAGCAACCCTGCGACCGTGTGGTGATCGGAGGCAGTTGTTATACGCTCCTGGAGGCAGTGGTTATACGCTCCATTGTGATCACACACCTAGTGGGGAGGATTAAGGTTAGCGGTTATGCTCCCAGGCGCAACGAGGACGTTGTGTTCTTCAAGTGGGGGTGACTGTAACACCCCACGGTAATTGAAGAGGTCCAGTGATAGGCTTAAATGACTAGTGCTTAAAGGGATTAAAAGTACTACTCATATCAACAAAGTGCACTTTCTTTTATGGTCATCCATACGAAAGAACTCCAAAGTAAAGCGTGCTTGACTGGGAGTAGTCTTAGGATGGGTGACCTCCTGGGAAGGTTCCCGGGATGCGTATGAGTGAGGACAAAATGCGCTGTAAAGGACCCGTGTTGATTTGTGGGCCATGTAAACAGCCTGGAGAGCTATCATAAGTAACCGCTCCCGACCCGGTTTGGGCCGGGGTGTTACAAACCCATCCTAAGACTACTCCCAGTCAAGCACGCTTAACTTTGGAGTTCTTTCACATGGATGACCATAAAAGAAAGTGCACTTTGTTGATATGAGTAGTACTTCTAATCCCTTTAAGCACTAGTCATTTAAGCCTATCACTGGACCTCTTCAATTACTGTGGGGTGTTACAGTCACCCCCACTTGAAGAACGCAACGTCCTCGTTGCGCCTGGGAGCATAACCGCTAACCCAGAATCCTCCCCCGCTAGGTGTGTGATCACAATGGAGCGTATAACCACTGCCTCCAGGAGTATATAACAACTGCCTCCCATCACCACACGGTCGCAGGGTTGCTCTTATACCACTTGTAACACCCCGGCCCAAACCGGGTCGAGAGCGGTTACTTATGATAGCTCACCAGGCTGTGTACATGGCCCACAGATCAACACAGGTCCTTTACAGCGCATTTTGTCCTCACTCATGCGCATCCCGGAAACCTTCCCAGGAGGTCACCCATCCTAAGACTACTCCCAGTCAAGCACGCTTAACTTTGGATTTCTTTCGCGTGGATGACCATAAAAGAAAGTGCACTTTGTTAATATGAGTAGTACTTCCAATCCCTTTAAGCACTAGTCATTTAAGCCTATCACTGGACCTCTTCAATTACTGTGGGGTGTTACACCTTCAACTAAGTCGAGTCTTTTAAGAGTATTAAGAGTTTTAGTACTAACATGACCAAACCTTTTATGCCATAACCAAGGATCATTGTTCATTACAATAATGCAAGACATGGTGTGACCGGAGAGAGTGTTCAAATTAGTTAAGTACACGTCTTTGACACGTCTTCCTTCGAGTATTAGTTCATTAGTAGTGGCATCAATTATTCGACACATATTAGCACTAAATTCTACAATATTACCCTTATCACAAAGTTGAGAAATACTAAGGAGATTATGCTTCAAACCTTTGACAAGCCGCACGTTGTCGACACAAAGTAATGGTGACTTACCAACCTTTCCAATGCCAATTACTTCACCTTTCTTGTTGTCACCAAACCTTACCGTGCCACCATTGTATGCTTTAAGTGAGAGGAATTGGCTTCTATCACCCGTCATGTGACGAGAGCATCCACTATCCAAGTACCAATTGCGGCCGCCTCTCACCAAGCCCTAGATTAGATTTTGAGTTTAGGAACCCAAACAAACTTGGGTCCCCTTTTGTGATTAACATATCTTACGGTGTCTTTCCTAATCCGTATTTGCTTTATTATTTTGATGTTCTTGTTAATGTCCTCAAATCTTTTTCTACAACCATTGAAAACATGACCATTCTTTCCACAATAGTTGCAAATAATGTACTCGGGAAGACCCACGTATTTCCTTCTTCTAAAATCAGTTTTAGGCCTCGGATGCAACAATCGGTCACCGACTGTTCCATTTGAAGCCCAAACCAGCAACTTTATTACATCTCTCGGTTTGACTTGTGAGAAAGTTTAACACGGTTTGACTTCCTTCCCATTTTTCAGTGATGTTTTTGGCTTTTACAAGTTCATTGGTCAAGTCATTGACTCTTGAGAGGAGATGCAAATTCTTTTCTTTTTCCCTCTTGAGTTCATCATTGTTTACACTTTCTAAAGACAACCTTTTCTCAACTATGAAGTCATGGGTGTGGTTATTGAGTTTAGACACGAGGTATCCGACCTTTTCTTTGGACTCTTCATACTTGAGTGTCATCTCGTCAAGACGTTTGCTTAGATCAACGAATTCATCGGATCTATGATGAGGAGTAGATCTAGAAGTGCTACATTCGGGCATACCCTTTTGAAGAAAGGTAAGCCTTTCATGAAGAACCTCTGTTTCTTTCTTAAGACACGCTACCTCATCTTTTAGACACTTGTTTTCATTGACCAAGCATTCAATTTTTTCTTTGGATTTGTCTAAGTGTTTGTCAGAAGCAACAGTCCCAGAGACTATTTCTCTTAGGTCTACAATCTCAACCACAAGGTCATAGACTTCATTTTCGAGAGCATCTTTGTCCTTCAAAAGATCATCACGTTCCTTGGTTAGTGAGGAAACTTGCATCACCAAGGTAGTGTTGACATTTTCAAGGTCAGAGACGTCCGTGGGGATCATTCTAAGACGCTCTAGTTCTTTAGTCAAATGTTTGTTTAACTTGTTGACTCTTTTAACTTCATCATAAGCCTCAGAGGTGACAGTGACACTGTCTGTTGCTTTTAGTTCATTTTTAAGATTAAAGTTCTCTTGAGCAATTTCCACAATCTCATTTTGCATTACCTCAAGCTTGTCATTTTGAAACCGACACTTATCAAAAAGTTGGTCAAGAAGCTTACATACTTTCTCTTTGGAGTAAGTTCTAGCCTTGGCCTTTAGATGGTTTACCTCGTTGTCGGAATCGGATTCGGAATCATCGGGATTAGCCATGAGGCATCTTAAGTGTTCATTTTTTGAGGTTTTTGAGACTTTTTCTTTAAGATGATTTGCAAGACACATTTTAGCCTGTAGTTCCTCCTCGATGAGTTCCTCATCTTCCTCGGAGTCGGACATTCCCCAAATAGCGCTCATGACTCTATGTTTATAGTCCTTTTTAACCTTTTTTCTTCTTTCCTTTGATTTGATATCATCCCACTTGGGACATTCTTTAATTTGGTGAGTTTTATCACCACATTTAAAGCATCCCACGGTGGAGTTAGGTCGTTTCTTAGGAAAGCGTTTTTTCGAGTAATTGTTAGTGAACCTTTTGTTTCCTTGACCATTGACTAACCCGGCTAGATTCCTTGTGAACATAGCAAACTCGTCTTCCTCCTCATCTTCTCCATCACTTGGAGAGGATGTGAGGGCGAGACTCTTTCCCTTTGAGGACTCACTAGAATGCTTGTCGAGATTAAACTCGTGAGCCATTAGTGATCCCATTAGTTCATGAAGAGATAGGGTTGACAAGTCTTTAGCTTCCTCTATGGCGGTGACTTTGGGTTGCCACTTAGAGGTTAGACTACGAAGGATTTTTCGAATGATGTCCTCAGACTCGAAATTCCTTCCTAGACTTTTAAGCTCATTAATAATACAAGAAAAACGTGAAGAGAAACTATTTATGGACTCGTCCTTTGACATTCTAAACATCTCATATTGTTGCATGAGAAGGTCAACATGGTGTTTTCTTACTTGGGACGTCCCTTCATAGGCAAGTACAAGGGAATCCCAAATAGATTTTGCCGTAGGACATCCAGAGATTCGACTAACTTCCCCCTCACCAACACAACGTTGAAGAATCGACATTGCTTTGGAGTTCTTTTCGGCAAGTTTGAAGTCATTTTCATTGTAATTTCTTTCCTCTTTCGTTTTGGTGAAACCGTTTAAGATATCGGTTTCCTCAATAACAAGAGGTCCATTTTGGATGATGTTCCAACATTGATAGTCTATGCTTTTGATGTAATGTTCCATTTTGAGTTTCCACCATCCAAAATTCGAACCGGTAAAGACCGGGATCTTGGAGTGTTTCTCAGAATCCATTACCCACGAATCAAACTCTAAGGCGATTAGCCTCGATCAAGAGCACGAGGCTCTGATGCCAATTGAAGAGTTTATGGATTCAAGTACCTAAGAGGGGGAGGGGGTGAATTAGGTACTATTTAAAAATTTTAACTTCAACTTTATTGATTTAAAGTGAGTTATAAGAACAAAAGAGATGAGAGAATACTTCGAATAATATTGCAAAATTAAACGAGTATTAAAATGAATGTTTGCTGAAGTATGAAAGTAACAATCGTTCTGACTGTAGCTATTTGTCTCAGTTTATGGAGTACAGACTGCAGACCAAATGTGACAGTATTTGGAACTGTTACTTCGAAAGTTTAAGCAGAGCAAAGCAAAGAAGATAAATAGCAGCGGAATAAAACAAAGAAAATTAAACACGAGATTTTTGAATTGGTTCGGCAAGAAACTCAAGTGCCTACGTCCAATCTACTTTTTATTGATTTATTTTAGTGATCTACTCCGACTACTAAAAACCCGTACAATAAAAAGACAACAACCTACTCCGGTTGTGACACAAGTTCAAGAACTACTCCGTTCTTAGAACAAGCCAACTCGCAACCTACTCCGATTGCCAAAGAGTTGAAGACTACTCCGTCCTAAACTCTACACACACACTAAGAATGTTATAAGGATCAAGCTTCCACTAACTTATTCTTAAAAAGAATTGAGGTGGACAACTTTACAAGATCAACAATTCATAAGTGAGAAAGTCTAGTATATTAAAGTAACAGTAGCCATGATTGTAACACTTGAAGACTTTTAAAAGCTTTGCAAAGTTATGACTCGGTTTTTAAGCTTTGAAAAACAATTTGCAAACTTAGATTAAATCTCAGAAAAGTCTTGAAGAAATGAGAGGAAGAGGCACGCCTTTTATAGAGAGGATGAGCAAGGGAGTTGTTAGGGTTTTGAGGGTCAAAGACCATCACATGTGATGAGTCTCAACAACTTCTCAAACTTGCACCAAAGAAGGTTCTTATTCAAAAGGCAAAAGAGAGAAAGAGTGTTTGAAATTATCCAAAAGAGATCATGCAATTTCAGAAAACAAATAAGGAAAAATAAGTCACATGATGACAAGCTTTCACAAAAATGGCAAAAAGCATTTCTTGTTTTATGAAAGACCAAAGGGTCAAATTTGCACAAAGAGGAAACAATTTGAAATGATAATTATTCAAACCACTTTTTCTAGAGGGCCAAATTCTTATAAAAATCTGAAAGTTATCTTTCAAAATAAGAGACACGAAAATGGCTTTTGAAAGATAAGAAAGTGTTCAAGTGTTACGAATTGAGGCAACAAGATCCAGTGTCGTCATTACTTGTGAAAGTAACAGTGGTCTTGACTGTTTCTATTACTCTAAAATACTTTACTTTCTAACTTGTACATTAGATGACGTCTAGGACTCAATACAATAGGATGATCAACAACTCAACACTTCTTAATCCAAGCTTGATTTAACCATAGATCCTGAAAAGGTAAACTAAGAAAGCACACATCAAATGGGCATGTTATCATCAATCAAAGGAACCCAACAAATTCCCCCTTTGATGATGACAAGCCCTAAAACGAATGTAAGCAATGTAAACACTTTATTTCAAGATTTTAATCAAGCAAGATCATATGAGAGAAGGGACTATATTACCTTATGGAGCAAGAACTTAGATCAAACTTACCATGGCAAGTTTACATTGCCCCAAAACAAGAGTAAAAGTTGTGAAGGTTAGGCCTAGTTATGAGTTAACCAATATGCAACGAGATTAAGAGCATGAGTTTACCTTTTCCCCCTCTTGACATCATCAAAAAGGGCATGGATGCCAAAAGCATTCAAGATTAAACACACATAAGAAAACACAAAAAGACACATATAAACGTGACAAGATAACAAGGTCAACACAAACATACGGTTTAACATAGTCTAACCATAGTTCACCATGGCTAAAAGTAGTTTAACTTACAGCACCAAGCAAAATATGACGAGTGAAAAAAGTTTGAAAAAGGGCACAACAAGGTGGAACAAAAAACAAGGCAAGGATAACATGGGAAGGGGAGTTTGGTTACGGGGAGGAGGCTTGGTCACCATCCGACTCTTCACCCAAGGGATCTTTATCCAACGGGTCAGCTACACCATCGTCACCATGCTCCTTGGTTGAGACAAGAGTGGAAATGATATCCACTTCTCCACGAATTAAGTCCACGGTGGAGGCAAGAGCCGAGATAGCCGCATCTTTTTGAAGCGCATCTTGCTTCAACCAAGCACTCAAATCCGCAATAGCTTGAAACACTTCACTCAAACTACTCGTACCAACATGACTAGAAGACCCACCCTCCGGATCCGTTTTGATTTTCACCGAAATAAGTTCATCATTTTCAACCTTAATCAACATTTTTCCCATTTGCCCATCACTCATCGTGTCACACATATCCAAAGATCCCACACTCGAGCTAATAAGGACTCCTTGTGCCTTAAGCACCACCGACAACCACATACCATAGGGAAGATGAAGGACACTTTTTGAGGGTTTTCGGAGTTTAGCCGAGATAAGGGCAAAGCGTTTGAACATTAGCCCAATTAGGTTGACCTTTTTGTGAGTGGCTATGTGATAAATGAGGTATTGTTGAGCTATGGATAATTTGCCCCGATCACCCGAAGGGTAAATGGAGCGACACATAATGTTGAAAATAAGGCGAAGAGAAGGGGGTATAGTGGTGTTGCTTACGGGTCCACAAGTTACAGCTTTGGGAAACACGACTTTTGCGACTGATAAAAGGGAGGCATATGGTAAGGGAACCCAAGACTCGGCTGGGAGATTGTCATAACCTCCGGGTGGAATTTTTAGAGCATTGGCAAAATCAGATTGAAGGAGTTTAAGGGGTTTACCATTTACCTTAGCCGTGAGGAAATCACCGGACTTGTCCACATGCACAGTCGCGAAAAACTGAACCACTTCACTTACAAACACGGGTTCACGAATTTCCAGAAGGTTTTCCCAACCTTGAGCAACAATCATATCTCGGATGGGATGAAAAGCAGGAGATTCGTACCAAGACTGATGACAAACTCGAGGGGAGTGAATGGTTTTGGGGTTCATCAATTTTTCACAATTTTTGTAGATGGAAGTAGGGAGATCCAGGTTTTCGAGTTGTTGCCAAACACTAGCCATATCCCATTTGGAAATCAGGGATACGGAATCAGAAGGAGAGAGGTATACCAATTTTTTCTTTGAAGGTTTAGATTTCTTGGAAGGGGGTTCAAGAGACGGTTCAACAGGATGATTGATTGTGGGGGTTTCAATGTCACTTTGTTCGACACTTTCAGAAATAGGGGGTAATTGCGATGAAGAAGCTTTATCCTTTCTTTTATTTATTTTCTTTGACGAAGTCGGAGTGGGATCGGCAGACATAGACGGATTCTCAGTTGTACTAACCGGAGTTTCTTCACTTTCATCAATATCCATATTCACAGTTTTGACGGAGGAGCTGGGGACCGCTGTATTCTTTTTGCGAGCTCCTCGGGTTCGACGCCCAACCATGGTGGAGATTGGAACGTCGTCAGATGGGACCGTGGTTGGAGGAATAGTAGCAAGAGGTGTTGGGTGAGGGTTTGGTGGTTCTGGGTTAGGTGTAGGTGATGGAGTTGTGGATGGGTTTTGTTGTCGAGGAAAGGCATAGGAATCTTTTTGAGATGGCATGGTTTGAGAGGTAGGTGGTGGGTCAGATGTGACGGATGGGGTAGTCATTTTCACGGTTTTGATGGGTATTGTGGTATTGAAGGACGTTTTGACCATGGTGGGTAAAAGGAGAGTTAAAGGGTAGGTGAGATGGAGGGAGTTTGGGAGGTGAAAGGTTTGTGGGTTGTAGGGATTTGGACGGGATTAAGGGAGATAGGTGGCCCAAACAATAAATGAGGTGAGTGGGGTAGTTGGCCCAAAGAATTAATTTGATCACTCGAAATAAAACGCAAGGTAGCATAATATAAACGTAAATTTAGATATGAGGTTGAGTGATTATCGACTCACGAATACGGTGTCAATTTTTGATATGAATGCATTTAGAACACTTAATAACATGTGTCCATTTTAGTTTAATCAATTAAGGATGTTCCGGGTGTAATTCCAGAGCAGTTATTTGGTACCACCCGTGCTTGTAGAATGACGTCTTTGATTGAATCCTCCTTTCGGTCTCCTGAAACAACGAACAAACTGAGGGCTCGGCTTTGGACCGAGCGAACTCACTCCGACGCTCAAGTCAGTAAACTTAGAGAGATAAGTTGTTGTTACTTGGCGAAGTATATTTTGTAGAGAGATAAGGAAGATATTACCAGATGAATAGTGATTCTTAGGTTAAATTGTGGATCCTTTCCTCAATGAGAGTTGAGGAGTATTTATAGACTTTCACCTTTTGTCACGTAGTGGCCAAGTGGCCAAGTGGCTAGCAGGTGGAAAGACTGATCTACCCTCGGCCGAGGGACCCATGGCAGGCCGGCGGGCCCTGTTGACTCGCCGCCGAGGGGTCTTGGATATGAGTTCGCGGATATGTGCCCTACCGGCTAGTTGTCCTAGCCGAGGCACAAGAGACAGCCGACAGTCGCTGCGTCGGTTAGGCTGTCTAAGTCGTTGACTTGCTTGTGGATATCTTTGACCTTGCTCAATGTGTTGACTCGGTCAGCGGGTGCAGAATATGCCCCATCAATTTGCCCCCAGCGTAGTCTATGCCGTGGTATGGGCTCCGATGTGTGTTGAGCGTATATTCTGCGTAAGTTTGAAAAATTTTCCTCCCCGGCTTCTTCTTCCTCGGCTTGGCTCTGCTTAGGCCGTACCATATCCCCCCTCCACATGGATGTGTAATGGACATCAGATGTGGAAAAGAAAGTGGTGCTGGCCGAGACCGAGGTTGTGAGTGCCGTGTGCTTTTGATTGCCCCCAGCCGGTGCTGACAAGCTTGGTTGATCATGTGGCCGGGTGAGAACAGATACTTAGGAATTTGTTGAGGAAGATGAATAGGCAAAGAGATGTGAAGGGGCGTGTTGAAGACGCTTGGTCACTGTTGCGTTGATTGACGTTCAACTGTTGCAACGATTGACATTCCGTGGTTGCATGTCTGACACGTGTCCGTTCGCTGATTGGCTAACGTTTCATGCGCTGTACCCTGATTGGTCCTTCTTCATGGGCTTTCCCCTATAAATAGGGCAGTTAGTCCCTGAAATTGGCCACCAATTTCATTTTCTCAAAAATTTTCTTCTTTCTAGCCCTCTTTGACGAAACTTCTCTCTAGCTTTCATAATCGTTACCCCGGCGTAGCACTTTTCTTCAAGGTAAACAAACAAGTTTTTAACTTTTTCATTGTTAAGTTTTCGTTGTGAATCATGTCTTCTGCTGATGCCGGTCCTAGTAACCGTGCGCCGGGGGGTTCCCCGTCGCGTCTTGATGAGGAGGAGATACTAGACGCCATCCCGATAAGGTCTGGGGGGCCTAGGTCTCCTTCTCCCGAAGTTGATCCAAAAGCTTTGGAGGGTTGGGAGGATGATGATGATGTTGATGATGATGATGATGATGCTGGAAGGGCTTGTCCTAATTAGGGGAGGCAGTACATCATGGATCACGGCGACCCTTGTAAGGTCTGCCCTGACCGCGCTTGGACCCATAAGTTCGCCAGCTGTTCCGGCGAAACACTTTTCGAGGGCCATTTCTACTTCGGCAGGGGGTACAAAATTGTTATCCCTGAGGAGGGTCAGGCCGTCTGTTGCCCTCCCCCGGGTTGCACCGGTGTATACATCCGGCACCTGGAGTACGGGCTCCGGTTTCCGCTGAATGATTACGTTATGGCCTTCATTAGAGCCATGAACGTCGCCGTGGCCCAGCTGCACCCGTTGGCTATTAGAACCATAGTCGGCTTTGTCTGGCTCTGTCTCTTCAAGGGGGAGGTCCCAACGGTTAATTTATTCCGTCGGCTTCACCACCTTCGGCCGTCATTTCCTGGCCACGTCGGATGGTACAGCGTGCAAATGGAGCCGGGTTACATCTCCGTTGATAAGCTTTCTTCCTGCAAGGACTGGAAAGATTGGTGGGTGTATGTTGAGGTGCCGGATGACTATCCGCTGCCCCGGTCCTTCCAGCACCAAGTTAATTTGCGGTGCGAGACTAAGGCGGAGCATGACAAATGGGACACCCGGAGTAAGCTTAAGATGGACGCCAGCAAGGTCCCTCTTAATGCGGATGAGAAGCTGGCGATGAGGCTTTTTTAGGCGGACAAGAGTGGGGTGCCGAAAAGATGGATTCCCCCAACGCAGATCATTCTTCAGGATGAGCTGCTCTGCCATGTCGGCCTCATACCGGCCCTAGCACAGGGTGAGTGGGGTCGGTGTGAGGCCCATCTCTGTTAAATCACAAGCAATTAATTAACCCAATTTCTAGTCTAAATTTCTCAAAATGTTCTCTTGCAAGTGGCTTAGTGAAAATGTCGGCAATTTGATTTTCGGTTTTGCAAAAGATAAGTCTTACATGTCCTTTCTCCACATGATCACGAATGAAATTATGACGAATATCAATATGTTTGGTTTTAGAGTGTTGAATGGGATTTTTGGAAATATTTATTGCACTCGTATTATCACACATTATGGGAACGGAGTCAAAAATAATACCAAAATCCAAGAGTTGTTGTCTTACCCAAAGTAATTGAGAACAACAATGTGCAGCACTAACGTACTCACTTTCGGCCGTTGAAAGAGCAACCGTGTTTTGTTTCTTTGAGCCCCAAGAAATCAAACAAGGACCCAAGAATGTTGCAATTCCGGAGGTGCTCTTTCTATCAACCGTGCACCCCGCATAGTCCGCATCCGAAAAGCCTATGAGATCAAAAGGACAATGTAAGGGATACCATAAGTAGAGATTTTGTGTTCCAATCAAATACCGAAGAATTCGTTTAACGGCTTTAAAATGGGATTCTTTCGGATTTGCTTGGAACCTAGCACATAAACAAACGCTAAAGAGAATGTCGGGACGACTTGCGGTCAAGTAGAGAAGTGAGCCTATCATACCTCTATACACCTTTTCACTAACATTCTTACCGAGTTCATCTTTGTCCAATTTGGACCCGGCTACCATAGGTGTATCGTGTGACCTACCATTTGCCATCCCAAATTTCTTAAGCATTTCCTTAATGTACTTTTGTTGATGAATCATGATTCCATCCTTTGATTGTTTAATTTGGAGCCCAAGGAAAAATCCTAGCTCACCCATCATGCTCATTTCAAACTCCGATTTCATTAGTTCCGAAAAATATAAGTAAAGGAGTTCATTTGTTGCACCAAATATAATGTCATCAACATATACTTGTACAACCAACAGTTAATGTCTGATGTGACTTAAAGAACAATGTTTTGTCAACGGAGCCTCTTTTAAAACCATTTTCAATAAGAAATTTAGACAATCTATCATACCAACACCTAGGTGCTTGTTTTAAACCATAAAGAGCTTTGTCTAATTTGAAAACATGGTTAGGCAAATCATTGTTCTCAAAACCCGGTGGTTGCTCTACAAAGACATCTTCTTCCAAATATCCATTTAAGAAAGCGGTTTTAACATCCATTTGGAAGAGTTTAATGCCTTTGTGAGCCGCAAAAGCTATAAGAAATCGTATGGCCTCAAGTCTAGCTACCGGTGCATAGGTTTCATCGTAATCAATACCCTCTTGTTGGTTATAACCTTGCACCACTAGCCTAGCCTTGTTCCTTACAATTTCTCCCGAGTCATGAAGCTTATTGCGAAAGACCCACCTAGTACCAATGATGGTACGATTAGGCGGTCTAGGGACTAAGTGCCATACCTTGTTTCTTTTGAATTGATTGAGTTCTTCTTGCATAGCAAGCAACCAGTCTACATCAGTCAAGGCGACTGTTACATTTGAGGGTTCAATTTGAGAAAGAAAGGCATTGTGGGCACAATATTCGTTGAGATGAGCGAGATTGTTGAGGGATGATCTTGTTCGAATTCCCGAGTTGAGATCGCTTGTGAGATTAGAGAGTGGATGAGAGCTTTGGTGTTTCCACTTCTTTGGAACAACGGTTTCTTGTTCCCCCTCAGCAGCATCAGTCACAGTGACTATTTCCATTTGCCTTGGGTGTTCTTCATCAGCACAGTTTTGGGTTGAATCAATTCTGGAGGTAGAAGCAACAGTCGTTGGGTGTTGCATCCAGAGAAGAAAAAAGAGTGGTGTGCTACGTGTTCCCCCGAGCCTGCTGATTTCCTTTGAAGGTGACAGTCCCCGTATGCATTGCGTAGTCGGCGTTGGGAGCTTCTTCATCCTCGAACACGAAGTCCTTTCGAACAAGACCAATCTCAAACTCATCGTCGTCATCATCATCATCATCATCATCCATGTTTTGTACCTGTCCAAGCACACTAGATTCATCAAAAATGACATGGATACTTTCTTCAATCAACATGGTTCGTTTATTGTAAACTTTATAGGCCTTGCTATGATCGGAGTAGCCAATAAATACTCCTTCATCACTACGTGGATCGAACTTACCCAAGTTGTTTTTACCATTGTTATGAACAAAACATTTGCTTCCAAAACATCTAAAATATGAAATATTGGGTTTTCTTCCACGTAGCAATTCATAGGGAGTTTTATTCAATATACTCCTTATCATGACATGATTATGAATGTAGCAAGCGGTATTTACCGCTTCGGCCCAAAAGTTCTTAGGCAACTTACTACATAATAACATTGTTCTAGCCATACCTTCAAGGGTCCTATTCATCCTTTCAACCACACCATTTTGTTGTGGGGTTCTAGGAGCCGAGAAGTTATGGTCTACACCATTGTCATCACAATAAGCACCAAATGATGGGTTTTCGAATTCGGTTCCGTGATCGGTTCTTATTGAAACAAGTTTTAAATCAAGTTTATTTTAAATCTTTCTTAACCAAATTAGAAACTCATCAAATGTCTCATCCTTAGAGCTTAAGAAGAGTGCCCAAACAAACCTAGAGTAATCATCAACAATGACACACACATAACGACTACCACCTCTACTTCTAGTTCTCATTGGTCCACACAAGTCGATATGTAGAAGTTGTAAAGGTTGAGATGTACTCACAATTCTTTTGGATCTAAAGGAACTTCTAACATGCTTGCCTCTAGCACATTCATCACATACTTTATCAAAATCAAACTTCATATTAGGAATACCTTCTGTAATACCCCACGGTAATTGAAGAGGTCCAGTGATAGGCTTAAATGACTAGTGCTTAAAGGGATTGAAAGTACTACTCATATCAACAAAGTGCACTTTCTTTTATGGTCATCCATACGAAAGAACTCCAAAGTTAAGCGTGCTTGACTGGGAGTAGTCTTAGGATGGCTGACCTCCTGGGAAGGTTTCCGGGATGCGCATGAGTGAGGACAAAATGCGCTGTAAAGGACCCGTGTTGATCTGTGGGCCATGTACACAGCCTGGTGAGCTATCATAAGTAACCGCTCCCGACCCGGTTTGGGCCGGGGTGTTACAAGTGGTATCAGAGCAACCCTGCGACCGTGTGGTGATCGGAGGCAGTTGTTATACGCTCCTGGAGGCAGTGGTTATACGCTCCATTGTGATCACACACCTAGCGGGGGAGGATTCTGGGTTAGCGGTTATGCTCCCAGGCGCAACGAGGACGTTCACAATTTTAAGATACCTAATTATTTTAAAGAAGTTTAAAATAATGTTGGATTAAATTCATATTACAAGTTTAATGTGAATTAAGATTGAAATTGATGTGAGTAATTGAGGAATTATCACTTAATTTGATCATTTAAATAGGTGGTTTGGAAATTAATCTACATAATTTAGGAATTATGTCTTGCATGTTTAATTTATTTAGTTGATGCATTTTTAGTTGAATGAATCGTTGAATGAATTTATTTACGTATTTTTGCAATCGGTTGTAATTTGTAATACCTAGTGTGGCATTAGTCAAATTATGTTTTCGTAATGATGGAAACATAATTTTTAATGTAATTTGAGATCTTGTATCTCCGTTTGGTTTTCTTTATTTATTACGGTTTTGAAATTAGAATGTAAATAGGTTTATTATGTAATTTTAAATTGTAATTTTTGAGAAGACTAAAGATGGAGATTGGAGCTCACTCCCGCTACATGGATCAAGATGGAACATCAAGACAAGCTTCTCGGGTCCAAGGATGGATTCCAAAGTTGTATTTATTTTCATTTTGATAGATAGGCCACACTAGGACTTTTTATTGTTTTTACGTTTTCGTTCCTATTGCTTTTCATTCACATGATAGTTTATGCATCATTTTCCGCCTAAAACCAAACCACCTACTAAAATGCATGAAAATTGACTCATATAGATTGTATGATAGTTTTCATAGACATACAGATGTCACTCAGTTTAAGCCATCACCTTAGTTTATTCATTCACGCTTGCTAGATATTAGTTCACTTAAAATGAATTAAAATAAAGTTGATAGGATCTTCCTCTAAAACGGAAATTGAGACTAGTCTTTATAAGGGCAAACAACTATGTGTTAGAAATCTATATCTCATTATACAACATATTCATATATGTTACATTTAATTTAGTCATAAAATTAAATACAAATCTTATGCATGCAAACTAAAAACAAAAGATGAGAAAATCGTTTTCTCACCATCAAATTTTCGGTCATTTTGGGCACCAACAAGATCTCCTACTTGTTGGTTCTTGAGCTATAATGAATGTTAGGATGATCCTCCAAAAATCCCAAAATAGAGATTCTCCTCTTGATTGCACCCAAGACTATCCCAAAATCCCACAAACTAATATGTACTAGATATTTGTAATGTGGTTTACCTTAAAATTGATTACTAATACTCATATACTACTACTAGTATTATTAGTGATTGATTTGTACAAATTAGATTCATAAAAATTGATTTTATGAAGAACAAGAGAGAGAAGTATATGTTTTTATTTAAACATGAGAGAATGGAAAAATTGAGAGAAAAATCTCTCAATTGTGTCCACCTAAAACCGGCGGTGAGAGGGAGTATTAGGACCCTTTTGCTTTTTCCTTTTTGTCTTCATAAGACAAATTGTGTAAGCCTTTGTCCATAGTCATGTCACTATCAAATGAATAAGACAAATGAATAAGACAAAGCTACTAAAATGCCCACCAATAATTTCGGTTATTAAGTGTAATATGGAGTCCATTTTATTTTTGTCAATTGTACAATTGTATGTCATGTGACATGTGACATGTCTTATGTCATGTTTTAATTTTAAAATGCATATTTAACGAATTAAATATCATTTACAAATTAAATAAATCACATTTAACAAGTTGACTAGTAATTCAAAATTACTTTCTCATAAAATGGTCATTTAAATACCAGTTAGTATAATTTACATCATCTTGTAATTATAACTGACTTATCATTCTCATCTCGCGTGTTTCGCAAACACCGATTAATTTTAGTAATATAACTTCTTAAATTACTAAATAAAATCTTATTTAATCACATTATAATAAGATGTCATTTTCTCTCTTATGATAATAATTTGTTCAATTTTAAGGAATTAATTAATCTGTATCGACATAAAACTAATTAACCTTTTCAATTAAGGGAATCGTCCTTTAGGTGTGACCTCAAGGGATCAACTTATCACCACCGTCGCATGACAGTAATGTCAAACTCTAGCCAGCCAATCATTACCGATATGTGTGGACCAGTTGACTATATATGTAATTTATCATCCCTTTCGTATTCTTGTAATGAGATTTAAATATGTGATCAATATGATCGACAATTGTGATCGCATTATTGTCGGAGGACACATATTCCAACAATCTCCCACTTGTCCTCGACAAGTGTGCGTCACCAATTCTCTTGTCCTATTACTATCTCCCACTCAATGCAAGGTGTCTTTCGGGTCGTACTTGCAAGTGATCATATCGAGAGTGTTTTCCTCGATCTGGAGAATAACTGATTGACCGGATTTATCTACCATAGATACCTTCCGAGCGTGGCCACGCATTTCCAATTCATTACTCCTCGAGTGGCCCTAAGATATTGTTTTAACCCTGACAAAGGGGTGGACAATTCCTATCGCACTATTCCCTTCGACTAGCCACAGCCATCATAACCCAAAATATGCCCATTTGACCCCATTTACGAAGGTCGTAGTAACATAAATCAAAGCTAATCTGAAACTGTGCCATCTTAGGCGAACAGTCTTTAGTTAAAAGAATCGACTCATTAGAATACTATAGTAGCTCTCGCCATGACCAGGCTTTATAAATATGCCAGAACTCTATAAGCGGTCACTGCCCGACAAAGTGTTCCTAACAGTCTGCCTATGTGATCGACTAGTCATCTCACATGACTCCATGGCACTTGAACTTGCCATCAATCGCATCACATTCTAGTCACTTCGAGACGTCACCTCATACAAGTGACTATGGGCGAATACCATGTTAATCCGGGTTCACTTTAACGGGGGTTCAATATTGTCTCCACAACCCGTTTGGATGTAACAAAGTATAAAAGGAGTTTTTAGATTTAAAAACTCAAACGACAAATGTGATTATCATATGAGTAGTCAATGCCTGATTACTACTTCATATTCTATAATCCAGTTTGATCTTGAATGTAGTTGTTCATCTCAATTTAATTGAAATGACATGACTCATCATGTTAAGCCTATGAGAAGGCTTTGGTTAGTAGGTTTTATCAACTTCTTGTACCTTACTCAACCTTACCACATACTCGTTTTCCTTTGTAATGTATACATTTGCATTAAAAAACTTTCTGAGTACGTGTCGAGATCCAATCAAGACATAGGCCCTCTAGCCTTAGAATAGCTCCCACTGTTTTCACAGTGTGCGGGACTCATCCTTCTTGCACATCTCATGATTGCAAGTGTACTCAATTTCCGTTGTAAATATTTCTCATTGTTCTTTATTGCCTAGAACGATTCTAGAAAATCTATTTCTTAAATAGCATAGCCACAATGGTATCTTAACCATCCTAATGTGTTTTGATTATGGTTTTGTCGGAAACCATGCGCAATCTCAATTGTCAATTGTCATTTGTGTAATACCCTTACACAAAATTGCATCAAAAACACTTTGCATTACATCCTTAATGCTTCTGCAAGCACTTAAGGGAAATCTTTATGGCTTACTTGGTAACTATTACTTAAATTCGATTTGAAACAATCCATCATACTCAAAGTATATGAAGTGTTATACATCATTTCCTATTTAATTGATTCGGCAGCGGAAGCAAATGGAATCAATCAAATATGTTCAACTTGATTGAACTAGTCATGAATCTTATCAACATAAGACTTCTTATTTGACGCTAATATCATGTGGATTTATCTCCATAAATCTTGATATTAAAGATGTATTATATATATATCTCCAAGTCTTAAATCATTCCCAATGATCAATATGTCATCCACATATTAGACTAATTAAAATTTCCGTAACTCCCACTAAACTTCATGTATAAACACAACTTCTCGACTTATCGAGAAAAGTTTTATAACATGATCGAAACATTGATTCCAACTCATTGATGTCCTACTTAAGACAATCTCTTAAGTTGCACATTATCTTAGGATTGTAAGAATCTATAAAACTCATGACATGTATTGAATACATTCCTTCTAATTGAAGAAGTGGGTTTTAGATTCACTCGTTATATGTATATCATCATAATGAAATACAATCCCTAAGAAGATCCGAATAGTGCAAAACACTTTGCAACTAATCAAGCTTTGATATCTCTCTTTGATATCCAACAATTCCACTCGGAATTTATTTCGGATTTTCATGGCTCTAAGCCTTGTATTGAGTTGTGACTTAAACACTCTCATGTAAGTCATATATTCATTACTTTCCAGAAGTAACTTGAATCAAACAATTTCTTTGTAAGTTGTAAGCTCTTTACTTTCTTAAAAGTAACACTAATTCATCATCTTCAACATGATGATGACTTTAACCTCCTAAGTTTTGAAGAAACAACGTCTTACACAAAACGTCTCATGTAGCCAAGAAGGACCAGTTTCTTGCGACATAACATTCTTTTGTGGCTCATAACATTCTTTTGTGGCTCTTGAAAATTTTCTCCCACTCTGTCTTCTAGAAATAAACTTGTATTTTAGGAAGACAGCTTCACGAGCCACAAACCCGTTGTACTCGTGATAATTGTAAGGGAAAAATGAGCATTTGTTTCTTATGTAAACTTACAAACATGGTACTCTACCATTTCATATCTCATATGAATCGTTTAGATTTAGTGGAAAAACAATTTAGACAAAATGATAAAATCCCCAAAATTAGATCAAGTAACTCAAGGTAACTTGATTAAAGTCCAAACCCTATTGAATAGCGTTTGATTTCTTTATACAACCACACATTATCCCATAATGCGTGCTAAGAGAGATTAACTTGTGATACTATATCACATTTCCCTTGGCTTATATCAAAGTCTTCACTTAGATAATCCCATCATGACTAAATCGTGATTCCTGGAATTCTTTGAACTTCTTCAAAGATTTCTCTATTTACCTTATTAAGTGAACACATTAGCGTCAACCTAAATCGTTGGTAAAAGAAAATGATCAACCTATTTTGGATCAATGATTTACAACCTCGATCTCCTTTTAAACCAAAAGGCACGAGACATCTTGCTTTGAATACAAGATACGCATATACCATAAGATTTAATGGTTTCAAGAGTACTCGATAACTCTTTGCTTTCATCATTCCAGAATCTAAGGTTTAATCTTGGGTTACCAATTTGAGTCTTGCATCATCTTTATGATATATCATTCTAGTTTGGTTTAGAATATAATCACCTTGATAATGGGCTAGCCATACATCAAATCATGGTATATAGGGTCACAAAAGTGAAACTTCTTTTGTATCTTAACAAAATTATATTCTTATTTAGGGTCCAAGTACTTAATATTCCTAATTAAGGTACAACTTTAAACCCAAAACTAGATTGAGTACACAATGACTCTATCTCTCGACATTATTTGATGCTAGTCGTCATATTCTAATCATCCTATGTATCGCATACAATGATGAAAACCACCATCGGTTTCTAATATTGACGAAATGGTACTAGCAAAACTTATGTCAATTAAATAAATAAGGAACTAAGTCTTATTAGATGTCCCACAACTAACTTGCTTATTCTTTAACAATTTGGGGTAGTTTCCTTTCTAGTGTCCAACATTTAAGACAATGGAAACTTTATTGGTCGGTATTGATAGGTTTAGTATCGTTATTCTCAATAACTTTACTTTTAACATTACCTTGTATCAATTCCATTCTAATTTTACTTCTTTGAACTTCGTCCTTTTCTTAACGGTTTAAGAGAATGCTCCCACTCATTTCAATGAATCTTTGCTTAGAGAAGCAAAATTGAATTTCATGAAGACTACTCTTGAATTCATTCTTTTAGTCTTAAAACTTCCATTGAAGTGGTTGCGTTATTTTGGTCAATTACGATTTCTAACAAATCTAATTACCAAAACAATTTATCGTTTCAAGGTACTTAATTCAATTAAGTATATGAAAAACAATCCATTGTAAGTAGATGTGTTAGTCAAGAATCAAAAGCCTGTTTGATAATGAATAACTTTTATCTATACTCTTTACAAGAGATCCTTAGCAATGGTTCATATGAGGTTTTAAAAGTAAATTCATATTTGTCTTTAGTTACGATGTTTTAATGGAGATTTGAATCAAAAATCGAAATGATATCGTATATGAATTGAGGTAAAGAAATAGAACAATATGATAATGGAATAGTGGAAAACTTAACATTTATCATTTTAATAATACTTGTAAATAACAAGTAAAGCATTTACATAGTGACCTCTACCCAACTATGATAAATGATTCCAAGATCCAAATTCATATTAACTTGGGGCACGGTGTGCCGAAATACCCTTTATTAATATAACTCGGTGGATTAACACTTTAATTGATTCTACTTTTAGAACTCTTTGTCGATAAAATTACATTAATATTTATCTTTAGCCCGAAACACATCCGGAAATCGTCGTGAATACTTTCGTTGAGTTCAATCCAAATTTCGAATAAATGTGTCCATGATCCAAACTCATATCAACTTAGGGCACGGTGTGCCGAAATACCCTTCATTAACATAAATTCGGTGGATAGACATTTATCACCCACTTCCCCTACGTAACAAGGTTTGTACCCCGGTGTGGCCGAGTGCACACCCTCACGAAATAGGTTTTCATGGTTTCTACTTTTTGGTAAGGCTAAGTCTCAATTGTTTATTTTTAGCGAGAGGTCATGTCAATTTATTATCTATCACGTTTTAAGTGAACTAAAGCGGTGAACTACGATAATTGTAATTGACACGGTCGATAAACTCGATAAAATGATAATGCATGTTTTAGTTATGGCGATATAGCGATGCATGCGACATATAAATAAAATGCAAAACATAAATTAAATCCTAGTATGGCCTTCCTAAAATAGTAAATCTAATAAACTATTACATATTCGGAAACCAACTCCATTGGTCCCTTGAACTTCGGTTTTGGCACGCATCTCGAGGTAACACCGTCTTTAATGGATCGCCTTCTTAAGTGGCATCGTCTTCAAGGATCTCCGGAATAAATAAATTACATAACAAATTACATAATTTCCTATTATACATTTGTAATTAAAATAAAATAAATCTATTAAATTACAAAACGGTGATACGAGATCACAATAAATTACAACCGAATCGATATTCCCATACATTTCGGGAAATACCAATTAAAACTAAGGCCATAGTAAGTAAAATTATATAATTCAAAAATTACATAAATTTAAAATATGACAATCATAAATAAAATGCAGCATTATAAATATGTATGAACATGCCTAATTATGCTAAATCGCCTTTAAGGAGCCAATATCGTATATTAATCGGTTTTTACGGATTTGCGTGATTTAACCTTTTATAATCACAATAATTACATAAATTCATATTTATGTACAAGTTAATTACCCTAACCAACTTAGGACTCAAAATTAGTCTCCACTAACATATTGACAATAATTAACTTATATTTCTTAAAATTGTTCATAAATGGACTCAAAATAACAATATTATGTCATAAACTTCAAATAAATCATAAAAATTTCAAATAAATTCATAATTTGAAATTTAAACTCATGAACATTCTGGAAAAATACCATGACACTCATAATGCTCAAAAAACATAGGTTAAAATTTCGAAATTTATTGAGAAAAACAATGTTGCGGTTTATCCGATTTAACAATTATTACCATAAAAATATGAGAAAAATTATTTTTCTTAACTTTTCACTTTTAGATCTGAAATATGTGATAAAATTCAACATGTGACGTTTTTCCTTAGTCATGAAGTATGTTTTAGCAAATTTTCACTAATTAAAGTCACTATTTATGTTATTTTTCATCAAAAAATTCATAAATCATGCATAAAGACTTCATTATAGCCAATTATTTTACACACATCTTGTAAAAATGCATGTGACAACATACTAAATTTCTATGACCAGATTCGAAATATTACTCATATTAACCTATTTTATCATTTAAATTCGATTTTATCATGAAAAATCCATATTTCGAGCATAAAAACTCATAAAATTATGAAAATTTACAGGTCATCAAAATATAATATATGTGAAAACCTATCCAAAAACCACTGGAAAAATCGAAGTTTAGCTAATTTTAGTCCAAAAATGACATTTTTATCATAAAATCACATTTTAATGCCATTATAATATAAAATGAACAAAAAAATCCATAAATTAACCAAAATATCCTAAATACATTTTAGGACCAGAAACTTTAACATGCATAATTGATTTCGTGATATATCATAATAAACACAAATTTATAAGTTTTATATGTTAATCGTATAACTCGGAAAAACTATAACCGATTTGCATGCAAACAACCTTAGGCTCTTGATACCGCTTGTTAGAAATCTATATCTCATTATACAACATATTCATATATGTTACATTTAATTTAGTCATAAAATTAAATACAAATCTTATGCATGCAAACTAAAAACAAAAGATGAGAAAATCGTTTTCTCACCATCAAATTTTCGGCCATTTTGGGCACCAACAAGATCTCCTACTTGTTGGTTCTTGAGCTATAATGAATGTTAGGATGATCCTCCAAAAATCCCAAAATAGAGATTCTCCTCTTGATTGCACCCAAGACTATCCCAAAATCCCACAAATAATATGTACTAGATATTTGTAATGTGGTTTACCTTAAAATTGATTACTAATACTCATATACTACTACTAGTATTATTAGTGATTGATTTGTACAAATTAGATTCATAAAAATTGATTTTATGAAGAACAAGAGAGAGAAGTATATGTTTTTATTTAAACATGAGAGAATGGAAAAATTGAGAGAAAAATCTCTCAATTGTGTCCACCTAAAACCGGTGGTGAGAGGGAGTATTAGGACCCTTTTGCTTTTTCCTTTTTGTCTTCACAAGACAAATTGTGTAAGCCTTTGTCCATAGTCATGTCACTATCAAGTGTCATAGACAAATGAATAAGACAAATGAATAAGACAAAGCTACTAAAATGCCCACCAATAATTTCGGTTATTAAGTGTAATATGGAGTCCATTTTATTTTTGTCAATTGTACAATTGTATGTCATGTGACATGTGATATGTCTTATGTCATGTTTTAATTTTAAAATGCATATTTAACGAATTAAATATCATTTACAAATTAAAAAAATCACATTTAACAAGTTGACTAGTAATTCAAAATTACTTCCTCATAAAATGGTCATTTAAATACCAGTTAGTATAATTTACAACATCTTGTAATTATAACTGACTTATCATTCTCATCTCGCGTGTTTCGCAAACACCGATTAATTTTAGTAATATAACTTCTTAAATTACTAAATAAAATCTTATTTAATCACATTATAATAAGATGTCATTTTCTCTCTTATGATAATAATTTGTTCAATTTTAAGGAATTAATTAATCTGTATCGACATATAATTAATTAACCTTTTCAATTAAGGGAATCGTCCTTTAGGTGTGACCTCAAGGGATCAACTGATCACCACCGTCGCACGACAGTAATGTCAAACTCTAGCCAGCCAATCATTACCGATATGTGTGGACCAGTTGACTATATATGTAATGTATCATCCCTTTCGTATTCTTGTAATGAGATTTAAATATGTGATCAATATGATCGACAATTGTGATCGCATTATTGTCGGAGGACACATATTCCAACACTATGAATCCCTTCTTCGTCGGTAGGCATAATATGACCCCTTCTACGTTGGGTAAGTAGTTTGTGTTGACTTAGTTTATCTCAATATTATAGTCCGAAGAGTTTCTCGTGATTATGATGGACTAAAGATATAATTTACAGAAATTTATCGACCAAGAATTCTAACAGTAGAATTAGCCAAAAGGTTGGCTTATCAATTTGCAGATAATTGAGTCTTGGGATCATTTATATAATTCTTGAGGGAGGTCAATTGTATAAATGCATGAGTCTTCGCTTATAACAGTTCTGCATTAAGACTTAAAATCATAACGATACACATGCTTATTATTTTATTCTTCTTTTCGCAGTGTAGAATTCATTTATTTTGATAATACTGTTACAACAAATGGCTGGAAATAACGAAATCCCAATGCCGAGTGCCACACTTGGACGCGAGTCCTGGCTTAAAGTTTTTATGGACAACTGAATCAGTTCACACGACTGAAGAATGATGGGGTCCAACTTTACGGACCTGGGAGGCAAAGACTACGGAATCGCCATTGCGACGGTAAGCTCAAGTACTTAACTGAGCCAATACCGGTAAACCCAGGCCCCAATGCAGGAGTTAACGAGTCACTTGCTTATAGTGATTTCGTCATGGAAGCGGGTGCGATAAAGAACGTACTCATCTTTGCAATGGAAACCAATTTTCAGAGACGCTTCATTGCCCAAGGTGCAAACAAGATTTTCACCACGCTCACTAACGAGTTCTCAAAAGCACCGAGAATCGTTACTTATGAGCATACATGTCGCTTCTTTGATGTGAAACTCCAAAAGGGCCAACCGGTTAGCCCACACATTCTTAACATGATTGAGAATGTCGAGAAATTGGAGGCACTTGATTGCAAAATCAGTGAGAGCATAGTCATTGACCGGATGCTTCATTCTTTTCATGATGGTTTTGCCCTTTTCAGGGCGAACTACTACATGAATGACTTGAAGAAAAGTCCTCATGAGCTACACTCACTTCTCGTACAGACCGAGAAGGATATGAAATTGAGTGGGAGCATGAAGCAGGATGTTCTCACGATTTCCAACAAAGGTAAGGGCAAAGCTCCAGGCGACCTAACTGTAGGTAAGCCAAAGTTCAAGAAGCCAGGAAACGGTAAGAGTGGGCCTGGTGAGACTAGTGGCTCACAAGGCAAGGCAAAGAGCAAGGGCGGTGACATTGAGTGCCACCATTGTCACAAGACTGGACATTGGAGAAGGAACTGTCCCGTGTACCGTGAGGACATAAAAGCAGGCCGCGTCATTCCTGTTGGTATGTCATCTTATATTCATATGATTGAGATTAACCATGCAAGTTTCGGAACTTGGGTACTTGATACTGGTTGTGGTTCTCATTTGTGTAATCATTTGCAGGGCCTAAGAAACATCACACCTCTCGGAAAGGGTGATGTGGACCTGCGAGTCGGGAATGGAGCTAGAGTTGCTGCAGTCTCGAAGGGAACATATGTAATCCAACTCCCTAGGGGTTTTGAGTTATTTTTAAATAACGGTTACTATGTACCCAGTTTATCTAAGAACATTATTTCTGTTTCTGTACTCGATAAAGACGGTTTTTCATTTTTAATAAAGAATAATAGCTGTATTTTCTCTTTCAATGAAATGATTTATGGCAAAGCAGTTTCCATGAATGGAATTTATATCTTAGATCAAACCACGGAAATATTACACGTGAATAATAAGAAGTTAAAGGTTGGTGAGAAAGATCAAACCTATCTATGGCATTGTCGAATGGGACACATAAATGAAAAACGTGTAAAGAAACTCGTCGATAATGGGACTATTCCCGCATTCGATTTTTCTACATATGGCACGTGTGAATCATGTCTCATTGGCAAAATGACTCGAATTTCCTTCAAAGGTGTGGGAATGCGCGCTAGTGACCTATTAGGACTCATACATACTGATGTTTGTGGACCTATGTCAATTACCGCTAGAGATGGCTATAGATATTTTATCACTTTCACGGACGATTTGAGTAGATACGGATATGTCTACTTAATGAAGCATAAAAGTGAGTCCTTTGAGAAATTCAAGGAATACCAGAACAAGGTTGAGAACCAACTGGGTAGAAAGGTTAAAGCACTCCGTTCAGATCGGGGTGGCGAATATCTTTCAAATGAGTTTGATCAACACCTTAAAGACTGTGGAATCGTTTTCTGATTAACTCCACTGGAACACCTCAATTAAATGGTGTGTCCGAACAGAGAAATCGAACATTACTTGATATGGTTCGATCCATGATGAGTCACACGGTAGTACCAGATTCATTATGGGGTTTTGCTCTTTGTTTTGCTCTTATACTTAACCGAAGTCCGACTAAAGCTGTCGACAAGACTCCATATGAAATGTGAAAGGGAACGGTCCCTAACTTGTCCTTTATTCGGGTTTGGGGCTGCGAGGCTTATGTCAAGTGGAGACACGAGGATAAGCTCGGCCCACGATCGGTCAAGACATACTTTATTGGTTATCCAAAAGGAACGTTTGGTCATTACTTCTATTCGCCTACCGAACATCGAGTTTTTGTTGCGGCTAGTGCGACGTTCTTAGAGAAAGAATTTCTCGAGAACAAGACAAGTAATAGAACCTTCAAGCTGCCGGAGATTCCAGAACCAACAACCGAGGAACAGATGGAGGAAGTTGTTCCTCCAAGCGATGATATCTGATTAATATTCCTGAGGAACCTAGGAGGTCGGGTAGAGTCTCTAATCCTCCGGACAGATACATTGGTATGGTCGAGGAAAATGACGTTTTACTCCTAGAGAATAATGAACCCGCTACCTATAAAGGTGCTATGGCTTGAAGCCATGCAATCCGAGATGGACTCCATGTATGAGAATGACGTATGGGATCTAGTTGATTTACCTAATAAGGTAAAACCTCTACAGTGCAAATGGCTTTACAAAATAAAGCATTCTGTAGACGCGCAACCAGATACCTATAAGGCACGACTAGTGGCAAAAGGTTTCACTCAAGTGCATGGATTGCATTATGATGAAATTTTTGCACCTGTAGTCATGCTACGTTCTATTCGGATAATCTTAGCGATTGCCGCTTTTCATGACTATGAAATTTGGCAAATGGATGTGAAAACCGCCTTCTTAAACGGTTATTTGGAGGAAGAGTTGTACATGGTGCAACCCGAAGGTTTCATAGATCCTGAACATCCTAAGAAAGTGTGCAAGCTTAAGCGTTCCATTTATGGACTTAAGCAAGCTTCTCGGAGTTGGAATCATCGTTTCGACCAGGTGATAAAAGAGTATGGTTTCACTCGATCGGTCGAGGAACCATGCTTATATATCAAGTCGAGTGGGAGCAAGATTGTTTTCTTGATATTGTATGTCGATGACATACTCTTGATTGGGAATGACATTCCTCTCTTATCTTCGGTTAAAGGATGGTTGAAGAACCATTTCCAGATGAAAGATCTGGGTGAGGCACAACGCATACTGGGAATCCGTATCTACCGAGATAGATCACGACGGATGTTATCACTTAGTCAGGAGTCTTATTTGGATAAGATTCTTGAGAGGTTCAGCATGACCAACTCCAAGAAGGGGAACCTTCCCATGACGTCTGGGATGCAGTTGAGCAAGTCTCAGTCACCTACGACACCTGAAGGGATTGAGCGCATGAGTCGTGTTCCTTATGCATCTGCAATAGGACCAATCATGTATGCCATGATATGCACACGTCCAGACGTGGCATATGCATTGAGTATGACGAGTCGATACCAAAAGAATCCAGGTGAAACACACTGGATAGCAGTTAAAAACATCCTCAAGTACCTACGGAGGACTAAGGATAGGGTATTGACTTATGGAGGCGATACTAAGCTA
This sequence comes from Silene latifolia, assembly GCF_048544455.1. Taxonomy (NCBI): domain Eukaryota; kingdom Viridiplantae; phylum Streptophyta; class Magnoliopsida; order Caryophyllales; family Caryophyllaceae; genus Silene; species Silene latifolia. The sequence continues at coordinate 40,416,264 of NC_133529.1, forward strand.
TGCGCAATCGGTTACGCAGATGCTAGCTTCCAAACGGATCGAGATGATTCAAAATCTCAGTTCGGGTTCGTCTTCACTCTTAATGGTGTCTTTGCGGTCAGTGGAAGAGTTCCAAACAGAGTGTTGTCAGAGCAGATTCTACCACTAAATCCGAGTACTATGCCGCTTCGGAAGCAGCTAAGGAAGCTATATGGATGCGTCAATTCTTACAAGGACTTACGATAGTTCCTAGTTCGAATGACCCGATCACCATCTATTATGACAATAGAGGTGCCATCTTCCAGGCTAAGGAGCCTAAGCCTAGCAACAAATCTAGACATGTACATCGGAAAGCTCACCTGATCCGTGATTACGTGGAGCAAGAAGAGATAGTGATTGACAAGATAGCTTCGGATGATAACATCGCGGACCCTCTCACTAAACCGTTGAATTTTGATAAGCATGAAGGGCACGTTATTTCCATGGGAATTAAACGTGTTCCTGAGTTGTAGTAGTTGATTATGGATTTGATACATTATCTTTTTCATATACTATTTATAACTTCATCGTTTTAATATAATATTTTGTTTTTCATGTGGATTGTACCGACAACATTGAACGCCACAAAGTGAACTGAATTACATTATATTTGTTTTGGTCCGTAATCGCCTTAATGAGCTGATAACTCTGGCTATTATATTGTGCAGTCGATTGATGGTGGGTTCAACGAGCCATAAGTCAAACGGTTGACTGATCGATCACAGATGCGAGATTATAACGAAACCTCGTAGGACAAATTTTTTGTGACAACGTAATGGAGTCCTAAATGTTTAAAAACATTCGGTGCCAGATCGTGGATTGGACGTCCATTGTGTTCCTAGAGTCGATTATTTTGACTATCGATTGTCTCTTGAGATTAAGGCAGTTTTTGGGTGACTTTGGTTTCTTTCTCATGGTCTGCCGTAACTGGAGACTAAGTAGATTTTTTTAAGGTCATTTCATCTTTGTGCTTACATCTGCAGGATTCGAGTTGAAGAAAATATCCAACCTTTATCAGGTTTAGTTATTTCTCAGGGCCACTCGAGGAGTAGTAACTGAAATGCATGGCCATGCTCGAATGATGATTCTTTTATCAGTTAAGTTACTCTCTAGTCGGGGAAACCACTCTTGATATTGATCACTTGTAAAATACGACCTTTGTGAATACGGATTTTGCAAATTGTTTTACATTGAGTGGGAGAAATTTTAGGATATGAGAATCGGTTATCGCACATACACTTGTGAGGACAAGTGGGAGTTTGTTGGAGCTTGTGTCCTCCACAAATTAGTGTGATAACATTTATAAATCTCTTATAGGTTCACAAGGGTATACTTCGTATTTTATCAGTTGATTAACGATTACCTAATAACGGTTGGCTTGCTAGAAAGTTTGACGTTATTATCATACAGATGGCGGTGATCAACTGGTCCCTAAAAGTCACACCTAAAGGATGTGTTTGAGAGATGTGGTTATGGAAATGTAATCACATTGATGCCTTATATGACTAAACAGTTAGTCAACGTGTTGATGAGACGATTATTTAATGCCGATTAAATAATATTAGCTGAGACGAATTAACTGTCAATTCGTAAATTGAATATAATATGTTATATTTAATTAATGTATATAAGGTTAGCTTGAACGAATTAAGATGTTAATTCGTAACTAAATGTAATCGGTTATATTTAATTAGCTAATTATAAATATGCGATATTTATAGTTAAAGTATTTATTATACATGATTGTCATTATAAATTATTATAGACCGGTATTAATAAATCGACTACAAGCTGTTGTATGTAGATTTATTTATACGGAATAAATTAAATGACAATTTATAATTAATAATTTATACACTTTGTATACATTTTTTAAAATACCAAAAATAAGAAGATTTAATCATCTTATTTTGGTAGGTGGAAAAAAACCGAAAATAAGAAGAATAATTCCTCTTATTTTCGGTTAGGGTTGGCCGAAATTAGGAGAGTAAATATCTCCCCCTATTCACTCTTATTTCGGTAAATATAAGTGTGTGGGAGATCATTTTCTTTAACCGAATTCTAACCTAGCCTCCTCTCATCAAAGAAAAACACAAAAACCTAAAAATTAATCAGTTAATTGGGGATCGATTCTAGCAAAGAACAAAGGCATATCTCATATCATCTTGGGTGCAACTGATAGGACAATATCATTGCGATATTGTTCATAGGCCATATTAGCTAGGACCGAAGGTTATTTCTTCATCGTCTTCAATTTTGTTTATGTAATTTTCTTTTATGACTAGTTATCATCATAATAAATTCGTTATAATCCTTATAATTAAAAGGAAGCATACAGATAATTGCCACATTAAACACTCCAGGTTTATCATACCCGACCTTCTTATTATCACGCCTCCAAACATTCTTAGCATATGCTTGATTAGCAGCTAAAGCAATGCTATTAGTGTTCCTTACAGTATCAGCAGCATCAGTGATACTTAATTGAACTTCAGCTTGATGTATTTTGGCATAAACTTGATTAATATTTTGGAGAGGATCAAGTGCAAGGATTTGATTATGAATTGAATCATATTTCTTATGCAATCCCATAAGAAAATCCAGAATATGATGAGTATTTTCTCTCTGAACTATCTTTTTCAGTAGATTGCAGGTACATGTGGCAATAGCACCACAATCACACTCAGGCAAGGGATCTAAAGACCTGATATCCTCCCAACCTGAGCGTAGCTCCACATAATATTCAGCTACAGAAAGATCAACCTATTTTATCTGAGCAACATCTTGACGAAGCTTATACAAGAATGGAGCATTGGACTGATTAAACCTCTCATTCAATTCCTCATATAGCTGCTTGCTGGACATGACATAAGAGAAGCTTTTAGCGATATCTTCAGCTAAAGAGAACTGAATCCAGCGCATAACAGTGTAGTCTGTTCTGATCCAGTCATGATAACGCATCTGTTGCAGGCGGTTGAGGAAGAGTTCCATTGATGAATCCAAGCTTATTCTTGGAGATTAAGGCAATGCGCTGTTGGAATATGTGTCCTCCGACAATAATGCGATCACAACTGTTGATCATGATGATCACATGTTTAAGTCTCATTATAAAGAATACAATTGGGAAGTAATATTTTACTGTCAACTGGTCCACACATATCGGTAATGATTGGCTGACTAGAGTTTGACATTATTTGTCGTGCGACGGTGGTGATCAGTTGATCCCCTAGGTCATACCTAAAGGGCAACACTCTTAATTGATCAATTAATTGATCGTATAACGTTACGAGTCAATTAAATTATTTAAAATTGACGGACGATTTTGGAAGTAATATTTACGTGTCTCATTGAAATTTGATTAAATAAGATACGGTCTGAGTAATCGAATTGTTTCATTACTCAGATAAAATTATTGTTTAAGGAAACAATTGAAATTGAATGAATTATTATAAATACAAATTATTATGATTTATAATTGGCAAAATATTTTGGTACAAGTAATTGCGAATTACTAAGTCGATTTTTGTATATGACGTATTTCCATTAATACGTTGATTTTTAATATGTTAAAAATACATAACAATTTTATGTAACATATGACATGTAACATAAGACAAATTGACATTTTGACAAAGTCCATATTATCTATGTGAACCGAAATTAAGGGAGTATTAGGGAGTTTTATTGTGTTGATTATGTGAGTGGTGAACATAATCATTCCCCTACAAAACTAGCCATGCAAACTAGTTGTCATTGTGAAGACAAACTCAAGCATGCATTGGCTCCCCTCCCTTCCTCTTACCCGGTTTTTCACAAGGAAAAACAAAGGGTTTTTGCCTTATATTTTTCATATACAATACATAACATAATTGGTGTGGTGTATTATATTATTCATTCATAAAATATTTTAGAGAGATAAAATATTTCTCCTTCCTTCCTCTCCTTCTCCTAACCGGTTTTAGGAGACCAAAACCAAATATTTTGGGTCAATTTTATCACTAAATTAATATTGTTCTAGTATACATAATATTAATTTTATTAAGAGTGTGCCTTGGGTATTATACTTTGGGAGAGATCCTATACTTGGATCTTAGTTCTTCCATTGAGGAAAGCACAAGAACAAGAGAGAAGGAGATCTCTCTTGTGCCCGAATAAACCAATATTCCAATGTAAGATAAAGATTTCTTCTTTATATTGATTATAGTTTGCATGCATAAGATTACCATTTAATTTTTATGACAAATTAACATAAAACATATATGAATATGTTGAGTATATAAATCTACTTTTCTTTCAATTGGTATCAAGAGCCTTGGTTGTTTGTATGCAAATCGGTTAAAAGTTTTTCCGAGTTATACGATTAACATATAAAACTTGTTTAATTTGTGTTATTATGATATATCACGAAAATCATTATGCATGTTAAAATTTCTGGTCCTAAAATGTTTTTAGGATATTTTGGTTAATTTATGGATTTTTTATTGTTCATATTATATAATAATGGCATTAAAATATGATTTTATGAATAAAATGTCATTTTCGAACTAAAATTAGCTAAACTTCGAATTTGCCAGTGATTTTTGGATATGTTGTCACATATATTATTTTGAGATGACCTGTAAATTATCATAATGTTTGGACTTCTTATGCTCGAAAAATGGATTTTTCATTATTAAAATCGGATTTAGGTGAAAAATAGGTTAATATGAGATAAATTTTGAATCTGGTCATAGAAATTTAGTATGTTGTCACATGCAATTTTAAAAGATGTGTGTAAAATAATAGGCTATATTGAAGTCTTTATGCATGATTTATGATTTTTTGAAGAAAAATAGCATAAATAGTGACTTAATTAGTGAAATATTAATAAAACATACTCCATGACTAAGGAAAAACGTCACATGTTGCATTTTATTATCTTTTTCAGATCTAAAATTGAAAAGTTGATGAATATAATTTTTCTCATGTTTTTATGATTATTTTGTTAAAACCGATAAACCGCAACATTGTTTTTCCGGATAAATTTCGAAATTTTTAACCTAAGTTTTTGAACATTATGAGTGTCATGGTATTTTTCCAGAATGTTCATGAGTTTAAATTTCAAATTTTGAATTTATTTGAAATTTTGTGATTTGTTTGAAGTTTATAGCTTTTTTATTGTAATTTTAGGTCCATTAATGAACAAATTTTAGAAATATGAGTTAATTATGGTCAAATAATTAGTGAAGACTAAATTTTGAGTCCTAAGAGGTTAGGGTAATTAGCTTTTGCATAAATATGAATTTATGTAATTTTTGTGATTATAAAATGTTGAATCACGCAAATCCGTAAAAACCGAGTAATATACGATATTGGCTACTTAAAGGCGATTTAGCATAAAATTTGGCATGTTCATACATATTATAATGCTGCATTTTATTTATGATTGTCATAATTTTATTTTATGTAATTTTTGAATTATGTATTTTTACTTAGTATGGCCTTAGTTTTTAATTGGTATTACCCGAAATGTATGGGAATATCGATCGGTTGTAATTTATTGTAATCTCGTATCACCGTTTTGTAATTTAATAGATTTATTTTATTTTAGTTACAAATGTATAATAGGAAATTATGTAATTTTATTCATTTCGGAGTTCCCAAAGACGGATTTCTTCAAGATGGCAATACATAAAGACGGTGTTACCTCGAGATGCGTGCCACAACCGAAGTTCAAGGGACCAATGGAGTTGGTTTCCGAATATGTAATAGTTAATTAGATTTTCTATTTTAGGAAGGCCATACTAGGATTTTTATGCTTTGCATTTTATTTATATGTCACATGCATCGCTAAATCGCCATAACTAGAACATGCATTATCATTTAATCGAGTTTATCGACCGTGTCAATAACAATTATCGTAGTTCACCGCTTTAGTTCACTTAAAACGTGATAGATAATAAATTGACATGACCTCTCGCTAAAACAATCAATTGAGACATAGCCTTACCAAATAGTAGAAACCATGAAAACCTAATTGAGACATAGCCTTACCAAATTTAAACTCATGAACATTCTGGAAAAATACCATGACACTCATAATGTTCAAAAACTTAGGTTAAAAATTTCGAATTCAGAAACCATGAAAACCTATTTCATGAGGGAGTGCACTCGGCCACACCGGGGTACAAACCTTGTTACGTAGGGGAAGTGGGTGATAAATGTCTATCCACCGAATTCATGTTGATGAGGGTTTTATCGGCCACACCGTGCCCAAGTTAATGTGGGTTTGGATCATGGACACATTTATTCGAAATTTGGATTGAACTCAACAAAAGTTTTTCGATAAGGGTTTTATCGGCCACACCGTGCCCTTGTTGAATGTGTTTTGGGCTAAAGATAAATGTTAATGTAATATTATCGACCAAGAATTCTAAAAGTAGAATCGATTAAAGTGTTAATCCACCGAGTTATATTGATAAGGGTTTTATCGGCCACACCGTGCCCAAGTTAATATGAATTTGGGTCTTGGAATCATTTATCTAGTTGGGTAGAGGTCACTAGAAAAATGCATATAACTTGTTTAAATTATAAATTTTTACGAGTATTAAAACGACATTTGTTTTACTCCTTCTATTTTGTTTTGTAGACCACTTCTTTTTCTCATAACAAATGGCTACACCAACCCCTAACGCCACGCCTCTCGCTAATTCATCATGGCTCCAATCCTTCATGGATCGATGTAAACTTGAAAAGAATGGGTCAAATTTCTCCGATTGGGATGCCCAACTCAAATTAGCCGCCCAAGGTGACGACAAGCTTCGTTACCTTACCGAGGCCTCTCCACCCGAACCTACTACTAGGTCGACCGCCGCCACTAGGGAAGCATATGAGGCTTACCATAAGGAGTCCGCCGCAATGAAAAATGTGTTGATCTTTGCAATGGAGGCGGATCTCCAAAGGAGAGCCTTTAAAATGGGCACCGCTAATGAGATTTACTCCAAGCTTGTGACAATGTTTTCACAAACTCCGCGGATCGTCCAATATGAGGCGGCCGCGGCATTCTTTGATCTCGACTTCAAAGAGGGCCAAAAGGTTAGCCCTCATGTGCTCAAACTTATGGAGCTAGTCGAGACCTTGAAGATTCAAAAGGTTGAAATCCCCAAAGAACTCATTGTAGATAGGATTCTACACTCCTTATCCAAAGTCAAAGCGTATGTTCAATTCCGGGTGAATTTTAACATGCAAGACAAGGATGTGTCTCTTGAAGAATTGCACAAGTTACTTGTGCAAGCCGAGAGGGACATGGGGTTAAATGTAAACCCACCAAAGGATGTGCTTAACATAAGCACTAAGAGCAAGGGGAAGTTCAAGAAGAATGGGAGGAAGGGTAAGAAACAAGCTCCCACTTTCACCAAAGCTAAGGCTAATGATGCTAGCACTTCAAAAATCAAGAAGGGTCCTCTTGATAAATGCCATTATTGTAATGGTATTGGACATTGGAAAAGAAAATGTTCCAAATACCTTGGTGATATTAATTTGGAAAGATTACTCCGGTAGGTAAATGACTATCCTTTCTTTTTATGTTTCTATTTCAACTATGGTATTGTGATACAAAGTTGTGATAATGTATCTCCCTTTTTATTGTAAATAGGGCCTCTACCAAGCAAAGACAAGGGAAAAGAAAAGCAAGCATGAGAAACCATCAAGAAGCTAGGAATAGCTTTCATGGAGCTTCGCTTTTTATTGTCTTATTTTAATTATGTTTTGGATTTTAGAACCTTTTGATTTCCGTGTTCGACATGGAAAGGTATTTTGGATAATTGGTTGTATTTTGGATAATGGTGGCTTGGTTTGCAACCCAAGTCACCCGTTTTATCATTTTATCCTTGTTCTAAAATTCGTATTTAAATGCTTGATCTTAGAAACATATGATTATTCACTTAAAGTGATCTAATTTGACAACTATAATGATGGGATTCATTATATGTCCACATGCTTAAGGCTTGTGTATGATCATTTATAAAGTGATATTGAGTCTATGAACTCTCTTAAAGGAATGTCAATCACCAAGTACACTTACGAAATCTAAAACTATTAGTCAACCTATGAGATAGTTCTCCTTATACTTCAAAATCATTATTTGTGTCTCATATGCTATCTTTGAATCTATAGTGTATTTATTCTAAAGATAGAGTGGGAGAAAAATGAGGACACAACTCACACCAAGATAAGTTTGTGTACTTGTGAAAATGAGATCTACGCAAGGAAGAATGATTTGAATGGAGGTATATCTATTTATATAGTATACCCAATAGATGAGATCTATGGTCTCAAATAGTTCTATATGACTAAAGAGACCAAGTGAAGTAATCATAAGAGTATGTTCTCAAGATAACTACACGAGGAGACCAAAAGAAAGTTTTGGAACAAGAATGACTAATGTAAAGTCTTAATTGACTAGTTTATGATAAATTTTGACCAATAGTTTCAACTTTACTTAAGAGCCTAAATGAATCAAAGTAACATTCTAGTAATAAACAATATTTATTACTAGAGGTTGCAAGGATTGATATACCGATATCCTCAATTGCTAAAAGTTAAGTATTAACCACGCAAAAGTCATTTCTTAACCACATTATGAAAATGAATTGGTTAAACCTCCTTCTGAAAGGGATATTTTGAAGGACGTGTATTAGATATTACTTATATTTGATAAATGACTTTGCCACACATCATTATGACATGAATGTGTTAGAGATTAAAAATCTCTTTCCATAAGGTTAAAAATGAGACCACTTCAAAATAGGTATTTTGAAAGGATATGATGGGAACATATATGGTTTTATCTCAAACAAAAGCAATATAATGTCTCAACTGAGTGGTCAATTGTGAATCAAGTGGGAGTTAGAAATTATCATGTGAAGACATGGAATTTAGTGGGAGTTATCATCTTATATAAGTTTATAACTCATCACTCATTGAAGAATGACGAGCTAATACCTTCCTTCACAGAGGAAGATTTGAGTTTTCAATTCTGGATGAAAATGGACCATGATGAATCCAACTACATCATGAGATGTTGGATAAGTATTGAAAGATACACATCGAATCAACAAGAAACGTAGGTTATTCATTTAAATGAAAATGGAATTGCCATTAGCAGTCATGGTCGTTCCTTGAACCTAAATATAGTTGATGACATGATTAAAAGTTACTAATGTTTCCGCCATTAGAATAATCATGCGCATTTCCAATTATGAATCATATGCATAAGAGCATGATGAATCATTGGTAAGCCATAAAAGAAACGTCATGAATTCTCGAGAAGAATCCGATGAGCGATTTCGGTGTTTGACAGAATGCTCTGTTATGTGACAAGAGGTTGCACATATTAATGAAAATCTGAGCACATGTAAGGATTTATGAGAATCCTAAGCCTTTCAAGCTAAAAAGAGAAATAAGAAGTTTGGAAAGATACTTAGTTGAATAAGAAGTTGCTCAAAACTAATCTTTCCTAATATGCTAGGACTTGTGAGAAGTGCTAGGCTAATCATCTTGACAAATTGTTGCAAGACTCTAGAAAACATATACCTAGTGCATTATGTGTGGATGGAGCACTTGATCAGTACAAGTTATATCATTCACCACAAATTCGTTCGTTATGTGATAATCGATAAGGAAGTTCTTTCAAGATAAAGAACCGAAACCAAGGTCGGGAACCTTGATGTGTACTTGGTAAGGTTCATGCTATGAGTGATAACATGAATGTAAAGGATAATACGATTAAGAAGTTTGAACACATGGACACGTAACATGTTAAACTTCTACTGCAATCAACAAGTGTTTACACACTTACGATATGCATCACAAGGTTGTAATATGTATTGACTACCCGAGTGTGATGTCGACATTTGTCGTTTGAGTTATTATTAACTCACCTTATACTTTGTTACATCCAACGGGTTGTAGAGATAATTGAACCCCGTTTAAGTGAACACGGATTAGCATTGTATTTGCCCATAGTTACTTACATGAGGTGACGTCTCGAAGTGACTAGAGTGTGATGCGATTGATGGCAAGTTCAAGTGCCATAAAGTCATATGAGAATGACTAGTCGATCACATAGGCGGACTGTTAGGAATATTTTGTCGGGCCTTATGACCGCTTATAGAGTTCTGGCAAATTTATATAGCCTGGTCGTGGCGAGAGCTACTATAGTATTCAAATGAGTCGATTCTTTTGACTAAAGACTATTCGCCTAAAATGGCACAGTTTCAGATTAACTTTGATTTGTGTTACTACGACCTTCGTAAATGGGGTCAAATGGGCATATTTTGGGTTATGATGGCTGTGGCTAGTTGAAGGGAATGAGTGCGATAGGAATTGTCCACCCCTAGTCAGGGTTATAACAATATCTCAGGGCCACTCGAGGAGTAATGAACAGGAAATGCGTGGCCACGCTCGGAATGTATCCATGGTGGATAAATCCGGTCAATCAGTTATTCTCCAGATCGAGGAAACCACTCTCGATATGATCACTTGCAAGTACGACCTGAAAGACACCTTGCATTGAGTGGGAGATAGTAATAGGACAAGAGAATTGGTGACGCACACTTGTCGAGGACAAGTGGGAGATTGTTGGAATATGTGTCCTCCGACAATAATGTGATCACAACTGTTGATCATGATGATCACATGTTTAAGTCTCATTATAAAGAATACAATTGGGAAGTAATATTTTACTGTCAACTGGTCCACACATATCGGTAATGATTGGTCGACTAGAGTTTGACATTCGTCGTGCGACGGTGGTGATCGAGTTGATCCCCTAGGTCATACCTAAAGGGCAACACTCTTAATTGATCAATTAATTGATCGTATAACGTTACGAGTCAATTAAATTATTTAAAATTGACGGACGATTTTGGAAGTAATATTTACGTGTCTCATTGAAATTTGATTAAATAAGATACGGTCTGAGTAATCGAATTGTTTCATTACTCAGATAAAATTATTGTTTAAGGAAACAATTGAAATTGAATGAATTATTATAAATACAAATTATTGTGATTTATAATTGGCAAAATATTTTGGTACAAGTAATTGCGAATTACTAAGTCGATTTTTGTATATGACGTATTTCCATTAATACGTTGATTTTTAATATGTTAAAAATACATAACAATTTTATGTAACATATGACATGTAACATAAGACAAATTGACATTTTGACAAAGTCCATATTATCTATGTAAACCGAAATTAAGGGAGTATTAGGGAGTTTTATTGTGTTGATTATGTGAGTGGTGAACATAATCATTCCCCTACAAAACTAGCCATGCAAACTAGTTGTCATTGTGAAGACAAACTCAAGCATGCATTGGCTCCCCTCCCTTCCTCTTACCCGGTTTTTCACAAGGAAAAACAAAGGGTTTTTGCCTTATATTATTCATATACAATACATAACATAATTGGTGTGGTGTATTATATTATTCATTCATAAAATATTTTAGAGAGATAAAATATTTCTCCTTCCTTCCTCTCCTTCTCTTAACCGGTTTTAGGAGACCAAAACCAAATATTTTGGGTCAATTTTATAACTAAATTAATATTGTTCTAGTATACATAATATTAATTTTATTAAGAGTGTGCCTTGGGTATTATACTTTGGGAGAGATCCTATACTTGGATCTTAGTTCTTCCATTGAGGAAAGCACAAGAACAAGAGAGAAGGAGATCTCTCTTGTGCCCAAATAAACCAATATTCCAATGTAAGATAAAGATTTCTTCTTTATATTGATTATAGTTTGCATGCATAAGATTACCATTTAATTTTTATGACAAATTAACATAAAACATATATGAATATGTTAAGTATATAAATCTACTTTTCTTTCATGCGCATGTTTCTTGACCAATGCAGAAATGTTTTGCCAGAAAAAACCTACGGAAGGAGCTGAAGAAGACTTTGATCGCCAATTGTAAGATGAAGAGGATCCTTTTAAACAGACGAAAGAGTAGGAGTCGCCATTGTTGACGGAGAAATGTAGCAAATGTAAACAATTCAGCGGAATGATTCTGTGAAAATGTTGAATTTATGCTAATTGAAGTGAGAAAATCGTAATTGAATCAACTTGTTTTTGTGTTTTTGTTGAAAGGAAAAGAAAATTTGTGAGAAAAACAGTAAAAAATTGCAACAAAACTTAGTAATTGCAGAAGATTTGATGCAATAAAAGCATCAATGTAGATGAATTGATCATCTAATCAGGATCGAGTGACTCTGATACCATATTAAATCACAATATTATGATGAAATTCTTTGATGAAATGTAAACAATTGATCAGAGAAATGATGAAAAACAAGAGTAAATAATGTTATGATATTATTGATCAAAAGCTTAAGTTACAATATTGTATTGTGTGCTATTTATATACAAGTATGTGTATGTAAAATACCTACATTGTAAGAAAAATATTTGTAACAAACTATTGTAACTAACTGGTGCTAATCTGTTATTGTGACAGACTGTCAGTCCTGATGTGGAGGAGCTGTCCAGAAGCTTCTGGATGGATGGTTGAGATGAGAAGCTTTCGTTGGAGGAGGACAACCAAGGACTCTGTTTTTATACAATGCAAGCTTCCTCTATCAGTTCAGCTGTAACACCCCGTAAATTTGAAGACCTTTATTATATTTTGAAAGTAATATTTTAATCTATTTTAATTTTATATTAATTTATTTGGAATAAAATTTATTTGATAAAATATAATCTTATTTTATTTTGAAGAAATGTAATTATTTTTGATAGTTTAGAAATGTTTAAAAGTGATTTAAACTATATTTAAACCTTTTCCTTTGATAAAATAGATTTCGGATAAAAGTCGTAAAATTGGGATTTTCCCATTTCTTACGGTCGTTGGGTAAACGAGTTTGGATATTGGGCATATGAGTACTTAATCTTTTAGTAAAATCGTGTTTAAGAACTTTAATATTCTCGGAAATCGCGTTCGACAAATATTTCTAATTTCCGTCGAAACGAACCAAAACGTAAACAATTGAAACTCACCCAAACACCCTACCCCAAACCGTGCACCCTCCATCCTCCATGGGTCTCTTCTTCATCTTTCATTTCCTCAATTCTCATTCTATCACTTCCTTCTTCCAAACACCAAATTTATCTCAAAAATCATCCTTACCAAACCCTAAATCCACCATAACTTCTTCATTTCTCCACCAAATCGCATAAAAATTATATATTCGGAATCCTCTCTTCATTCCCCATCTAATAGTAAACTCTATTTTCATTTCCCCCAATTTTGTTTAAGACACATTTTTCTAGGGTTTCTAGTTAAGGCTAATTAACATGTTTTTATTGTTTGTATAGGTGAAGATTTTGAAGATGAGTTAGGGGACTCATATATTGTAGAAGATGATGAGTGATTTCGGTTTCTAGGGCTCTTTCTCAAGTGTTATTGTTCTCTTTTTCTAGCTTAAGGTAACTATTCCGAGTCACTCGACGAATTAATGTCACATTAGTAGTTGTATTTGTTGTTTGTTGTTGTTTGTTGTCGTTTGTTGTTGTTTGTTGTTGTTTGAGACGATCTTGTTGATAAATGAATGAATGGAGTAAGATGAGTATGCTTATGTTTAATTTATGTTACCCATTTGTATATTATTGTTTGGAACAAATTTGGATGAGGAATTATGTGTTGTGACAAGTCCGTGTTTTGTTTGGAACGCGTCGATCTGCACGGACCGAGACGGTTTCCAATGTTTCCAAAATATGACAGATTGAACGGCATCGAAAAATTAGGTGGTTTAGCCACTTGAATCACTCAATTCGGAGTCCGTATGAGTAAATGGCGTCGTTTTATCGATTAAAAATTTATAGAAAAGTTTACCCTTGTGTGAGACGGTTATTTATGCTATTTTATTATGCGAGAATTTTGTGGAATTAGTTATTTTGTAAGTTGGAATGTTTTTTTTATGTTGATAGTGTTCACATGATAGAAATTGGAATATTGCATGAGAATGATATTGTAATGAATGTTGTGATTTGGGCCAAAATGGGCCAAGACTCGAGTGGGCGGTTTGACCGAATGAGTTTGGTCAAACTAGGTTTTAACCGGTCAGCCTCGATTTGACCAATGACCCGTCGCGGGACTCGGGTCGAGGGTTTGTCTTTGAGGTGAGATTGGTTGTTATTGGATGTTTTATGTTATGCCTTGATATTTGTAATTATCATTTCACATGTTGGTTGTTGGATGCTTTGGATGCCTTATGCTTGAGTCTTGGTGCCTCTTTGCCATTTTAGCTTGTTCTCATGGATTATGGTACTGTTGGTTAGCTGGAATTTGGATCATTATTGATATTGGGATATTGTTGGATTGTCAGCTGAATATGCTCTTGCGTAGCCTTTCATATGCAAGGGTGTGTATGATCTTTTGTATGTGCAAGTTTGGACTCTTTGCCCCTCTTATGGTTAATTGGGTGTCCTACTTGTCTTGTGTGGTGTGGGCTAAAGTATTCAAGCTGGGACTAGGTCCTAGGTGAGTATTTCGGCCTTCATCATAGATAGGCCATTATAGTCTTTGACGAGTGTATGTTCACCGCTTAATAGCCTTTGTGTCTTAGCTTGGTGGGTTTATATCCAAGTTAGGGCATGACCTCCTGACGTACTCTTAGAAGTATGTGGTCAGCTTAAGTACTAGTCAACCCTTTGGTGGACTCCTTAGGGGTACTCATGTGTTGTTATCATGGGTCTTGGATGCGGTAGTTTTCCGCATGTCGCTAGGTTTGCGCAGGTTTAGGACTAGGGTGTTTACCTTACCTCGTGGTATAGACTCGAGTTACAGAGTGACTATTGACTGTACTAAGAACTTATGCCTCTCTCTAGATATATTGTCCTTTCTTGTTTGATGATTCTATGAATCATAGAAGGTGAGATGCAAGCCGGCTATGGTTGATAGAGTTTGGATTCCTGGATGTTATGTGATTCACATGATAGTGTAGTATGAGTCAGTCTAGTATTCACATGCTAGGACTATGTGTTGTTATATTGTTGTTCACATGATAAGCACGATTGTCTAGCATCTATATGCTAAGGCTATGTGTTATTCATATTCATATTCTTATGTTTACATGTTATATTAATTATGACATTTCGTGGCTGGGAGAACTCGGAGTTACTCCCCACTGACTGTGGCTTTCGTATTTGTATAAAATGCGATTGACAGGTAGGTGATGCATATATGGGGTACATGGACGAGCTAGTGAGCAAAGTAACCTTGGGACCTAGATTGCCTTTATTTTATTGTGACCCTTAAACACTTTTTATGTCATATACTTTTTAGGGACATATATCTCCCTTTTTCATATTTGGGTTGTATAACTTTGTTTCGCGACTTTAGCGATGTTTTATTTATGAGATTTATTTTAGACCTTGCATGTTTGACACCTTCCCATTTGGATATTTTTATAACAGGTTCAGGTTTCGTTTTCGGTTTTAAAAATTACAGGTTTTTACCCAAATGAACCTATTACAAACATATCCATGCAGTTTTTTATCTAGAATTATGTGTTTACGTTTCCGCAAAGAATGAGGGTGTCACAGTTGGTATCAGAGCATATTTGCTCCCGACGCACGTTTGTGCACCCCCCCCCCCCCCAATATAAATGACTTGACCTTAAAATAATAAACTTGAGAGATGGGTAGGATGGGTAGACTTAGGACCTTATGTTGTAGTCTCTTTGTGATTGCTATTTGTTAGGTGCTAACCAATGTTCTCTTTCACAAGATGGCTCCTACAAGAAACGTTGATAATGCAATCTTACAAGCTCTTACTCAGATTCTTCAGAATCAGCCAAACCAACCAGCTCCTCCTCCCCCTCCTCAGTTTCCAGAAGGTGATAGACCCGGTTCTTACACTTGGGTGGCAAGTCAATTGACTCGAAACAAGACTCAAACTTATGGTGGTGAAGTAGACCCGGTGGCACTCACCGAATGGTTTCGTGAATTGGAGAAAAGCTTTGCCTTGTATGATGTTCGTGAAGAAGACAAAGTGAAATTGGCTTCTCATTTCCTTGTGAAAGAAGCTGATAGATGGTGGTCCATGACTAGTCCTACTTCCACTCTTGAGCCTGGTTTTGGTTGGGATCGCTTTAAGGATCTAGTTGAGGCTAGGTTCTATCCAAAAGAGCTGAAACAACAAAGGCTCAAAGAGTTTATGAATTTGAAGCAAGGAAGTCTTTCTGTCCAAGCCTTTACCGACAAGTTCAATGAACTTGCTCACTATGCTTCTAGACTTGTCAAAAATGAAGAAGAAAAGGCTTTCTTTTACCTTGACAAGCTTACTCCAAAGCTTAAGAGCTTGATCCGTAGGGATTCTACTTCCTTTGTCTCAATCTATGATGATGCATTATGGGCCGAGAGCTCTATTCGGGCTATTGATGAAGAGGCTCGTGCTTCTCGTACTTCCCTTGGCAAGAGGCCACTCTACTCCACTTCTAGGCCTTATGTTGCTCCTTCTAGACCCTTTGTGCCTACTTCTTCCCCCTCTTATCCTAACAAGAAGAGGTTTGTTCCAAGTGGACAAGCAAATCAAGGTGCTCGTGTTCTAGCTCCTAGCAGCGACAAAAATCCTAAGGGTCGTATGTGCTATCATTGTAAGAAGCCTTTGTATCCCAGAATTGGTTGCTTTGATAAGCAAATTGTGTGTTTCTCCTGCAACAAGCCTGGACACAAGGCTAATGAGTGTCCTGAGAAGAAGACTACTACTACTCCTGCTGTTCCTGAGAGGCCGAGAGGTCGCATCTTTGTGATGAGCCGTCTTTGGCCGAGGCACACCAGACATAGTCCTTTGGTACGTTCTTAATATTTGATGTCCCTTGTTTGGTTTTATTTGATACCGGTGCTTCTTTGTCATTTATATCGATGAAATTCTCCGACGAGTTACCTCTTGAACCTTCACTTGGAGATAGTACATCAATATCTTTACCCTCCGGCGACATCTTCTCTTGTTCTTATTTTTATTCAGATGTCCCTATATCGATAGTGGAATCTATTTTCCCGGCTAATCTCCTTCGATTTCCACTTGAGGAGTTTGATGTTATTTTGGGCATGGATTGGTTATCTACCTATCATGCTCGATTTGAATGTCGAGATCAAAAGATTGTTCTTAAAAGCCCTTTGGGTACTCGCGTATCTTATCAAGGGGTTAGAAAACAAACAGGTGTGAAGTTGATCTCAGCTATGAAGATGGTGAATGCTTTGAAGAAGGGTCATCAAGCATTCCTATGTGTAGTGACTACTTCTAATTCTCCTTCTCTTCCTTCCTTGAAGGATGTTCCCATTGTTTGTGAATTTCCGGATGTATTTCCCGATGAATTACCCGGGATTTCTCCTGAAAGAGATGTTGAATTTTCTATTGACCTAGTTCCCGGAACCGGTCCTATTGCTAAAGCTCCTTATCGTATGGCACCTTCCGAATTGAAGGAGTTGAGAGTTCAACTTGATGACTTGATTGATAAAGGCTTTATTAGGCCTAGTGCGTCTCCTTGGGGTTCCCCCGTCCTCTTTGTGAAGAAAAAGGATGGATCTATCCGACTTTGCATTGATTATCGTGAACTCAACCGTGTGACAATCAAGAACAAGTATCCTCTTCCACGAATTGATGATCTCTTTGACCAATTACGTGGTGCTTCTACTTTTTCCAAGATTGACCTCCGATCGGGTTATCATCAAATTCCGGTTCGTGAATCCGATATTCCTAAGACTGCTTTCAGCACGAGATATGGTCATTTCGAATTTAAAGTGATGCCTTTCGGATTGACTAATGCTCCGGCTATCTTCATGGATCAAATGAATCGTACCTTTAGTGAGTACCTCGATAAGTGTGTGGTGGTGTTCATTGATGATATCTTGATTTTCTCAAAGAATGATGAAGAACATGCCCTACACCTCCGTATCATCTTAGACATTCTACGTCGTCAAAAGTGGTATGCTAAGTTCTCGAAATGTGAATTTTGGTTGCATCAAGTCACTTTTCTTGGACATGTCATATCCAAAGATGGTGTTATGGTAGATCCTTCTAAGATTGAGGCCGTTGTTGATTGGAAGAGTCCGAAAAATGTGACTGAGATTCGAAGCTTTCTCGGTTTGGCGGGTTATTACCGTCGATTCGTGAAAGATTTCTCTAAGTTAGCTAGACCGATGACTCAATTGTTGAAGAAGGAGTCTAAGTATGTGTGGACCGATGAATGTGAGAATGCCTTCTTAGAGTTGAAGAGTAGGTTGACTACCACTCCGGTGTTGACCTTACCTGAGGATGGTGTGGACTACGATGTTTATTGTGATGCTTCAAAGCATGGCCTAGGTTGTGTCTTGATGCAAAACCGAAGGGTTATTGCTTATGCTTCTCGACAACTGAGGGTTCACGAGGTGAACTATCCGACTCATGATCTTGAATTAGCCGCCGTGGTACATGCCTTGAAGACATGGAGGCATTACCTTATTGGAGTTCATTGCCGCATTTATACCGATCATAAAAGTTTGAGGTGTATCTTTACCCAGAAAGAATTGAATATGAGGCAAAGAAGATGGCTAGAGTTGGTGAATGATTATGATGCCGAGTTGATTTATCATGAAGGGAAAGCAAATGTGGTGGCCGATGCTTTGAGTAGGAAGACTAGTCACTCTTTGAGCACTATCCGTGTGTTACCTGATGAACTTACCACGGAATTTCAAAAGTTAGGGATAAGCCTTGTTGGGAAGGGCTTTGACTATCTTAGTGCCTTGAGTGCAGAACCCGACTTTTACCGTGAGATCTGTACTTGCCTACCTGAGGATGCTACTTTCAAGTCCATTCAAGCAAAAATCCAACTTGGGCAAGCTAAGGATTGTGTGGTGGATAGTGATGGATACCTTCGTTACCAAGGTAGGATGTATGTTCCGAGAGTAGCCGAGTTGAGGAAGAAGATCCTTGATGAAGCTCACCTTTCTCCTTACTCTATTCATCCTGGTGGTGACAAGATGTATAAAGACTTGAGATTACAGTTTTGGTGGCCTAGGATGAAGATTGATGTCCTAGAGTATGTTAGCAAGTGTCTTACCTATCAGAAAGTGAAGATTGAGCATCAGAAACCCGGGGGTTTGCTACAACCTTTGGATGTTCCCCTTTGGAAATGGGAGTCCATCTCCATGGAATTTGTGATGGCTTTACCTAAGACTGCTAGCGGAAAAGATGCGGTTTGGGTGGTTGTAGATCGATTGACCAAATGTGCTAGGTTTATAACTATCAAGGAGACATGGAGATTAGATGTCCTAGCTGGAGCCTACGTGAAGGAGATAGTACGCTACCATGGAGTGCCTAAGGATATAGTTTCAGATCGTGACCCGAGATTCTGTTCCCGTTTCTGGACTGCTTTGCAAGAAGCCATGGGTAGTAAGCTGCGATGAGTACCGCTTTTCATCTTTGCTACTGGATGGACAGACTGAGAGGACTATCCAGACTTTAGAGGACCTCCTCCGTGCTTGTGCTTTAGACTTCCACACTTCTTGGGAGAAATGTTTACCTCTTGTTGCATTCTCCTACAACAATAGCTATCATTTCTCTATCAAGATGTCACCTTATGAAGCTTTGTACGGTAGGAAGTGTCGTAGTCCTGTCTGTTGGGATCAAGTCCAAGATGCTCATGTGTTGGGACCCGATTTGGTGACTGAGACCACCAATCAGGTTCAGATCATTCGAGAGCGTATGAAAACCGCTCAAGACCGACAGAAATCTTATGCCGATGTCCGTCGTCGACCACTTGCCTTTGAGGTTGATGATCGAGTATTCCTTAAGGTATCACCTATGAAAGGGGTGAAACGGTTTGGTGTAAAAGGAAAACTGAGTCCCAAATACATTGGACCTTTCCGTGTGCTTGAGAAGATTGGTCCCGTTGCTTACCGTTTGGAGTTGCCCCCGAATTTGAGCAAGGTTCATGATGTCTTCCATGTATCTCAGTTGAGGAAGTACATCAGTGATCCGAGCCATGTCATTTAAGAAGAAATCCCAGATTTGGAGCCTAACTTGACTTTGGAAGAAAGGCCAATCCGAATCCTCGAAAGAGTAAACAAGCAACTTAGAAACAAAGTGGTGCCCCTAGTTCGTATCCTTTGGCGTTGTGGAAATGTCGAAGAAGAAACTTGGGAGCCTGAATCTTCTATGTTAGCTAAATATCCCGAACTTTTCTCGTGAGGTAATTCTCTTTCCTTTATCTAATTCTTGTGAGTTTTAGCTATCCTTTCGAGTGTTCCTCTCCTTCTCTTAAATACTCTCCGCGTTAGTAGTCCTTGCTTAGTTGTTTAAAAGTCGTAGTTAGAGTTTGGTCATAGCTAGTGGAGTTATTATCCTTATTATAGAGTTTCGAACTAAAGATTTTTGAAAATGTTTTAATGTTTTCCACTGGTTTTAACGTCAATGAGTGGTAAAGCTCGTTATTGGAGACGTCCGATAATTAGTTTTCTCATTTGTTGGTGTAAAAATATATATTTTTATGTCCTTGATTTGGAATGTTGATGTTCTTGAACGGCCGACGAGGATATTCCGTTCCATTGAAAAGACACTTATATTTCATACGTTCACATTTTGAAGATTTTGTTCACTTGATTTTAAAGAGTTAGACCTACATATATACAATGTTCCTTCTTCTAAGTTTCGGGGACGAAACTTCTTAAAAGGAGGGATGATTGTAACACCCCGTAAATTTGAAGACCTTTATTATATTTTAAAAGTAATATTTTAATCTATTTTAATTTTATATTAATTTATTTGGAATAAACTTTATTTGATAAAATATAATCTTATTTTATTTTGAAGAAATGTAATTATTTTTGATAGTTTAGAAATGTTTAAAAGTGATTTAAACTATATTTAAACCTTTTCCTTTGATAAAATAGATTTCGGATAAAAGTCGTAAAATTGGGATTTTCCCATTTCTTACGGTCGTTGGGTAAACGAGTTTGGATATTGGGCATATGAGTACTTAATCTTTTAGTAAAATCGTGTTTAAGAACTTTAATATTCTCGGAAATCGCGTTCGACGAATATTTCTAATTTCCGTCGAAACGAACCAAAACGTAAACAATTGAAACTCACCCAAACACCCTACCCCAAACCGTGCACCCTCCATCCTCCATGGGTCTCCTCTTCATCTTTCATTTCCTAATTTCTCATTCTATCACTTCCTTCTTCCAAACACCAAATTTATCTCAAAAATCATCCTTACCAAACCCTAAATCCACCATAACTTCTTCATTTCTCCACCAAATCGCATAAAAATTATATATTCGGAATCCTCTCTTCATTCCCCATCTAATAGTAAACTCTATTTTCATTTCCCCCAATTTTGTTTAAGACACATTTTTCTAGGGTTTCGAGTTAAGGCTAATTAACATGTTTTTATTGTTTGTATAGGTGAAGATTTTGAAGATGAGTTAGGGGACTCATATATTGTAGAAGATGATGAGTGATTTCGGTTTCTAGGGCTCTTTGTCAAGTGTTATTGTTCTCTTTTTCTAGCTTAAGGTAACTATTCCGAGTCACTCGACGAATTAATGTCACATTAGTAGTTGTATTTGTTGTTTGTTGTTGTTTGTTGTCGTTTGTTGTTGTTTGAGACGATCTTGTTGATAAATGAATGAATGGAGTAAGATGAGTATGCTTATGTTTAATTTATGTTACCCATTTGTATATTATTGTTTGGAACAAATTTGGATGAGGAATTATGTGTTGTGACAAGTCCGTGTTTTGTTTGGAACGCGTCGCACGGGACCGAGACGGTTTCCAATGTTTCCAAAATATGACAGATTGAACGGCATCGAAAAATTAGGTGGTTTAGCCACTTGAATCACTCAATTCGGAGTCCGTATGAGTAAATGGCGTCGTTTTATCGATTAAAAATTTATAGAAAAGTTTACCCTTGTGTGAGACGGTTATTTATGCTATTTTATTATGCGAGAATTTTGTGGAATTAGTTATTTTGTAAGTTGGAATGTTTTTTTTATGTTGATAGTGTTCACATGATAGAAATTGGAATATTGCATGAGAATGATATTGTAATGAATGTTGTGATTTGGGCCAAAATGGGCCAAGACTACGAAATGGGCCGGTTTGACCGAATGAGTTTGGTCAAACTAGGTTTTAACCGGTCGACCTCGATTTGACCAATGACCGTCGCGGGACTCGGGTCGAGGGTTTGTCTTTGAGGTGAGATTGGTTGTTATTGGATGTTTTATGTTATGCCTTGATATTTGTAATTATCATTTCACATGTTGGTTGTTGGATGCTTTGGATGCCTTATGCTTGAGTCTTGGTGCCTCTTTGCCATTTTAGCTTGTTCTCATGGATTATGGTACTGTTGGTTAGCTGGAATTTGGATCATTATTGATATTGGGATATTGTTGGATTGTCAGCTGAATATGCTCTTGCGTAACCTTTCATATGCTAGGGTGTGTATGATCTTTTGTGTGTGCAAGTTTGGACTCTTTGCCCCTCTTATGGTTAATTGGGTGTCCTACTTGTCTTGTGTGGTGTGGGCTAAAGTATTCAAGCTGGGACTAGGTCCTAGGTGAGTATTTCGGCCTTCATCATAGATAGGCCGTTATAGTCTTTGACGAGTGTATGTTCACCGCTTAATAGCCTTTGTGTCTTAGCTTGGTGGGTTTATATCCAAGTTAGGGCATGACCTCCTGACGTACTCTTAGAAGTATGTGGTCAGCTTAAGTACTAGTCAACCCTTTGGTGGACTCCTTAGGGGTACTCATGTGTTGTTATCATGGGTCTTGGATGCGGTAGTTTTCCGCATGTCGCTAGGTCTGCGCAGGTTTAGGACTAGGGTGTTTACCTTACCTCGTGGTATAGACTCGAGTTCTGAGTGACTATTATTTGTACTAAGAACTTATGCCTGTCTCTAGATATATTGTCCTTTCTTGTTTGATGATTCTATGAATCATAGAAGGTGAGATGCAAGCCGGCTATGGTTGATAGAGTTTAGATTCCTAGATGTTATGTGATTCACATGATAGTGTAGTATGAGTCGGTCTAGTATTCACATGCTAGGACTATGTGTTGTTATATTGTTGTTCACATGATAAGCACGATTGTTTAGCATCTATATGCTAAGGCTATGTGTTATTCATATTCATATTCTTATATTTACATATTATATTAATTATGACATTTCATGCATTTAGGAGAACTCGGAGTTACTCCCCATTTGATCGTGGCTTTCGTATTTGTATAAAATGCGATTGGAGGTAGGTGATGCATATATGGGGTACATGGACGAGCTAGCGAGCAAAGTAACCTTGGGACCTAGATTGGCTTTATTTTATTGTGACCCTTAAACACTTTTTATGTCATATACTTTTTAGGGACATATGTCTCCCTTTTTCATATTTGGGTTGTATAACTTTGTTTCGCGACTTTAGCGATATTTTATTTATGAGATTTATTTTAGACCTTGCATGTTTGACACCTTCCCATTTGGATATTTTTATAACAGGTTCAGGTTTCGTTTTCGGTTTTAAAAATTACAGGTTTTTATCCAAATGAACCTATTACAAGCATATCCATGCAGTTTTTATCTAGAATTTTGTGTTTACTTTTCCCAAAGAATGAGGGTGTCATACAGCACCTCCGATACACAGTATCAACACATTTAGTTCAATTCTCTCTTTCATATAGTCCCTTTCAACTGCCTCCCACCAACACTTATGACGCTCTCTCCCGTCACATGCCACCCTCTCCCCCTACCCGTCATGCGGCTTGCCACTATCCTATACCCCCCCCCCCCCCTAGTTCCTCCTGGGCGACCTCCGCCCCAGTGTTTTGCCACCACTTATCATGCACCATCCATTCAATTTAATTACTTTTTTTTAGAAGAGTAAAGATATATTTTTTTTAAAGAAAAGGAATAAAATATGTTGGAAAAGTTATGAAAAAAAAATTATATGAACAATTAAAAGATATACAAAGATCAATTAGAAAAATTAAAAAATTATTTTATATTCACGTCTATGTTTTTATATAATTTTTTTTTATTATTAATATCTCTATATGGAACTTTATCTCATTTAATAATTATTATTAAGTAGGATTATTTTATTTTTAAGAAGAAAAAATTAATTAAATAAATAAATCCTTCAAATATGAAGCTCATGTTAATAAACCCTACCCTCTTTCTCAAGCTTTTCTTCTTCTTCTCCATCATCTTCTCTCTCTATCTTCTTTCTTTATTAAATCTCGTTTTTCGTCAACATTCAACTAAAAGCGACGATCTTAGGTGATTCCTTCCTGCTTTCTAAATCTTTGTTTTCCTTCATTTTTATACCCTCCAATTTCTACTATTTATTGTGTAAATCTTCTGTCTTTTTTTTTTTTTTTTTTTTTTTTTTAATTATACATTTATTTATTTAATTATTTTTTTCCGTGTAATTTTTCTTGTGTTGGATTGTTCGTGTGCTGTAACTATGCGTTTTTAATCAGTCTTAATTGAATTTCTGAGATGTGTGAATATGTGCGTAAATTTAGGGGTTTTGTGATTGATGAAGTCATTTGAGCAATGATGTTGAATTTCTATACCCTTTTTAATTCAAGTGTTTATAATGTTAGATCTTCATTTATGATGGTTATATTGGAGATGATTTTAATTCAGTTTGACTTGATGTGATGACACTTTTTAGGTTTTCAATTGGAAATCTAATTTTTAGATTTGGGTTATTTTGAACAATAGTGGAGCTGTTTTTCTTTCTATAAGGGTTACGGAGAGGAACTCAAGTAGACGGTTTTTCGTTACGTTGTATGTTGCTCAATAACATTTATTTAGGGAGGTGATATGTGACGGTTTTTCGTTATTACTTTTTAGGTTTTCATTTGTTCAACGATGATGAACAATAGTTAGGAGTATTTGGTCTTTCCATCACTATAATGTGGGTGTGAGTTATGGTGTTTTGGGGATCTGAAGGTGTGACGTAGTGGGAACGTAGGTAGGTAATGTTGCGTAGCATTTGGTTCAATTGGAGTTGAATTGTGACGCATGAGATTATGTTGGTAGTATTTTGTCGAGCTGTTTGTCTTGTGAAGGGGTTTCAGACTCTTGTTGTAGTATTTATGTGAATCGGGACTCTTGAGAGTTTTCTCCATTTTTGGCATAATTCTGACTTTTAGTTGCGATACGTTTTTAATTTTCCTTTTAAAGGGTGCAAAGCTTGTATCATATTTGTTGTCTATGGGTTATGTTGAGTGTAGGCTCTAAGAATGGGCTATCTGATGTTGTTAACAGTAGGAAACACAAGCACTCTTTTGCATTAACTCCAATTTTGGATTGAATGTGCTGAACTTGACTTTTTTTTTTTGGCTATATGACTTGATTGTGTGTATGACGTGATCTGATTGGCTGTTTTCCTTGTATTTGGTTTGTTATGTAACCAGTTTACTGATGTTTGTGGAATATGTTTCTTCCTAATCATTATTGATCTCATGTGGGGATGAAGAACACACATATGTTTATTGCCAAGCATTATGGATCTCGTAGGTATATCGTGTACAACTTGATCATAGTTCTTGTACATGTTGTGGAATTTTATTCGTCTCTTTCATATATTATAAGTTGTATTTTCAGGGCGGTTTGATGACATTGATTCTAATGTAGAGTTGCTAATGTGGTTGTTGTAGCTGTTGATTATCAATGGCGTCAAAGCTTCGTCTGTTGCAATCAAAGGCTTGTCAGGCTAAGCAGTTCCTCTCCAATCATGGGGATGTCTATTATAAGCAGATGATAGAGCAAAACAAGGAGTTCATACAGGAGCCACCTACTGTGGAGACATGCAGTCGTTTGTCAAAGCAGCTATTTTACACTCGCCTTGCCAGGTGGGTACTGTTGTAGAAAAGCTCTCAGCTTTATTTGATATACAGTTTTTAAAACAAATCTGCTCACTGTAGCTTTATGACCTATTTGAGAGCACCATAGGCTCTAGTCTGGCTTTAGCGTGGCTGATTCACACACAACGACGCGCGAGCCATCAAATTTGTAGCATATGGGAATTAACTCGTGCTTATTGAGTTACTCCCTCCGTCCCGGTCAATTGTTGTCCTTTGGTTTTGGCACAAAGACTAAGGAAAGAGGAGAGGGCCAATATATAACCAAATGACAAGTAGAACAAAGTGAATGAGAATGATCAAATTACTCATCAAGTTCATTCTTAAAATAGAAAGGACAACAAATGAGTGAGACACCCCAATATGGAAAAGGACAACAAATGACGGGGACAGAGGGAGTATTCTGTTTGCCTTGTTTTGACGTTGTAAAGTCCAGATTGACTCATTGCTTGCTTGAGAGGCTATGTAGTATGTATCCTTGACTGCAAAGTGCATACGATGTAGGAATCTCTGGAAACTGCAACACAAATTCGCATGAGTCTAGACTTATTACCCTCCTGTAAGCAAGGGCATTGGAAGGGTTTATACTTTATACGGGCAGCCATGTTAAAGAAAACATTTAATAGATGTAAGGCAACTCGTATTATCTTCCTTGGTAGTTCGTATAATTGATGGTTGTACTTTTCATTGTGTGGCAGTTTACCTGGCCGCCGTGAAGCTCTATGGAAAGAAGTGGAGCAAGTGAAGCAGGTTTGGAAAAACAGGAAAGAGATGAAGGTCGAAGAAGTTGGAGTCGCTGCTTTGTTTGGATTGGAGTGCTTTGCATGGTTCTGTGCTGGTGAAATCATAGGACGAGGGTTTACTATCACTGGATATAAGGTCTAGTTTTGCACACATCATCTTCCTTGTCCCAAATTCCGAGTATTAAGTCCCTAGTTCCTTTTTGAAATACCAGACATGAGGAATTTTGTAATTGATCAACCGAAGGAATGAAATGCAATTCCTTCGAAATCTTTGTTGCTAGCTCGTTCTTTCGAAAGACCATGACATAAAATGCAAACTTATAAGGTGTGATAATGGCTGTTGCTGCCTCTACTGCAATGTTTCTTAACATTGATCGGGTCATAATTAATAATAAGATCCTTCTGGTTTACACTACGTCAGAAATGATGTGATGTTCCGTACTTTCTTCATATTTTTACTGTTCTGGTTGTAGCCATCAAATTTTCTCATCGTTGGGTGTTTGTTTTCAAGTGAGAGTTTTACACGCTTGATTGTTTTTTTTTTGTGCGCTCATTTGTCACGTCCTTTTATCCATCCATTTCAGCAATATGTTTACCCCTTGCTTTCCCAAATCTGTCCTCCCACCCCCTCCAAGGGTTTCCAAAACCTTTTCCCTACCACCTTCACTTCGCACCACTCAACTACCAACACCGACCACCAACCTTCCCCAACACCACTGCTGGCGCCGGTGCCCACCCTTCACCCATAATCGGGCGACTTTTGCCACCCCCACCCTGAAAGCCTTGACGAAATTCCCATCACCACCACTTAACACCCACATCCACCATTGAAAACTGCTCACCGGTTCGTGTATGAGTCATCAATTCAGATCCGGTTAACTTTCCCAAGTCTACCCAAAGGTATATGAATACATGTAGTCAGGTCATTTTGGTTCGCAAGAATTTGGATCGAGGCATATCAATTTAGGGTGCACTATTATTAAGTTATTTGGAGATATAAAATAACATTAGTTTTAAACCGGTGAACTTCACGGGCTGTTTTATAATTAGATGATTACCTTCAAGCTAATACACCGTATATTGTTAATAAATTGAAAGTCATATTAGCTAAAGTGAATCTTATCTTATATAAATATAAAACACAACAAATTAGAGCTGGTTTTTTTGTGTGAATATGTTAGAGTTGGTTATGTGTATAATTCTTATTTCAGATTATTTTATCAAAATGATAAGTTATTTAAAATATGACTGAGATATAGACCTGTCGAATTTTGACCCAACCCACCATTTAAAAATCAATTTTAAATATATTTGTGATTATATTTAGTACTTTAAATTTCAAACACCATTTAAAAATCAATTTTACATAACTTTTATAATTTGTAATAATAAAATAATTTTTAAAATAACTTAATTTCTATAATTCTTCCAATATAATTAACGTAAACATTGAATAAGAATATTTATATTAAATAGGTTTTAATTTTAAAAAAAAAAAATATTATAATTTATAAAAGGCATTAGTTACTAATTTCTGACCCGTATTATGACCCTAACCCGACTCGTGACCCGTATGACCCGACTCATATTTGACCCGACATGTATGTTAATCCGCCTGACCTGTTTGATAGGTCCACTAAGACATTCAGACAACTTAGAGGATATATACCAGAAAGTCAATCTTAAATTGTTAATAAACTGAAAGTCATATGAAAGTCAATCTTAAATAAAATGTGAAACACAACAAATTAGAGTTGGTTATGTGTACAATATATATATATATATATATATATATATATATATATATATATATATATATAGAGGCCGGATCCGGTGAGGCACCTCATTATGGCGAGGCGGCCGGTCTCACCAAAATAAATCTCGGTGGAGGGCCACGCATTTAGCTGTTTCAAAATTTTCCCTTTCCTGAAAAAATCTCTTACTGCAGCCACCACGTCCTTGCCAATTTCTCCCCATGCGTCTTTGAAGAACCCACTTGTATAACCATCTGGGCCAGGGGTTACTCATTAATTCATTATCACGTTATTTGAATCCATTACTATTGACAAAATCCACATTCATTCACAGCTTTACAAATGGGTCAAATACAAGCAAAGAATGAGTATACAAACGAGATGAATTTCATTGAAAATGGATGCATTTTTCTTGAAAAAGCAGTTGCTCTTAGCGAGAGGGCAAAATACGGGATCAGGCAGCGAAAATACTATCAATCGACGAAATTGAGAAGGCTACAAACAACTACGATCCGACTCTTGTTCATGGTAGCAAGCAATCAAAGATCTTTAAAGGCGTCATAGATGACCAAGTCGTAGCTATCAAATCCCTAGAGATTTTCAATTTGAACCGCGACCTCGTTGACCTTTACTTAACTGAAGCCGCGACATCAATGGTCATGAATCATGAAAATTTGGTTAAGATCTATGGAAGTTGTCTTGAGACTTGTATACCGATAATGGTGTACGAGTATATTTAAACTGGGCTTGTGACGGAGAAATGTGATGTTTATAGTTTCGGGGTTTTGTTGTTGGAACTGTTAACAGGAAAACATTCTATTACGATGGCCATACGCAATAACAAAAATTTAGTTGATGATCAAGTTTCACTTCAGGATGCCACTTGGAGCACGGTGTATCATTATGCTACTCCGAATCCCGATTTGCTCTCTCAAATCATAGGCAATGTCGAGAAGTCGATAATTACCTCTAGTTTAACCGTCCTCCCTGTCATTGTACTATTCCCTCTTGTTCTCTGTCATTACCTCTTTTCTTTTTGGACAATTCAATGAATTTAACCCACTGGTTGAGTTTTATTGATCCTAAAATCTCTCTTTTTATGAGTTTAATCAAAGGTAAACAAATGAATTAGACGAAGGGAGTATAAAGTAACATTCCTCTATTACCATTACCAATTTTCTACCTCACTAGCTTTTTTAAAACTTGGTCATTATAGGTGTTAGGAATCACCTATTTTGTTCTTTGCCTTATTTTGTGAATCTCAGTCCTTATTTTGTGAATCTCATACATTATTCAGTGAATCTTAAGGCTTGTTTTGTGAAACTTGATCATCATAAGTGGTTAAAATCACCTATTTTGCTCTTTTCTTTATTAGGTGAATCTCAGACTTTGTTTTGTGAATCTCAGACCTTGTTCAGTGAATCTTAGAGGTTGTTTTGTGAAACATGGTCATCATAAGTGGTTAAAATCACGTTTTTTGCTCTTTTCCTTGTTTGGTGAATCTCATACCTTATTTTGTGAATCTCATACCTTATTCAGTGAATCTTAAGGCTTGTTTTGTGAAACTTGATCATCATAAGTGGTTAAAATCACCTATATTGCTCTTTTCTTTATTAGGTGAATCTCAAACTTTGTTTTGTGAATCTTAGACCTTGTTCAGTGAATCTTAGAGCTTATTTTGTGAAACATGGTCATCATAAGTGGTTAAAATCACGTTTTTTGCTCTTTTCCTTATTTGGTGAATCTCAGACCTTATTTTGTGAATCTCATACCTTATTCAGTGAATCTTAAGGCTTCTTTGTGAAACTTGATCATCATAAGTGATTAAAATCACCTATTTTGCTCTTTTCTTTATTAGGTGAATCTCAGACTTTGTTTTGTGAATCTCAGACCTTGTTCAGTGAATCTTAGAGCTTGTTTTGTGAAACTTGGTCATCATAAGTGGTTAAAATCACGTTTCTTGCTCTTTTCCTTATTTGGTGAATCTCAAGCCTTATTTTGTGAATCTCATACCGTATTAAGTGAATCTTAAGGCTTGTTTTGTGAAACTTGATCATCATAAGTGGTTAAAATCATCTATTTTGCTCTTTTCTTTATTAGGTGAATCTGAGACTTTGTTTTGTGAATCTCAGAGCTTGTTCAGTGAATCGTAGAACTTGTTTTGTGAAACTTGGTCATCATAAGTGGTTAAAATCACGTTTTTTGCTCTTTCCTTATTTGGTGAATCTCGGACTTTGTTTTGTGAATCTCGGACCGTGTTTTTGAATCTTAGAGGTTGTTTTGTGAAACTTGGAATATGACTTGCACAAATAAGTTCATTTCCAGCAGACCAATTGATCATATACAGCATCAGATAAGTTCAATCTTAAATTTACACATATATCAATCTTAAATTTACCGTAATATAAGTTCACTGACACTGTCAATGCCAATTATTGTACGCGGCTTGGCTTTGCTTCAATAATCAAAGATGATCTGTAGGGAACTCAACAACGCAATGTCAGACCCGACCTCCGGTCTTAAATTTACAGTATATAGGTTCATCAAAACAGTCAATGCAAAAATTCACAGGACCAAAGTGATTAATAAATAACATTATATATCCTACATAAATATTTCCACGCACAAAGTGATAATATATTCTTACATTCTACATAAATAAATACATTCCATTACAATACAATCCTAAATTCCAAGTTCCGACTTAAAAAGAAAAGGTCTGTCCTAAAGCGGATTCCAACTTGTACAGTCGGCAGCCTCTTTAAAAGATGCGCAAATTTCGATGCCATAATGTTCTCCTTCAATGGTCACATAATATGGTTCCTCGAGATCAAACTCGAATTCTGCCAACCCGCATATAGAATCACCAACACCGTCAATGCCGCATACGCTAAGGTCTCGCCCGATAATCAAATCCGCATCACCGGAACAACAAGAATGTTGTTATAAGTAACCCAAATAAGTTATCATTCCCAATGGAATATGACTTGCACAAATACTACTGATACCTCCAGGTAACTAATTATAGTTCTACTACTGCTTCTACGACATAAAAAAGGATCCGAAAGCGTGCTCAACAAAATAAATTTCATACAACCCAATAATAGAAAACATAAATATTACTGATATACATATAATTCTTTGGGATCTGAACTAATGAATGCTTTGATGTGCACTAGGAGCTGGAAACTTGGGTACAATAAGCATTGACAAGGTATATACCATTCCTAAATCAGCAAGATTGTTAAGACGGTACTGATACACCAGAAACTCCAGTTTAACGGAACTCAATCTACACTGAGAAATTCCCAGGAGCTTTCATCACAATCGGTTTGCACCACTATGATTAATTGCAACAGTGAACCAACCAAGGGCAAGGGAGAAGATTCAATCAAAATGATCGCATCATGATCGCATTAGCTTGCTTAATTCAAACATCACCCATCTTAATCACCTTATGCAATCACGTTGCAAGGTTGTTTACCTTTAAATGCACAGTTTCAGGCAGTTAGGCCCTGACATATACCGATCAGAATTACATAAAAAGTTAATCGTGGCGAAACTCGCACTACATGAGTCAAGACAACTATGAACTATGATGAATTAAATACAATGCCACTATGCAATTCAAAGATCAGCTCGAAAGATTATCTGAGTTCTATTGATAAGAGGACAGCCTTATCCAAGGCAGTGACAAAGTAAATCAATGAACACTGAACAGCGCGAAAACAACCCATCAAACTGGTTCAGTTGTCCGTTGAGGCGTACAGGAGTACAGGGTGTCTAGAACAGCAATAGGCCTACAGGGATGTGAACTGTGAAGAACAGACATATGCTAATAGTAATGCTCTCTATCAATTTTGCACATCTGAGTACGGATTTGGCTAACTCATCCTCAATGTTATTGTATTTAAGTTTAATACACTAGATTCTTAAATTAACTAGGCTATATGAGATTCGAACTCATACCTTTGTGCAAGATTTGCACATTGCTCTCCCATTTGAGCTAATAGCCGTTAAGATATACGAGTATATAACAAAGATTAAATAAGGGGAACCTTAAGCTAATAGCCTTTAGATATGAAACAATGAAAAGCCTAACCTGCGATTGAGTGTCAATGTGATGAACAGCCCTAGATTCATTACCATATGACTCCGTGATTGTAGAACGGGCATCAGGAACGAACTTCTGAAAGTCTCTCTCACAGCTGCCTGAAGTGAGATTCTTGTTACTTTCATTGACAGCCATACAATTATTGCTCCGTCCATAAACGTCTTGTTGTTCAGTTCCAGAATTTAGGCCACATGGATCGCAACTAGGAAAGTCAAAACCACAATTGAATTCATCATAAAACACCAAATATTTGATGACTCATCTTAAATTCGACCTCTTATACTGCCATACGTAGGAACTGTTGAGGTAATTATCACTGGATTAATGTTGTAAGATTCCAAAAGAGTGTTTTAGACGGAAACCTGAATTAGGATTAGGTAATTCAGTTGGCTCTGCCTGACTCCAGGTATGTCCTTAGTCTAGAGATTCTGACATACAGACTCGTCCTATAACTAATCGCAGTAAAACTAGTAGATTCCCATTCTCTGTCTTGTAAGGTACCGGCTGAATCATACTCATATCCTCATTAGGAATGTATATTGGACCATATTTTCTCCAAGTTTCACCTAAATTTGAGGTTACCTGAACAAAGGTTCAGGGAAAAAATTGACAAAAAAAAAAAAAAAAAGGCGAACGATTTTTATCTTGTGAATTCTTTGCCTTAGGCACGCCGATATATACAACATTACCCAAGGCTGTTTCCGGAACACATAATGAAACTTGCGTTGTTGCATTAAATGACTGCTACTTCACAATAAAAATAACTGCTCAACCAGTTTTGTTCAGGTAAAAGTTTCCCAAAAAGAACCATAAATTTGTAATAGGACGCCTAGAAACGGAAAATGTAAACTTCGTATACCAATGTAATGAATTTGAAATAGAAGGCCAACTCAAATTGAAATCTATCTTATACTCGAATAATAATAGACCAAAAAAGAATACAACTACTACTGTATTGAAAGCTGTTTTAACCAGCTCCCTGCTCGATCCACGAAAGCAATCAGAAATATGAGAGACCAACACAGCATGCTCGACCCGTCTATCTTCAACGAATCAGAACAGCATGCTACAACTAACGTTTCAGGTTTAACTTATCTCAAGCTTTACCAACAAAGAGCGGATAAACTAAGTTCACTTCTGACTCACTCTCAGTTGTACTCCTACAGAATAGAGATAATCAATGCTAATTACCTTTCCTTGATCATACATACAAAATCACCATTTGTTAAGTTACCATTAAGAAAAAAGTTGTAATCTACAGAAACGGAAGTCCTAAGATGGATCATCTTCAACGCTTCCTCAAAAAACAAGGTTATATCAAAAACTTGCAAGAGTACAGTTCCTTTACCGAAATTGTAAAAAAATCATAAATACAAGGTTAACTTACTGCCCTCCTAGTCCTAAGTCCTACCTACAAGGTTATAAACTGAAAATTGTGAAAACGGTCAATTAAAAACTCAACAGTCTCTAAATAACTCATCATTTCCTCTAAGAAATAAAACCTGAGACATAACACAATCTCCCAAGACTAGTACATTCGCCATTACTAGTTTCATCTACAGCAGCACTCTAAAACTTTGGTTAAAAACCTCCAAGCCAGATTAGATTAATTCGCTAAAACATGAGATATATCGTAAGAGAGATGATCTCAACTCCCCATTAAGTTACCAACAAGCTGGATCATGCAACAAAACCAAAATAACCTCAAGGTAAGAGATGTTATTACTAGGACACCAATCAATCATAAGCTGTATTATTGATGCCACCTTACCTTCCATAATCAGACAAAATCGAAATCGAGGTAGTAAATAGTTAAGAAAGGGAAATGAACATACGAAGAAGCAGAGAAATCGACTTCAATTGATTTTATGCGTTCCTACTGCGCTCGATTATGCTTACAAAATGATCAAAACCTGCATAAGAACAGTGATAATAAGTAATGAAAGTAGTTTAGCGAAAATTTATCAAATTAAATCAGTAATTTATCAAATTATATAAGTAATGAACAGCGATAATAAGTAATCGAAATGAAAAAATAGATGATCGAAATTACCGGATCATAATAGCGGTGGAGAAGCTTAGTGATAATGGCGGTCGAAAAGCTCGGTGATAATGGCGAAGATGGAGTGAAGATGGAGCTCAGTGAAGATGAGTTAGAAGAGAGAGAGAAAGGGCGTAAATGAAATGTGTGTTTTGGTTAGGATAATATAGAGGGACATGTGGCATCATCTGGTGAGTTTATAATTTTTAGATCTGACGGTTTAGGATGGGTCCAGCCGCCTCACCCTAAGAAGGGTGCCTCACATGATTCAATCTCTCTCTCTCTCTCTCTCTCTCTATATATATATATATATATATATATATATATATATATATATATATATATATATATATATATATATATATATATATATATATATATAAATGAGATTTAATGAGTCCACCTAAATTCATTGAGTCCATAAGTCCTCTTAAGGGTCATTGAAAAGATAGGATGGAGGGTTGAGATTGAAGGGGAAAAGGGAGGGATTAATGCTAAATGGAGGGGATTGAAGCTACTTAATCACTTTCCCTCACTAGCTTCACTAATCAACCACTAATTTTACTATATAACATTTATTTTTCACTCACTTCTCTCTCATCTCACACAATTATCATTCCTCTCATCTCTCTAAAAATAAAAAAAAATTCAATTCCTCTCAAAAATCCAACAAAAATCAAAAACCAAATAATTCAAAAAAATCAAAAAAAAAAATTTCCCCCTCATTCACTCATTATCCTCGTCAGTCATCACCCACCACTGACACACCCGCCACCACCACGACACACCACCCACCACTCACACACTCGCCACCACCACCACGACGCACCTCTTCTGCCGGCCACTCACACACCACCATCCACCCACACACCCAAAACAAGATCCACCACTACCACAAACCACCAAGTTTTCAGATCCACACCACCAACAACAACCCCACCTCCTCTGTCGCCTCTCTTCTACTGCCGCCTCCCGTCCACTCCCGTGCACAAGCCACCGTCCTTCCTACTGCCTTCCTCCGACCACAGCCCGAAACACCTCCTCCCGCGCCCTTTTTTTTTCCAGATCTGAGCCACCCACAACTACAACCATCACCTCCTCCACACGCCACTCATCGCCGCCACTGCTCTCCTCTTCCTCTCCCGTTTGCGCTCCTTTCTCTCCTCCTCTGCCGCGGTGCTACTGTCGCCCTCCACCACCACGACAAGATCCTCCTATTTTCAACTATTCTTCATCGTTTTTTTTTTGTTGAGTGGTGGTGGATGTGGTTTTTGGTTTGTTTTTTGTTTATGGTTTTCAGATCTTGGGTTTACTTGTTTTGTTTTCAGTTTTAAACGTTTTTTTTTTGGTCTTGTTTTATATTTTTAGATCTCGTCTTTTAAAAATTCGTCTTCTTTTATATTGTGAGATACTTTTATATCTTCAAAATAGATACACTCAAAAAACTTTTTTAAAATTTTTAGATCTACTTTTATTTTTAGATCTATAAAATAGATACTTAGTCTTTTTAAGATTTATTTTTGTTATTCGTTAATGTTATTGTTATTGTTCCAGATTTATACTCGTATTTTTTTACATTTACACTTGTATTTCTTTATATTTACACTCATATTTCTTTACGTTTACACGCATTTTTCAGATTTATACTTACAATTCTTTACATTTACACTCATATTTCTTTACATTTACATGCATTATTCAGATTTACACTCGTATTTCTTTACAGTTACACTCGTATTTCTTTACATTTACACTCATATTTCTTTACATTTACACTTGTATATCTGTACATTAACTACATTTACACTTGTTAAAATTATATAGATTTGCACTCATATTTTGTGTGGATATGAGTTGGTGGTGGAGTACGACGGTGGTGGTGTTTTTTGGTAGTCGGATTAAAGTTTTATTCGTAAAGGACAAAAGTTACACTTATAAAGGACCAAAGTCACACTCAAAGGACCAAAGTTACACTCTCAAACCTTCAAATTTACACTTAAAATACTACATTTACACTCATAAAACACCACATTTACACTCGTAAAACATTAAATTTACACTCGTTATATGTTAAAATTATAAAAATTCAAAATTTCCGTCACAAAAAATCAAATTTACACTTTTAAAATGTTACATTTACACTCGTAAAACATCAAATTTACACTTGTAAAATGATAAAATTATATAAATTCAAAATTTCCGTCACAAAAAAAATCAAATTTACACTCTTAAAACGTTACATTTACACTCTTAAAACATCAAATTTAGACTTGTAAAATGTTAAAATTATATAAATTCAAAATTTCCGTCACAAAAAAAAAATTAAATTTACACTCTTAAAATGTTACATTTACACTCGTAAAACATCAAATTTACACTTGTAAAATGTTAAAATTATATAAATTCAAAATTTCCGTCACAAAAAATCAAATTTACACTCTTAAAATGTTACATTTACACTCGTAAAACATCAAATTTACACTTGTAAAATGTTAAAATTATATAAATTCAAAATTTCCGTCACAAAAAATCAAATTTACACTCTTAAAATGTTACATTTACACTCGTAAAACATTAGATTTACACTTGTAAAATGTTAAAATTATATAAATTCAAAATTTCCGTCACAAAAAATCAAATTTACACTCTTAAAATATTACATTTACACTCGTAAAATGTTAGATTTACACTTGTAAAACTCATACAACATTACATTTACACTTTTGAAATCTGAAACTCAAAACTGATTAATTAGGGGCTAGAGAGAGAAAGAAAAATTAATTAGTGTATAGAAATTTGATTAGTGAAATAATTTTTTTGTTAATTTCAATCTCAACCATCCATCTCAATCCAACCATCCACATTTTTTTCCTTTTCTTTTTAATGGTCCTTAATCAAATGCATCTCAACCATTCATTGAGTCCATCCAAAGGCCCTTAGAGGGACTTATGGACTCAATTGGAGAGGAGGACTCATTAGAACTCCTATATATATATATATATATATATATATATATATATATATATATATATATATATATATATATATATATATATATATATATATATAGATTTAGGATCCGGTGAGAACGACCACTCGGTGAGAACGGTGAGAAGGATATCTATAATAAAACTTCACGCGCGTTTTTAGTTGCTCACAATCAAAATTTATCTTTCATTCTCTCCCAATCACATTTCTCCTAAAATCTTAACCACCCTTGACATCCCTCATCACCACCTACCACTTTGCCGTCGTCACCTACCTCCTTGTCGTCGTCTCCGGCGACGATCACCAACTCCGGCGACGATCACCAACTCCGGCGAGCACAAGTGACAGATGCGCCATCTCTAACGCCATCAGACACCGCATTTACCCCTCAAATTAAAATCACACAAATTAAAAAAAATTGGTGATTTAGTGTTTGATTTTAGGGAAAATAGAGCAGCGACAACACAATCGCGAAATTCCCATAAATTTTGAATCCTAAATCATCATCTTCGTTTGTTACCACTGCAATGCTCGTAATTGTGTTGTTAATCAGCGCAATTTCCGAATTTAGGTTTTGGTGTTAGTTCGGAATTGATCGATTGAAGAATCTTGGTCGTTAAATCTACGATTTCTTCAAATCCGATGATGCCAAATTGACACGCTTCCTGTCGTTATCCTCACAGATGACCAGGGGCGTCACAAGGTGGTCGGCGAGGTAAGATATGCATGCACTGGAAAGTAATTGTAGCACGCCAGAGTTTACTGTCGAGAGTCAGTTGAACGATACTTCTCTGGTTGACGTCGATGTTTGCAGGCAACGAATTAGTGTGGTGGTGGTCATGGGTGTTGGTTGAGTTGCTATTGTTATTGTTGGTGGTGGCGGCATGGTTGTTGGTGGTACGGGAGTTCAAGTGGGAGGTTGAGAGAGAGAGAGATGACGATGATGGCGATGCAGTACAGGGAGAGCAATAGCGGAAGCAGCGGGGGGAAAAGGAGGAGGAGGAGTGGCGGTAGCAGGGAAGTATGTGAGGTACACGACGGAGCAGGTGGAGGCGTTGGAAAGGGTTCTCGTTTCAATGTGCCTGGTTGGGTGGGTTCACACTTGATGTTTTTTTTTTCAAATACTCGCTGTTACTGATATTCTTCTAGCAATTTTCGAATTTCTTACCTTGGCCTATGGCTCCTATTAACTCATTTCCCTCCGCCATTGCCTTTGTTAAGAGCTCACAACTTTTTCTTATGGTTATTCCCACTGATATGCTATTGGAGATTTGGACACTCAATGTTACAAGTTTTACAGCTGAACAAATGTGAAGTATTAGCCAATCCTCGCTCATCTTTTATTGCCTTCTCTAGATACTGCTCTTTCTTCTTATGGCGCTTTCCTGCTCTTGTGCTGCTTCTCAATGTTTTTGTGTATCTAGTAGATAATTTGTATTTTTGTATCTAGCGCGGGGAAAAATGTACCTAGCACGTAAAAAAAATGTATCTATAATATTGTAAAATATACCTAGAATTTATGTAAAAAGTGAATCTATGATAGTCTAAAGTATACCTGAGATTTAGTTTTTAGAACAAAAAATGTATCTACATTGTCAGAAAATGTATCTAGAATTTATGGAAAATTGCGAATTATCATGAATCCATAACGGTATTTAATGTTATGTACACGATACTTAATTCAATGAAAGGAAAAAAGAAGAGACTATGTTGCCAACTTACACTGGAAATGCAAATGACTGACCGTTTGCATCAGAATGGTGAGGAGATGCACCGGCTGAAGGAGGTATTTCATCGGACACAGTTCTACCTTTTCTTTTTTTCTGTAATTACTGGCTTTGGTTCAGAAGTTACAGTAGCCTCATTAACCTTAGGCGAACTTTTTACCTCAACATCAGGTGGTCTGTTAACTACAACAGGTGGAGGTGTTGTAGATGCCTTAAAATGATTAGCGATAATCTGTTCTCCTGATTTAGGTGTAACCGGGGGAGGCATAGGCGTCATTTGCTCCTTGGGTTTCTGTTCCCCTGGTTTGAGCACGATTCTAGGTGAAGGCGGAGGGAGTTCTCCTGATTTCCGCATATCACCAGGTCCTGGTCCTGGTCCGTACATACCAAGTTCCCCGATTTCAAAGAACCGATTAAAGCGGTCCCTAGTGAAACTCATATTCCCAGTATGAATACTGAACAATGATTCATTAGAAGCCATGCTCCAATCCTGGTTTGGGGTGCCTGATTTGTTGCTGGCAAAAACACGAGATGGAATCCTATAACCCGACTCATCTGGAGGTTGCTCCATCACCTGAGTTGGAGCTGTTTCTAAAGTTGATGCACTACCAGGAGAATTTTTGCTGGACTGTTCATTATCAAGAGCAAAGCTACCTACAAGATATCAAAACCCGTCATTATAAAATATTAGGCAGTCAAAATAAAATCGCAGGTTTCATTTATAAATACTCGTATTTTCCTAGTTTACGTGTTAATGAACTTACCATGATCATTTATGTCTAGTTGATATGGATCTTCAAATGAAAATTCAGAGGATGCAGATTTGACTGATGATGCAAATGAAACAGAAGACGACCGTAGTCTGTCTTCTTGAATTGAATGTTCACCTTCTTTAGTGACGGTTGTTTCAGCTACAGTTTTAGTTTCCATCACTTGACAAACAATAACTTGAAGCTTTTTCCAATGTTCATGAATATGTGTTGAGATAATAGGTTATCACGCAACACACTGAAAAGAAACATGAACAGAAACGTAAAGAATCAGTTGAATCGAAGAAAGTATTTTACAAGTTATATTAGCATGTAGATACAATAACGTCACTATTTTGAATAACTCCCATCTAATCATCTAATGCATATGCATGGTCAATTGTTCATTGTCTTCAATAAAGTATTAATTAGTTAACAAAACTTGTTCATACAAACAAGTTTTTCAATTTTGCACAAATCATTGAAATGTGTTATCTATCTTAACAACTAAATCTACAAAAGATAATTCAAATGTCTCAAAGACTCATTTTTTATGCGGCCGTGTATACACAAGTTTCACAGCTGAACAAATGTGAAGTATTAGCCAATCCTCGGTCATCTTTTACTGCCTTCTCTAGATACTGCTCTTTCTTCTTATGGCGCTTTTTGCTCTTGTGCTGCTTCTCAATGTTTTTGTGTATCTAGTAGATAATTTGTATTTTTGTATCTAGCGCGGGAAAAAATGTACCTAGCACGTAAAAAAATGTATCTATAATATTGTAAAATATAGCTAGAATTTATGTAAAAAGTGAATCTATGATAGTCTGAAGTGTACCTGAGATTTAGTTTTTAGAACAAAAA
This sequence comes from Silene latifolia, assembly GCF_048544455.1. Classification (NCBI taxonomy): domain Eukaryota; kingdom Viridiplantae; phylum Streptophyta; class Magnoliopsida; order Caryophyllales; family Caryophyllaceae; genus Silene; species Silene latifolia. The sequence continues at coordinate 40,457,161 of NC_133529.1, forward strand.
ATGTATCTACATTGTCAGAAAATGTATCTAGAATTTTTTTAAAAAAAGTGTATCTACAATAGATTAAAGTGTACATTTTTACGTGCTAGGTACATTTTTTCCCAAAAAAAAAGTGTATCTACATTCTTAAAATGCGTATATAGAATTTTGGTAAAAAAAAGTGTATCTACTTTAGTTAAAAGTGTATATGAGATTTGGTAAAAAAAAAAAAAAATGTATCTACATTCTTAAAATGCGTATATAGAATTTTGGTAAAAAATGTACCTACTTTAGTTAAAAGTGTATATGAGATTTGGTAAAAAAAAAAAAAAAAGTGTATCTACATTCTTAAAATGCGTATATAGAATTTTGGTAAAAAATGTACCTACTTTAATTAAAAGTGTATATGAGATTTGGTAAAAAAAAAAAAAAAAAAAGTGTATCTGCATTCTTAAAATGCGTATATAGAATTTTGGTAAAAAATGTACCTACTTTAGTTAAAAGTGTATATGAGATTTGGTAAAAAAAAAAAAAAAAAAAAAGTGCACCTTTTATATATATTCTAATGTATCTAGTGCGTTCTCACCGAATGGTCGTTCTCACTGGATCCCACCTCTCTCTCTATATATATATATATATATATATATATATATATATATATATATATATATATGTATATATATATATATATATATATATATATATATATATATATATATATATATATATATATATATATATATATATATACATATACATATATATATATATATATATATATATTATTTTCATAAATTATGAGTTCAAATCATGACTGAGATATATAAACCTATCAAATTTTGATCCGACCCCATCCGTTTTTTCAAGGTTATGACTCAAAAATCTCGAGTCGTAACCTATTTGATCCGAACCCAAAATTATCCCTTAATTTAAGGTTGAAACCCGACTTGAACATGTCAAACCATAGAGCAAAGATAAATAAAGATTTTTAGTTAAATATTAATATTTGTATATTATATTTGAAAAATAATTAAAAAAATATTAGTTGAAGTAATTGAAATTTTCTTTCAATATAATTATTGTAAACATCAATATGATTAAAATGCTAATATTAAATATGCTTTAGATTTTTAAACAATATTTTTCCGATCTATAAAAAGGCGTTATATAATATTCCCTCCGTACCACACCAGTGGTAACATGGTAAAAAATGGGATATTTAAGAAAAGATGGTAAAAGTAGGGGCAAAGATGGAAAGTAAACTGAATATAAGGGATTAAATTATTGGGTTGGTGAGTGGGCCACAAGTGGTCATTGTGTAAATATAAAGAGAATATAAGGGTATTATTGTAAAAAAAAATAGCCCATTTTTTAGTATGTTACCATTGGTGTAGTACGGCCGTATTAGGTAAGTGTAACCATTGGTCTGGTACGGAGGGAGTAATTATTGACATGTACACTAACCCTAACCCAACCCGTGACTCGTATGACTCAACCCGTATTTGAAATTTTGAATTGACGCAGTCCGTGTGATCCGAACCGCCCGGCCCGTTTTATTGGTCATTGAGATATTTAGACAACATAGAGGATATATAACCTCACTTAATTGGTGAAAAAAATTAATGGGGAAAAAAATCCGAAATGAAACCGCTTATAATTTAAAGTACCGTATCTTCTACTGAAATAAACTAAAAAGATAGATGACAATTACTCCATATTGGAATTAAAAGACTAAATCATTACTTATAATGGTAGACACACTAGACAGTCTACCCTTCTACCCTCGTATACACATTAAAAAGTTATCGGGGAAAAAAAAATAATGAAACATGTAAAGTGTATTCACATATTATAGAGTAAGACGACCTCAACTATAAAACTGTCCATGTATTTTTGTTAAAGGAAAAAAAACATCCAGTTTTCTTAATAAATAAAGTGTCTTTTTATTTAATGAGACCGTCTTAAACAATCATAAATTATACAATAAGAGGATCTCACAACATGAGACAATCTATTTAAACAATAAAAAAAAAACAAATTCTTTTAATTGTAACAACCCGGATTATAAAACAAAGGAAAAACTTATATAAAATGAATATCAGAGTACGATACTGACAAAAGGGTCAAGGTGGCGGAAACACCTGACCAATCCGGTTCGCTACTAACTCCAAACAAACTAATACATTATTCGAAAGGTTCTTAATACATTAAGTAAAGTCCTAATTTATTATTCATCTCGCCGCACAGAACTTCCCAGCAAGATATCATCCAAAACAGCAACAATCTGAACAACCTGAGAAGGGGGTCGACAATCAGTCGGGAGTAACTAGATGCTCTCCCAGTCATGTTTACAACAATTGAATATAATCAACAATCATTAACAAATGAAATGTAAAACCAGTAAACATGCGAGACCATCTATACTCATGAAAGACCCAACCAAGCTTACCATGACTTTACCAATATTAACGGACGCAATCATGCAACCCTAGACCATATGCAACCACTAGACCATGAATACTTACAAGACTAGTAGTGACAAACGACCCACAACAACCTAAGGCACAAAGCTAGCATTGAAGCATAACAAACATGGTGACACACAATCCACAGCAACAGAAGGCACAAAGCTAGCAATCAAAGCATAGCGAATAGAGCGAACGCCTGTTAGAGCGTATAACCACTGCCTCTAACTTGCCAGAGCGTATAACCACTGCCTCTAGCTGACGGAGCGTATAACCACTGCCTCCATCGGTGCTATGTATAGCGTATAACCACTGCCTATATGTCTAAGACCTGGCCAGACTCTCGGTAAACCGAACGACACTCGGGGAACAGAGCGTATAACCACTGCCTCTGCCCAATCCCGAACACAGACCAAATAAACCCCGCATCAACGGGTGGCTTTGGTTCATTCCGATAGCACATAACCGTAACTACCGTAATCTATTCAAACTAGCCAACAAACAAATGAACAGTATAACCGACTGTACTAACATGCGTGAACAACATCACGACTCAACTCATAGGATAGTATAACTGACCATCCTACTTATCATATGAACAAGAGTAACCAAAGATATATACAACACAAGGACATAACACGTTGAACACGATACAACATATGAAACAAGCATAAGCAACCAATGTTATAGTAACTTCAGCTATAACTTTAACATTAACAATTCAATGTTATAGTAACCCTAACCGTAACAAAAACTCTGGATGCGAGGTTATAGTAACCTCTACTATAACTTCAGTAAATACAACTCGGAAGTTATACTACCTCATCCATAACCTTGACACGAAACCCAAAGTCATACTAGCAATAATCATAACCTTGAGCCATAATCTCGGGGTTACATTAGTTACAGCCATAACCTTGACTCGCACTTCAATGTTATAGTAGGTCCAGCCATAACTAGAGTAGCTACCCAAAGTTGTATTAACTTAAGCCATAACGCTTGAATCATCATCAATGTTATACTAGCTTTAGCTATAACTTTGGAGAGAACCCTTGGCCGCCTATCATGCCGCCACTAGGGTTTATTCGTAAACCCTAATTACGCTCATGACACCCATAATAAACACATAACCAACATATGATTAATGCATAAAAACATATACAAACATGCGAAAACATAATTAACATGATAATAAATAATCTAACACGTACCAATCATACAAGACAATCATTAAATCATACTAATTACATCAATTGGCATAAACACAATTAAAAGAAAACACCTAGTTACCTTATTAAGCAAATAACCCTAAAGATCGTCTTCAACGATATAAACGTCTTCTCCTGGAGCAACTTCCACGCCTTCATAGAAATCATCCACGTGCCAAAGATAACGAAACTAATAAATATACTAATATATATATATATAAACTATAAAACTATAAAAACTACGCGAAACATAAAAACTTACGAAGAAGATAGATAAATCCAAGAAGTAGGATCGATCTAAGCACGAAGAACGATGAAGAACGAAGGAGGAAGAAAGACGGCACGAAACCCTAGGTGAGGGTGGCGCGCGGCACGAGGAGGAAGAGAGGAGGAGAGAATTAGGTTTAGGGTTTTGTGAGATTATGAGAAAAGAAGAGCAAGGGTTTGGTTTCCCTTCATATTTATAGAGAAGCTCATGGGTTTATTCTAGGTTTAGGCCCAAAACTCACCCATCAACACTAAGATTCACGTGAGACCCAAGGAGGAAACGGATCTTCACCGTTTTTCAAGCCCAACGAGCCCAAAAGACGACAAACGGATATTTTCCCGAAAATAAAATATAAAATATGGGAAAATAAAATTATAGAATTATATTACGGAAATTAGGGGTGTTACAATCCAACCCCCTAAAAAGAAGTTTCGTCCTCGAAACTTGATAAGAGAACTACCTCACTCGAAAAGATGTGGATGCTTCTCTCGCATAGACGCTTCGGTTTCCCAAGTCTCTTGCTCAAACTTCTGACTTCTCCACAGAACCCGAACCAAAGGTACAATCTTATTCCTTAACCTCTTCTCCTGACGTTCCAAAATGCGTACAGGACGTTCCTCATAAGTCAGGTTAGGCTCAACCTCGATCACATCAGCCTGTAGAACATGAGAAGGATCACTGCGATAACGACGCAACTGCGACACATGGAAAACATCGTGAACCTTCGACAGATTCGGAGGTAAAGCCAACCTATAGGCTACCTCGCCAACTCTCTCGAGCACCTCATACGGTCCAATGTACTTAGGACTAAGCTTGCCCTTAAGCCCAAACCTCTTAACACCTTTCATCGGCGAAACCTTAAGAAAGACCTTGTCGCCAACCTCAAACTCAATCGGCCTACGCCGCAAGTCTGCATACGTCTTTTGTCGATCCTGGGCTGCCTTAAGCTTCTCGCGGATCAACCTCACTTGCTCAATCGATTCTTGAACCAACTCTGGGCCAAGAACGACAGCCTCACCAGAATCGTCCCAACACAAAGGACTACGACACTTTCTTCCATAAAGTGCCTCAAACGGAGCCATCTGAATACTAGCTTGGTAACTGTTGTTGTAGGAGAACTCCACAAGCGGTAAACTCTTCTCCCAACTAACTTGAAATTCCAAAGCACAAGCTCGCAACATATCCTCAAGCGTCTGAATCGTACGCTCAGTCTGACCATCAGTTGCAGCATGAAAAGCCGTACTCATCTTAAGCTCACTACCGAAAGACAACTGAAGCTTCTTCCAAAACTGAGAACAAAACCTCGGATCACGGTCGGAGATGAGATCCTTAGGAACCCCATGAAGACGAATGATCTCACGCTGATAAGCATTCGCTAGTTCCTCGAGACTCCAAGTCTCCTTCATTGGAATGAAATGCGCGACCTTAGTCAAACGATCAACCACGACCCAAATCGCATTCATTCCTCTCGGCGACCTCGGCAAACCCATAACGAAGTCCATCGAAATCGAATCCCATTTCCATGTGGGAATCTCCAAGGGTTGCGGTAGACCACCGGGTCTCGATGTTCGAACTTAACCTTCGACAAACCAAGCAACGACTCACAAACTCGGCGATCTCTTTCTTCATACCCGGCCACCAAAACTTTAGCTTCAGATCCTTATACATCTTATCACCACCAGGATGAACCGAATAGGGAGTACTATGAGCCTCTTTGAGAATCTTACATTTTAAGACCTCACAGCTAGGCACACACCAACGACCATGGAATCGTAGACCATCATCAGGTCCAACGTCGAAGTCTTTGGCACGTCCTTCGCTTATAGCGACTCGAACTCTTTCTAAGTATTCATCCTCTCTTTGCTTAACTCGGATCTCATGAAGGATCTCGGGTTCAGCAACCATCGCACTCAAATCTAAAGTACCAGGAAGAACTACCTCAAGGCTCATCTTCTGGAACTCTCGACTCAAGTCATCAGGTAACACCAACACGGATCTCATACCATGGCACACCTTGCGACTCAAAGCATCGGCAACCACGTTTGCCTTACCCTCATGATCTGCGATTCAATCTTGTAGTCGTTAAGCAACTCCAACCAACGTCTTTGCCTCATGTTAAGATCTTTCCGAGTGAAGATATACTTCAAGCTCTTATGATCCGTATAAAAGTTGCAAGAGACCCCATACAAGTAGTGTCGCCACAGCTTAAGTGCAAACACCACCGCTGCTAACTCAAGATCGTGAGTCGGATAGTTCGTCTCGTGAACTTTCAACTGACGGGACGCATAAGCCACAACTTTACCTTTCTGCATCAGGACACAACCCAACCCAAACTTCGACGCATCACAAAAGACATCGAACTCAACGCCATCTTTCGGTAGAGTCAACACAGAGCGGTAGTCAACCTCTTCTTCAACTCCCGAAAGCGGCCTTCACAAGCCTCGGTCCAAATGAACTTGGATTCCTTCTTCATTAACTGAGTCATCGGTCTCGCGATCTTAGAGAAGTCATGAACAAACCGACGATAGTACCCAGCTAGACCACGGAAACTCCGAACCTCATTCACATTCTTTGGACTTTCCCAATCGACCACGGCTCGAATCTTCGACGGATCAACCATAACTCCATCGCCAGATATCACATGACCCAAGAAGGTAACTTCCTTTAACCAAAACTCGCACTTCGAGAACTTAGCATACCACTTACGCTACGCGAGAATCTCAATATAACACGAAGGTGATTCTCGTGTTCAGCCTCATCTCTCGAGTAAATCAGTATGTCGTCTATGAACACCACGACACACTTATCCAAATACTCGCTGAAAGTGCGGTTCATCTGATCCATGAAAACGGCGGGTGCATTCGTCAACCCAAACGGCATCACCACGAACTCATAGTGGCCATACCTTGAACGAAAAGCAGTCTTAGGAATATCCTCATTCCTAACTGGAATCTGATGGTAACCTGACCTCAGATCGATCTTCGAGAACACACTCGCACCACGAAGCTGATCAAACAAATCCTCGATCCTCGGCAAAGGATACTTATTCTTGATAGTAACCTTGTTCAGCTCACGGTAGTCAATGCACAACCGCATACTACCATCCTTCTTCTTGACGAACAGAACAGGAGCACCCCACGGCGAAGCACTCGGTCGGATAAAACCCTTATCGATCATCTCCTCAAGTTGCTTCTTAAGTTCCTGTAACTCAGCTGGCGCCATACGATAAGGAGCTTTCGAAATGGGACCGGTTCCGTGTAGCAACTCAATCGGGAACTCTACATCTCGCTCGGGAGGAATACAGGGAGATCCTCCGGAAAGACATCGGGAAACTCCTTAACCACAGGGATCTCCTCTAACTTAGGCTCAACTGGAACACCGTGGACACTGCACAGATAGATCTGATGACCCTTTCTACCCATGTTAACCATCTTCATAGCAGAAACCCACTTGACCGTAGGTGTAACCCTAACACCTTGGTAAGAAACCCTCGAACCTGTGGGACTCTTAAGCACGATCTTCTGATCACGACACAGGAACCTAGCGTCATAGCGAGATAACCAATCCATACCCAAAATCACATCAAACTCTCCGAGTTTGAATTGGACGAGATCGGCAGGAAAGGATCGCCCCTGCGATATTGACAGTACGTCCTTGAAAAGAACGGAGCAAGAAACAATCTCACCCGTAGGAAGGGATATAGAGGTATGAACGGATGAAGAAGAAGAGAGTCCAGCACGGACGGAAAAGGATTCGGATACAAAGGACATCGATGCACCCGTATCAAAAAGAACAAAAGCAGATAAAGAGTGAACGAGAAAGGTACCCGTAACCACATCTGGATTAGCATCTGCCTCGGCAGACGACTCATAACGAACACTCGGCCGGTCTTGGGGCTTCAACCTTAGGAGTATCAAACTTAGGCTTCGGGGACAATCAACGAGCCTTGTGTCCGGAGCTTTGCACGTGAAACATGTGATAGGAGTACCAGGAGCACAACTCGTACCCGGGTGGTAAGCTTTTCCGCAACGAAAACACCATTCGTTTTTCTTGAACCGGTTTACGATCACGGGAAGCATACGGACGAGCCTCGAACACGCTCGCTTCTTCGGGAAGCGTAGGAGCAACATAAGGCCTCTTCACGAACTTACTCTTTGCACTCTCCTCGGCCTCGGTAGCAAGAACCGAATCATAAATGCTAAGAGCACGATCATAAGCCTGCTGGAAAGAAGTTGAAGGAATGCCAGACATAGCGATCCAGGACCTTAGGAGCTAGATTCTTCTCATAGCGACGAGTCCTCGAAACCTCGTCCATAGCTACGGAAGTAACGAAACGTGACAGCTTCACGAACTTGTTGGTGTACTCCTCGACGGTCATGGAACCTGCTTTGTCAGACGAAGGAACTCCGCTCCTTCGCACAAGCATCATCTCCTCGGGATAAAACCTTTTCTTGAGCCTCGAGAAAAGAGCCCAACCATATCCTGGTTGAACTTCCAAACCAGCTCTAGCAAGAGCCCACCAGTTGTCGGCCTCGTCCTTCAGATAATAGGTGGCGATATCCACCTTCTGATCATCAGGACATCCAGTAGCAAGGAACAACTTCTCGATCTCTCGAACCCAAGCCTCCAAAGCAGTAGGATCATTCGCACCATCATAAGTCGGAGGACGGTGACGAGCAAAGCGATCAAACACGGTCGGTTGCGGATGGTTGTTGTTGTTGTTGTTGTTATTGTTGTTGTTGAGGTGATTGGTGAAACCTTCGGCCATAGATGCCAAAGCAGCCTCAAGTCTCCTGATGCGATCGGTATCAGACTCACCATTTCCGTTGCGCACCATCTGCGAGAACGAAATCTCGTTATAAGTGGTAGAACCTAAGTACCACTCCAAACAACTACTCATACACTTTTCAAACATATGAAAACCAACCAATCCTATTGGTTTCTACCCCATTTACTCTCACTCATTAACTAGGTCATTTATTTTAGTTATCAACTAAGCGAGAGTTGGGAGCGTGTTCGCGTACGATACCAACCGTAACAACCCGGATTATAAAACAAAGGAAAACTTATATAAAATGAATATCAGAGTACGATACTGACAAAAGGGTCAAGGTGGCGGAAACACCTGACCAATCCGGTTCGCTACTAACTCCAAACAAACTAATACATTATTCGAAAGGTTCTTAATACATAAAGTAAAGTCCTAATTTATTATTCATCTCGCCGCACAGAACTTCCCAGCAAGATATCATCCAAAACAAAGAACAATCGAACAACCCGAGAAGGGGTCGACAATCGATCGGGAGTAACTAGATGCTCTCCCGGTCATGTTTACAACAATTGAATATAATCAACAATCATTAACAAATGAAATGTAAAACCAGTAAACATGCGAGACCATCTATACTCATGAAAGACCCAACCAAGCTTACCATGACTTTACCAATATTAACGGACGCAATCATGCAACCCTAGACCATATGCAACCACTAGACCATGAATACTTACAAGACTAGTAGTGACAAACGACCCACAACAACCTAAGGCACAAAGCTAGCATTGAAGCATAACAAACATGGTGACACACAATCCACAGCAACAGAAGGCACAAAGCTAGCAATCAAAGCATAGCGAATAGAGCGAACGCCTGTTAGAGCGTATAACCATCGCCTCTAACTTGCCGGAGCGTATAACCATCGCCTCTAGCGACGGAGCGTATAACCACCGCCTCCATCGGTGCTATGTATAGCGTATAACCACCGCCTATATGTCTAAGACTGGCGGACTCTCGGTAAACCGAACGACACTCGGGGAACAGAGCGTATAACCACCGCCTCTCGCCCAATCCCGAACACGGACCAAATAAACCCCGCATCAACGGGTGGCTTTGGTTCATTCCGATAGCACATAACCGTAACTACCGTAATCTATTCAAACTAGCCAACAAACAAATGAACAAAGATAACCGATCGTACTAACATGCGTGAACAACATCACGACTCAACTCATAGGATAGTATAACTGACCATCCTACTTATCATATGAACAAGAGTAACCAAAGATATATACAACACAAGGACATAACACGTTGAACACGATACAACATATGAAACAAGCATAAGCAACCAATGTTATAGTAACTTCAGCTATAACTTTAACATTAACAATTCAATGTTATAGTAACCCTAACCGTAACAAAAACTCTGGATGCGAGGTTATAGTAACCTCTACTATAACTTCAGTAAATACAACTCGGAAGTTATACTACCTCATCCATAACCTTGACACGAAACCCAAAGTCATACTAGCAATAATCATAACCTTGAGCCATAATCTCGGGGTTACATTAGTTACAGCCATAACCTTGACTCGCACTTCAATGTTATAGTAGGTCCAGCCATAACTAGAGTAGCTACCCAAAGTTGTATTAACTTAAGCCATAACGCTTGAATCATCATCAATGTTATACTAGCTTTAGCTATAACTTTGGAGAGAACCCTTGGCCGCCTATCATGCCGCCACTAGGGTTTATTCGTAAACCCTAATTACGCTCATGACACCCATAATAAACACATAACCAACATATGATTAATGCATAAAAACATATACAAACATGCGAAAACATAATTAACATGATAATAAATAATCTAACACGTACCAATCATACAAGACAATCATTAAATCATACTAATTACATCAATTGGCATAAACACAATTAAAAGAAAACACCTAGTTACCTTATTAAGCAAATAACCCTAAAGATCGTCTTCAACGATATAAACGTCTTCTCCTGGAGCAACTTCCACGCCTTCATAGAAATCATCCACGTGCCAAAGATAACGAAACTAATAAATATACTAATATATATATATAAACTATAAAACTATAAAAACTACGCGAAACATAAAAACTTACGAAGAAGATAGATAAATCCAAGAAGTAGGATCGATCTAAGCACGAAGAACGATGAAGAAAGAAGGAGGAAGAAAGACGGCACGAAACCCTAGGTGAGGGTGGCGCGCGGCACGAGGAGGAAGAGAGGAGGAGAGAATTAGGTTTAGGGTTTTGTGAGATTATGAGAAAAGAAGAGCAAGGGTTTGGTTTCCCTTCATATTTATAGAGAAGCTCAGGGGTTTATTCTAGGTTTAGGCCCAAAACTCACCCATCAACACTAAGATTCACGTGAGACCCAAGGAGGAAACGGATCTTCACCGTTTTTCAAGCCCAACGAGCCCAAAAGACGACAAACGGATATTTTCCCGAAAATAAAATATAAAATATGGGAAAATAAAATTATAGAATTATATTACGGAAATTAGGGGTGTTACATTAATGCTAATAAATAAGTTGTTTTTTGACATTATGAAACTGTCTCACAGTTAATAATTACTGACAACCAAAATATAATTCCCATTAAAATTATCTTTAATAGTATATGGTTTATAATATTTTATTATAAAGTCATTTAGTAAGAGATTTAACTGTTTAGTTCATTATTCTATAATATAAATTTACATAGATGAAATCTGATTAACGATTGAGAGTAAATGTGTAAGATTTAACCCAACACGTAAGTCTGATTGACTTGCTTTTCTAGGGTCATAAACCTATAAATCTTGATCGATGACTTGAGATATCCCTAACTCGACGTGACCTGCAAACATAGGTTTAATGCTCCGTTTGACAAGACATTTCAGGTAACTGTTTAGGTAACTGTTTTGACTGAAGTAGCTTTTTTAATAAATATTCCAGGTAGCTTATTTTTCTAAAAGTGTTTGGCAAATAGCTTATTTGCCCAAATAAGTTACCTGAAATGAAATGCTACCTAGAGTAGCATTTCACATTTCAGGTACATGATTTTTGGTAATATTACCTTTTACCCTTCCAATTTATAATATATTAAATAATTATTATATTTTTTTACGTCATTCTACCAAAATAAGTTACCTTCTTTTATATAATCAGTCAACTTATCAGCTCCTAATTTTCAATTATCTTTTCAGATTTCAACTAGTTTTGATACCCGTGCAATGCACGGGTTGTTTCTTATCTAATTGTCTAAATTTCTTTAAAATAATCTCTTTAAATTGTTAACAATAAGATAAAAAAACGATTTGATCTCTTTAGGCCCCAATTTTAGTAAACAGTTATGTTTTCCAGGTTCACAGTTTCATTATACATGGTCTAAGAGTAACAAAGAGGTCGTTGTACATTTCAAAGTTATCTGGATTAGCGTCCTAAAACTAAATTTACTAAATAAAATGTGTCATTGTCATTCATTATTGCTGTAAACTGTTATAACTCAACATGTGTAGTCATATAATTACTATATAAATAAAATATCAATATAATCAACATCTATCTATAAATGAGAACACCATTTATAAAAACACAAATCATGAAAATGAAATAGAAAATTACATAGACATAATATTATATTCACAATTTTATACAATAAACTTCATCTATTTTGATAACATTACCCATCACAAAATTAGACCTCTTGCAAACACTTCCCCTTAATCATATTATATACTCCGCTCTTCTAATATCTCAGGCACTAAGAACACATATTTCAGGCAACAAAAACCCAATTAATTCATCAGTTATAAAAGGTATACAATATTATGTATGAAAATGCGTTGTAACTTTGTTTTCTTAAAATAGGTTTATCCTTATTCGCCATCCAACTCGAAGAATCGGTCTTAAGGATTATCAACTTTGAACTTTTTGAATGTACTGCAGCCTAAACAGAAAAGTGCACACAAAAGACTCGTTAGTACTCTATAATTATTATGACCCAGAAATATAAAAAAAAAATATACATGTATGTGGAAGAAGATAAGCAAGGTCTTCTATTATGTCGCTCATGTAATACATTTTATATACGCAATACTATATATAGACGCTTTATATGTGCATGTGAAAAGTTGAATCGACATAAGAAAAATGTACAAATTCACTCTCCACCTTAGATTTTAACTATTATCGGGTCGATCTTATTCCAAATATAAAGTCATAACCTTTGTACATCTCAAAGGTCACCATTAATCCCAGAGTAATGGAACATAACTAATACTCCAGATCAACACCTATAGTCCTATATCATAATTCTCATCAATTCTTAATATCTCTTAAAGTTCAAGAAGTTTATGAGTCATAAAATAAAGAAGTTTATCATAAAAATAATAGTCATTTCACTTGAGAATAGTGTAAAAAGAGTGTCACACGAAAAGCTATGATTATTAATTTAAAATTGAAGAATATTAACCATTCACATCTTAATTTAAATATGCTATCATTAATTATCCATAAATTCTTGTCTAGTCGAGATTTGTAAACTATAAAGATAGAAAATGGAGCAACCTAATATAAATGAGACATGACTTGATATAGATCGTTTGGTTTGCCTTTTTATAATATTGTATAAATATACATAGATATAGATTGTTGTTATTGTGCTTTAATTTGTGTTTAATGCTACAAATTTTCCAGCTTTTTTTATAAATAACCTAACAATAAAATGTTAAAATTTATTATTTAATTTTAAATTTAATTATTGTTTAATTTTATTAACAAATAAAAAGCAAAATTAAAATAATTGTTATGCTTATTTTGTGTTTAATGTTACGTGTTTTCCAATCTTGTTTTTAAAAATATTAAAGATAATGTGACATGTTCTAAGGATATTAAAAAGGTGAATGGTGAAAAATAATGCGTAGTCTTGACCTTTTATATTATATAGATTATAGGATAAAACTTTAGTTGACTTATGAATTGACCCTCACGACTCACTTTTAGTTTTATTGATAAACATTTCTATACGAAAAACATAATTTATATTGAAAGTTCTAAATGATATACTTAAACTATTAGCAAAGAGTTATTTCTTTGGTACAATTAGTAAAGAGATAATGACAATTAACATGTGACTTATACAAATAAAATTCTATAAGTAATACGCATTTGATGAATTTAAAACTAAATTTTATGTGAGCAATTTTTGAGTGAAGGATACACGAGAAAATGTATCAGTTGAACAATAACACCATCATAGTTTCATTTTTATGTCTCTTTTTCATTAGTGACATTTGTATATCTCTTATTATTGGTGAACTTTTATATGAGTATCTTTAACATTTATTCCAATGAATTCCAAAGAAATAAGGATACATAATTTCATTATTTCAAATTTTATTTTTTAATAATATACTCTGTAGTATAGATACGATTAGATTTGGGAGAAAGAGTAGGAGAAGAACGTAAGGAGTAGAAATCCAGAGATAGAATTGACAATTATTCGTAGTAGTAAATTAACAAAACTAACAACACGTTTTTCAAAATGACAATGAATAGAGATTTTTTTTTTTGGTAAAACGAAGCAGGGGAAATCCCAGAAAACTAAACAACAAACAAAAGGAAACGAGAAGGTTCAGAAAACAAACAAAAGCAAACTACATAAAACTAAAAGGGACATAGCGCGGCCACGCTACTCCTCAAGCATCTTGTTCAACGAGCCGGTTAAGCTCCCTTGGCACAGAATCCGTCTCTAGAATTCTCAGACCTTGCTCCTGCACAACTCCCAAATTAGCTAGCCAATCCGCACAAAAGTTAGCCTCACGGTACACATGATTAATGCGTACTTGCCACTCCGAGTTGTGAATGAGGGACTTGCATATCATCAGTATGTGTGAATAAGCCGTTGGTAAAGTGTCCTCTTTATCCTTCATGAAACTCTCGACAACCCGGGAATCTGTTTGAATTAGAAGACGAGGAATTCTCCGCTCCCAAGCCAATAGGAGACCACGCCTAAGAGCCATTATCTCCGCTCTTGTCACCGTAGCAAGGCCCAGTTTTTCAGCAAAAACCACTCTAAGACGACCCGAGGAATCACGAATTAAACCACCTGCACCCGACAGTCCAGGATTCCCCTTCAACGCCCCATCAATATTCAAGGTCATCCAATCCTCCGGAGGCGCCACCCACCTTACCAACACTTATTTCCTCCTCTCGGTTGTCCCACAGCTGATAAGCTCCCGCGAGTCCCTTGCCATCACCACCTCCTCAATTCTTTGCATGAGAGTAGCATAAGTGTTAAGAGGAATGATCTCCGCCCTGTCAAAGACTCTACAATTCCTCCACCGCCAAAGCCACCATACCACCACAGCAAAGGTGGTCGGCCAATTTTCCAAACCACCATGAGATGTTGGAGTTAAATTAAAAATAACCCACTCCTTTATAGAACTAATATTTTGAAATAAATTAGTACGAGATGCAGGGAAGCAGCGCCATACCTTCTTTGCTTCCGGGCAATCTCGTAAAATGTGAAGAGAGGTTTCTTCAACCGCTGGGCATCCCAAACAACAAGGATCGTCCGTAAATCCCCTGCGCGCTCTATTCACATTCGACATTATGCGGTCATGAAGAAGCAGCCAAAGGAACAACCTTATTCTTTGCGGAGCCTACGTTTTCCAAGGTAATTGCTAGTATGATTCCGACTCTGCGCTCAAATCGTCACGAATAAGCTTAATATCAGATTTAATTGAGAAATATCCATTAGAAGTTTCTGCCCAATAAGCTTTGTCTTCATTATTTTCACCCGGAACCACTTCGAAAGAAGCAATAGTTTGTAGAATTGAACTCGGGAAAAAATCCGCAAAGAGCTCCCATTTCCAACCGGCCTACATATCCCACATATCCGCGACTGACTTGTACTCGAGAGGCTCGGGAATAACAAGATCAGTGTGCACCTCAAGTGGAGTCTCCATGGCCCATTTATGTTTCCAAAATAGGGTCTTCTCACCATTACCTATAGCTGAACCTAAACCACTCCGAAGAATATCCGCTGACTCGACAATCCCTTTCCAAGCATTAGAGCTGTTCTGCTTAGCTTCAAACATACCCAAATCACATCTCCATTTGCAGTACTTTTGTCTTAAAATCCTCGCCCATAAGTGTGGACAACGGGGGCCCACGGGGGCGCTTGGGAGGAGAACAAGCGTTTGCATTTTGTGGAGTCGCCACCAATTTTTATGGGAAATTGGAACCGTTCGAATACCTCGTGCCATGTCAAGACACAAAGTAGAGACATGAACACCAAGCAATCGTTACCCTTAGCATTCTATGTCTAGAATGACTCTCGTGGATGCCAATGAACACGGATGTTCACAGAGATCTGGAGTAAGGGGTGAGGGTACGTATTAGGAAGCTCTTTTGATCGAACACCTAATCCCGCCCACCTCGATAGCGGCCTCTACTAATGATTAGGGACATCATCTATACTCGATATATCGTCGATTTTATGCATGCAATGCAACATCCAAGTTTTAATCCTAGCATGTGAGAATTAGCTAAGTCGGTGAACAATTAATTTAACATACAATTAATGTCGAAGTAGGATTTAATGCTCAATTACATGTGAAAACATACAAATGATACAAGAAATATGAAAAAGAAAATTACAATAACGAAAATTATAATAATTACAATGGGTTTAGCGATTTATGTCGAAAATACCTTTGAAACGGACAATTTAAGAAAAAGAATAAAAGAAAGAAACAACGAACAGATCAGTAGATGATAATACGATTAATAGTTAATTATACGTAAGCTATTTAAACTAGGTCAAGCAACAACGGAGTTCAGAGACAGAACTCATCTCGAACAAAGAAGCAGATGCGCCCTATGGAAGAGCAGCGCGGCGATTCTTTGCGTCATTCCAAGGGTGAGTTGCCGTGAAGCCGAATCGCAAATCGTTAATATCAATTGATGAATTTAATGATTGATTACGATATTTAACTCGGATGAAAGTGATTAATAGGTTATTTACATATGATTGATGGTCATAAAGGCAATAAAACGCGAATGAGACGGATGCAAACGAAATATTTACATGAGTGAATGATTGATTAGTGACATGGGTGAATAAAATAGGATGAACATGATGAATTAATGACAAATAAATGACAAAAGACAGATGAAAATATATCAAAGATCGAATTCCAGAAACTCAATATGAATGATTCGATTTTCTACAACCCGGAATTGAATTTAATGACGAAAACCCGCAAATATGAGATTATAAGGGATTTAAGCCGAATTAATGATTAATAGTATGCGTTAATAAATGATAAATAATATACATGTGAAATTATTATGCTATCATACCAAAGAATTGAAGAACAAACGAAATCAAAAACAAAAGAAAACGAATTACAGAGGACGAAGGAAGAAGAAAGGAAGCGAGGCTGCGCGGCCCCTCGAAGAGGCGCGGCAGCAGAGGCTGCGCTCCTTCAAGAGGCGCAGCGATTCTTTGCGTCCTTTCTCGACGGTTATCTTCTGGTAATCCGTAAAAAGAGTTTTAAACGAGGTTTTAGAAATCGGTTTTAATTGGTATTTTCGACATAAACCTTACAATTGTGATACAAAAAGTAAATAACAATAATAAAAGAGAGATTTACACCCTCAGACTTACATGTTTGACGAAACGAGATGAACTAAGTTTATGATTAGTGATGCTCGACTCGAATGTAGACGAAAGTGCCCTCGTAAGAGGAAAACGAACAGATTAATTAAGTTGATTAGTTGCGGAGTTGGTCAAATTGGTCGGTCATGCAAACGAGGCTGGTACTCAGAAGGATCCGAGCTTACGTGGTCGAATGTTCAAGCACGTAGACGCCAAGAAGTAAGAACAAAGGTCTAGAATGCAAAGGGAGAAGAGAAGGGCGGACACTCGCGTGAGAAATATGAGGAGCGAAGGCTCCTATTTATACTTATCACGTGAAGGAATTAGGGTTTCGGAGAGTCTTTGGAAGTGAATCTCGGAAAGATATGAAAAAGATACGAAAATTACGCAGAAAAGGACCTGGGAAGAGGCGCAGAAGCCACTGCGTCTCTTGGAAGAGGCGCAGCACCTGCTGCGTCTGTTCCCAAGTGGTTTCCTCCTGCGGAAGAAAGATTTCCGTGTTTAAGTTATGGAATAAAGGGATAATTCGATTTTCTTTAATATTTTGTATGAATATTACGGGAAATTGTTTGCCAAAGAGTAAAGATTGTGAAATATTTATAAAATATGGAATTGAAATATCCGGAACATTCCAGTACATTCTGACTCGGGATTTAACGGTTATCAGAAAATGAAGACGGTTTTAGGCCCGGACTCCAAATGTACTCTAATTACTGTCAAAGCGACCGTATCGGCACGTAGATGACAACTAAGAGGTAGACATTAATGTTTGAGCAATCACTTGATGATAAACTTACGAACTGTCACAAATCGTTCCGTATACCAAACATGCGGCCCAATCATCACCGGGTGGTTTGCGGGAGGTGCAGAAATGATGTAATACTCCGTATTTATGAGTCTTTGGGTACTCTATCGAGTAGGCCTTACTCTGTCGAGTAAGGGTAAGTTGCGTTTTAAAATAGTTTCTGACCTGTTGGGTACTCGATCGAGTAACTAGGATACTCGATCGAGTAAGGGGGTACTCAATCGAGTACCTTAGATACTCGATCGAGTAAGCTAGGTTTACGGGAGTTTTTCTCGGGTTTTGTTAATTATGCGATTAAGGTATATAACCTTTTTCCGTCATCATTCTAAACACTTTTTCAAAACCTAATTTACTGTCAAAGAGAGAAAGCAAGTACGTTCATCATCTTAATCGCATTGTTAGCAAATCCCGAGGTTTGGCAGGTCGGTTTTCATCGTTTGTTATACCGTTGAGATCCTTGCGTCGAGGGTAAGATCTATGTACCCTTTTTATTGTCTTTCCTTTAAGTTGGTTAAACCCTAATATGGGATTTGGGGGTTTTTGAGTAGTTTGTGATTTGGTAGCGTTTGTATGTTGTATGATAGGAGGAGGTTTTGTAGAAGAAGCTTTTTGATACGGTTTGTAGAGACCGTCCCGATAGTTGTGCTTTCCGGGTAGGATTTCTACTCGGTATTAGTCCCATAATGGGATGATTGTTGGTGTGTTGAGATTGATTGTTTGATATAGTAATTGTATTGTGTGATTTGTGATTGTGATTGTGATTGTATTGTCTATGGTTCTCGAGATGCGTTCTCGGCTGAGTGGAGTCACTTGCGGGAGTGGCTTCACGCCCTAGTTTTGCCCTTCGTGGAACCCGCCACGGAAGGGGATGTGCACATTAATGGACAGGGTTATCGCTCGGTATGATGAGCGGGGCTTAGGTGGGAACGGCTGCGGTCCCCCAGTGCGGTGGGTCCGGTGGGACGATCGGTGATTGAGATTGTTGGGATTGGTGTGATTGTGTGTGTGTGTGACGGTTTAGTGTCTGCATTTATCTTATTATTGATATATTGAGTTGTGTGATTAATGACCGACCCGTGTAAATGTTTTAAAAGCGTGGTGATCCATTCGGGGTGGTGGCGATTATTGAGCATGTATGATATATGACGCGTATGGGATAGCTGGGATGAGTCATCACGTGGCAGTTAGAAGTCTTCCGCTATGTCAGACGATGTTTTATAGCTTTGGTAGTTTTAGCAGTAGACCGTCTGAGAATCTTGTATTTCTTTTTATCAGTTTGGTATTGCTATGTAATCACTTTAAACTTTATTTACTTTTAAAGTTGTTTCGTTATTGTCTTATGAATATCATGCCTCGGGTAACCGAGATGGTGGCATCCTTATACCTGAGTGGTCCTGGTAAGGCACTTTGAGTGTGGGGGTGTTACAAATGGTATCAGAGAGACGATCCTGAAACCTGTAACCAATGAATTTAATGAATATAGGGAGTCAATTAAAATGAACCCGGGGTAAAGGTTGTAGGAGCTAATGCAAAGGCTTGGGAGAAGTCCTAAAGTCGCGAACTCGTCCTACAATTTTGAACCGGTCACCATGGGATATAAGTCGGGATTGCTATGTGTTTATCTTGTGAATTGTGTACCTATATGGTGATGTGTGGCATGAATCGGTGGATGTATGTATGTGGAGAATGGGGAATGTGTAGAAAAGATGGTGATGATGTGATTTCGTAAGCTATTGATTGAAAGCATGATAGTTGGTTTACAATGTTGTTTTGGAATTGTAGGAAAAGTATATGAGAATGATGAATGATGTGGTAGAAAAAGGAAGTAGTTCATATGTGATAATATGTGATGAATGATGATGCTGCAGGATGGATGATTCATAATGTGGCATAATAATAACATGTGCATAGGAATGTTGTGTCGTATACGTATATTTGGTTTGCATAAGGTTGCATGATAAGTTTATGTACTTGTCCACTATTGTTCATGTGTATATGTGGTAAGAAGTGTGTAGCTATAATGAATGAATTGGTTGGAAGAGATTAAGTAAGTAATTGCATAAAAATATGAAATTCATGTGTGGAACATGCTTATGTGGGTAATGGATTTTAATAATATGGCAATGTTTGTAACATGTGAATAGGGGATTTTATGTTGTATATTATGTTATTGTGTACGTAAAGTTATAAAATAAAAGCATGTGGTAAATCGTGATTGACAAGTTAAATAATCTATGTGCATGATTAATGTTGTTGCTTGGCTTTTGAAAATAGTAACATATGATTATGAATACTGGTTTTATGAGTTTTGGACTGGTTTTGTTTGCTTGGTTGTTGTTTAAGTTGTTTGGAAGTAAAATCAAGTAGTTGTGTTTTTCGATTATAAAGAGGTTGTCTTTAAACTGTTATAACTTGAGATGCATAAATGATTTTGATGTGATTCCAATTGAAGGTGATAGCTTGTCCTTTTACGATTCTAACGATAGGTCACACGCCCAAAACGACCAAGTAATGAGTGAGTTATGACTGTTTTTTCGGTCGTCGTCTTGAGAATTGGGGTACTCGATCGAGTAGCCTTGGTACTCGATCGAGTAAGAGGGAACTCGATCGAGTGCGTTAGTTACTCGATCGAGTAGCCCTGGTGACTTGTTTTACGTGCTTCTGATCTTCACCTACTCGATCGAGTAAGTCCCTTACTCAATCGAGTGGCCGGTACTCGATCTAGTGACCCCTGTTTTGGGTCATATGCTTATCTTTTGACATTCGTTGCATATTATGTTTAATTCAAAGTTGTTATTTTACTTCTTTATGCATTGTTTTACATGTAAGTTGGTCTTGATACGTAAGTTACCCAATCTTATGGGGTGGTGAGTGGCACCTTATGGTGAGTATGAGTTTGGTGGGAGGGGATGAGCTATATGTGGTTGTGCTGAGAAGTGGAAAAAGAAAAAGAATATTGATGAGCTGATTGAGGCATGGTGCAAGTTTTGGTGAGACGTGGTGAGTGATTTATTCGCGAAATTGAGTGATGTAAAAGTAAGTGAAAGTGGGTAAGGCCGTAAGGGATGATGTGGGTCTAAGGAACGTGAGAATGAAAAGATTGAAAGGAAGGTTTGGATAGTGGCAACTTGAGATGTATAAAGAATTATGGAGTGAGATGGTTAGGAGTCGTGTGGGTCAAGAATATATGTAGTGAAAGTTTGTTTTAAAGGGGTTGAGAAGAGTGGCATATAGTGAACTTTATGGAGACATGTTGCGAGGTGGATTTGTAGACAGTGAGTGAGTTTGGGAGATTTGGTTTATTAAGAGGTGAAACTACGTGTGATTTCTTTGGGCATTTAACGGCATGAAATGAAGTTGTTTAAACAGTGAACGTTGATTTTATGGATAGGTTAGTGACAAGTGTGAGCGACAGCATAATAAGAGAAGATCCATGGTAAGAAAGAGTGAGATGATATCGACATGAAATAATGGGATTTGAGCTTTGGCGGAATGAGAAGGTAACCGGAGCACTAAAGAATTAGATAGAAGTAATAAGGAGTTGAGCTATTAAATGGTATTGTTGAATGTGAAGAGAAAAGAAGAGTAAAAAGTAAGCTAAGGAAAATTTTCACCGGAGTTATGTGATATAAAGGTAAGGAATCATCGAAATGTGTGATATTATCATGAGGATGTTAGTTAATGGTTATATGGGAGCTTCAGGACAACGTGATTAATAATGAGTTTCGAGGAATTAAGGGAGTAAGAGTTGGTGGAGTATTTACACGATATGAGATTTTTGGTGGAAAGTTAGATGACGATACAATTAAGATAGTATTGGGAATAATGTTGAGGTAATTTTGTTGATGGGTTTGATGTTCTTTATTTGGGGATGTTAACCAAAGATAGGAAAAAAAAAAAAAAAAAAAAAAAAAAAAAAAAAAAAAAAAAAAAAACCGTGTTGTTTTGATATGAGTGTAAGAGGTTTGATATACGAGCAGTGGTGGTATTGTGGTGTTGTCACTAGTGGTTAAGGGTGATGATAGATAAGAAAGACAGCAGTCCTAGAGAGGTTGATTTTTTTTCAAAGGCCGGATTGATATGTATGGTTGTAAGGGAGTATAAGATGTGGTTATATGAGGCGAGCGCTAGTGGTTGAATATTAATGGTATGGCATGAGGTGATGGTTATGCGAATGGGAAAATATGTTATGAGGGGCATATGAGTTAAGCTCGGGCGACAGGTAACCTTTATCGAGTGGTAACTTACGTGATCAGGATTGACTAGTTAGATGTGATTATGGGTCTATGATGTGTATAAATGTTTGTGTGAGGTTCTGACCTCACGAGAAGCGGTATGGTGTGATAGTTATAAAGATGTTATATGAATGTTTGTGATATATGTAGGGTACGACAATCTGATGGAATGAGGCTAAAAAGGTAATAATTTGATTGATTTGGCATGGCTAGTTATAATTTTATGTGTATTGATAACACATGCGTATTCCGTGAAAGGGTAGAGATGATGTTCATGAGGTGCTCATCTGTTTATCCATATAATATGTTGCGTTGTGATTTAATAAAGTGGATTTGAGTAAGTTTTTCTTGTCTGAGAAGTTATGTTGAGTCAGTGTTTATGGGTTTGAGTAAGTTGTGATGTCTATCGGTGCGGTTGTGGTGCCTCGGGTGGTGATCCGGGCACGGTACTTCGTGTTGTGATGCGGGTATTTTCGCACTGCGGTGCGGTTGTTGGTGACGGTGTTGTGATGCCGTCACCGGTTGTGGTGGAGTAGGCGGGATGATTATGATATGAGTTTTCGAAAGTGCATACAGATTATACATAGATTGTTGTTTTGTTTTTTGTTGTTCTTTGTGAGTTTTGGTTGAACATGTAGATGTTGTTTTGTTTGTTGATGTTTCTTACCGTTTTAACTTGGGTGTGAGGGTAGAGTATGATATGGGAGAAAGTTGTGTATGTTTTGTTGTTGTGATGGTATATTGATTTTCTGTTGATAGGGCACACGATTTAAGAGGTTGTCTGAGAACATTTGACCTTGTTGTGGATGAGACATCGGTGCACATAGTCATGGCAAGTGATTCGTAGAACATGTGTGGTAATGATCCGAAAAGCGCAGGTGGTTTTAATCTTTCGTTGGGCAGTGAGGGAAGGGTGTTTGGATTTAGTGTCTTGTTAAGTCATGTATGAGTTTTGCAGTGAGGAAAGAAAAGAACTTGAGGATCTTGTGTGAGTGTACGTAACACGTGTGGATCGTGAGTTATGCTTTTGGCGATAGAAGTTTTATATAGTCTATATAGAGAGGTATGTCATGTTGCGGTAATGTGGAAGAGTTGGAGTATTGGTTATGCTAAGGGTTTTGCGGTATTAGTTAGATGGAGTGCAGAGTGAATTGAAGTATGAGAACTGTTTAAGTAAGAAAGCCTTGGAAATAGGAACGGTTATAGAATTGAGGTTATAGGCGGTTATCTTTGACATGTGGTGGTCATGAGGATGATGAGATGATTTAACTAAGGATTTAGTATTAGTGAGTTACGAGGACGTAACATTTGTCTTAAGAGGAGTAGGATGCGATAAAAGTGAGTTTCATGGTTGTGCATGTTGTAAAATAATTGGAAGTAGAGTATTAGCATAGCGTAAAGGAGGGATTTGTTTTGTGGTTGATGTTGTTAAAAGGCCATGGGCGTGCTTGTAGTAGTGTGATGTTTAGGAGTTCGAGAGTTTTGATAGTGGCATGATGATGTTTATGAGTGTAAGTAAACTTCGAGGACGAAGTTCCTTTTAAGGGTGGTAGAATGTAACATTCCGTTTGATGTTAGGGGTATTTTGATATTGGACTGGCTCTGGATGATGTATTACGGAGCTAGTTGGTAGTGTATGGAGTTAGTGTTGAGAGAGATATAATGGAGTCGATACGATATCGTGAGCCATGTTGTGGAGGTAGGAATAGTTAGTGGAGTTGGTGTTACGAGTTCATGTTTGGGTTGGAGTTTTGTTTTGAGTTCTTAGTCACGTTGTTGTGTCTTGATCGAGTTAGTATATTTGTTTTTGAGTATGGGTTGAACTTCGGGGACGAAGTTCTTTTTTAAGGAGGGAAGACTGTAATACTCCGTATTTATGAGTCTTTGGGTACTCTATCGAGTAAGGGTAAGTTGCGTTTTAAAATAGTTTCTGACCTGTTGGGTACTCGATCGAGTAACTAGGATACTCGATCGAGTAAGGGGGTACTCGATCGAGTACCTTAGATACTCGATCGAGTAGCCTAGGTTTGACTGGGAGTTTTTCTCGGGTTTTGTTAATTATGCGATTAAGGTATATAACCTTTTTCCGTCATCATTCTAAACACTTTTTCAAAACCTAATTTACTGTCAAAGAGAGAAAGCAAGTACGTTCATCATCTTAATCGCATTGTTAGCAAATCCCGAGGTTTGGAAGGTCGGTTTTCATCGTTTGTTATACCGTTGAGATCCTTGCGTCGAGGGTAAGATCTATGTACCCTTTTTATTGTCTTTCCTTTAAGTTGGTTAAACCCTAATATGGGATTTGGGGGTTTTTGAGTAGTTTGTGATTTGGTAGCGTTTGTATGTTGTATGATAGGAGGAGGTTTTGTAGAAGAAGCTTTTTGATACAGCTGTAGAGACCGTCTGATAGTTGTGCTTTCCAGGTAGGATTTCCTACTCAGTATTAGTCCCATAATGGGATGATTGTTGGTGTGTTGAGATTGATTGTTTGATATAGTAATTGTATTGTGACGGCTATGATTGTGATTGTGATTGGTTGTCTATGGTTCTCGAGATGCATTCTCGGCTGAGTGGAGTCACTTGCGGGAGTGGCTTCACGCCCTAGTTTCGCCCTTCGTGGAACCCGCCACGGAAGGGGATGTGCACATTAATGGACAGGGTTATCGCTCGGTATGATGAGCGGGGCTTAGGTGGGAACGGCTGCGGTCCCCCACTGGCGGGCGGGTCCGGTGGGACGATCGGTGATTGAGATTGTTGGGATTGGTGTGATTGTGTGTGTGTGACGGTTAAGCTGTCTGTTTATCTTATTGTTGATATATTGAGTTGTGTGATTAGTACTGACCCCGTGTAAATGTTTTGTTATTGTTTTTATGTTTCCTTGAACTTTGAGAGGGTACTTGATATGAGGAGAGGGTACTTGATATGCTTTCTAGTATCTTTGCAGGAATTTTGACGGAATTTGAAGTTATGAGTAACAAATGACGAGAAAGGACGCCTAAGCCTACTTCCTCGATCGAGTCAGCTGCGACTCGATCGAGGAACCTATCAGCTCGATCGAGTCAGCTGCGACTCGATCGAGGAACCTGTGAAGAATTTCAAAAAGTTTAAAACGAAAGTTGGGTAGTCCTGAAATTGGTTCCTCGATCGAGCCAGCTGCGACTCGATCGAGGATCCAAATTAAACCCGGTTCCGCGTTATGTTTTTACCGGTTTTATGTTTAATTGCTCTTACTTCTTTCACTTTCCTTCTTCTTTTTTTTCGACATATTCCTGCATTCTTCCTCCTCTATCACTCTTTCTCTCTATATTCATCATATATCATCATCAAATCTCACTTAAAACTTGTGCTTAATTGCTTATTACTTGTTTGCATCATTCTCTTGTGCTTATTTTCTCAATTCCATTGCTTAAATTGCTAAGGTATGTCACGAATTGCCTATTTGTGTCTCGAAAATTCTGAAATTTCTTGCTTATTACTTGAGTTTATTGTATTAAATCTTCCATTGCTAGTATACAATTGCTATTTCCTTGCTTTCTAGCCCCTTAATTGTTGAAATTCATGCCTAATTTGCTAATTTGGGAATTAGGGTTCTTCAAAATCCGGGTAGAAATTATGCATTAAATTGGTTAGAAATTGTGTTCTTATGCTTGGATTCTTCATTATTTGATACATACTCATGTTCCCCTAAGTTTTTGGATGATTTAATTATGATTTTGAGTCTTAAAAATTGATTTTTTTGACCCATTTATGCCAAAAACCGGGATTGCCATATGCTATGGTTGAAGTTTGATTGTTTACTTGTCTTTTGTGTAGACAATGACTTCTAGGCAAGGAAATAAGAGGACTAGAGAAAGGAGAGCCCCGGTTCAACAACCCGAAGTAATTCCCGAAGAGGTTTGAGTATCTGTTAACTAAGTCTATGAGTGCCACGAGATGCGTGGATAGGAAAATTTTGCGCACATTGAAGGTCGATGACATCATGTATGGCATGTTTAATGAGATAGGGTTACAGGGTCTTTTCACGCTCCACGAATTATCTTACCCTGCTTTGACCCTTGAGTTTCTGAGCTCATTTACTTACTTTCCCAGTGATCATCTTATAAAATTTCGTCTGCTTAATGTTGAACGGTCCTTAGACTTTGACCGTCTGTCACAAATTTTGGGAATAGATAAGCATACCGACGGAGACTTGTATGGTGTTGGTGGGCTGACCACTATTCGATATTTTCCATTGTTTACTGGTTTTGCGGATGCGGATGTCAGTGCCATGGCTTTGTTGGATGTCCAACACGTTTGTCTTCGTTTATTTCCGAGGTATTTGAGCTATTTGTTGTACGGCCGGAACGACAAGAGCAAGACCTCCACTATTGAGGTCTTAATCCTTGCTAGTTACTTGAATCCTTATTGGGAGGAGACATTCCAATTCTCTCCCCCTGCTCTTGTGTGTTCGGCTTTTGACAGGATGATTGGGAGGTATGGGAACCTTGATTGTGGTGCTCTTGTCACCAAGATAGCTAGGGCTGTTTTGTGTTTATTTCTGTTGTGTGCTTTTATTTAATGTTGTGTGCGAAAAAAAATCAAAAAATCAAAAAAATTGAAAAATTATAAAATACAAAAACATGTTTTTATTTATTTTTATTTGCTTTGAGTCGAGTCTTGGTGAATTGTATAGCAATGATGATAATTTGCTTTGTCTTTGCATTTGAGTCTCATTTAGTTGTCCATGTACTTTGTTTTGACCTGTTAGCTATGATGAACAAAGCTCTTTACTCAAGTCTTGACCGTCACAATATGCCTTATGCCGAGTAGACTTGACTTTATTTTGTTGGTAAACCACTTAAATTTCTGAGGTCTTTAGAGCTTCCTAGGCCGGGAACATTAATAAACCGGTCTCATTGTTATTTAGGCTGATGAGTGTGGTCTCCTTGTGGAGTATGTAATATCAAACTGCATAATTGTGACATTAGTTTCTTAGCTTTTGCACGTTCATATGATTAAGTACATGAGGATAGGCGGTTCTTTTTGTTCAAATAAGCCGTACATTACTCGGTTTTGTTAGCCCGTTTGAACCATGTAGCCATTTTATATCCTATTTCTTAACTACATTCCAGAATTTGCCTACCTTTTTCGGGACAGTCGCAGTTGCTTGAGTCCTTATTATTATAGCTACTTTGGTTGGGTTGGGACTTTTATTGTCATGTGGGTAGTAGCTATCTTTTTGTAGCAATTGTGTGACCTCTTATGTTGAAAAAGAGAAGTATTATGAAGCAATGAAAAAAAAAAAAAAGAAAAAAAGAAGAAAAAAAGAAAGTCTCGAAAAGAAAGAAAAGAAAAAAAAAAGAGAAAAAAAAGAGATGAAAAAAAAAGAAAAAGTTTCGAAAAAAAGGATTCAGAAGAGAAAAGAAGAAAAAAAAAATGTTTGCTTCATTCAATTTTGTTAGGAGGTCGTGTGTGGTAATTACTGGAGTCTAATGCACATTTGGAGAGCCTTTACATTTCTCTCATATGTTGTCAAAGTTGAGATTATTTCTCCAGTTGGATGTTTGTTTTATTTCTTATTAGATTTGACTATTGGTCTAGCGCTGCGACTACCGTCTGAGCCTCACCTATCCATACGTGCTTTTGCACAAGCCACTTCTATACCCATGCCACTTTACCACCTTTCTGTCCTTGATACATGTACTTGGTCTGTTTTGTGAATGCGTATTAGTTGGAGAATCTCTTATCACATTAGATTGCATGCATATTTCATAAGTTGAGTGAGAGTCTTACTTCTTTCTATCTTACATATATCTCACCCATTATGAGTGCATGAGTGAAACCGCGAGAATCCAACAAAATGGTCTTGCAAGGTTGAAAAGTATTTGGCTGAGTCTCGGTATCATGTCACATCTTGAGTAAGAGCTGCGTTAGTCTATTACCCGTGCTTTTGAATTTGTTTTATTAGCACAACCTTGGTCATTACTTAGTTATAGATATGGACAGCTGAGACTTGTATGTGCCTAGACATTTGCTCTGAGTTATTCATTCACCATATGTTTGTTGTTCTTTGTTTGGCCTGATTGCTTTGCTTGAGGACAAGCAAAGGTTTGGTTTGGGGGAGTTTGATGTATCACTTTCATATATACTTTTACAACTCCCTTTATACCATTTTACATACCGTTTCGTGCCTATTATACCTTTTATATGCTTTATTTCAATGAATTGTCGATACTGCCGCTATTTTGTGTTTTGATGCAGAAATGACTCGTTATGAGTATGATCAAGCTAAGATTAGCATGGCGGAGACGGCATAGAAGAATACACGAAGCATGGCACGGGAAACGAGGAATCACGAAGACTAGAAGTGAAAGAAGAGAAGAAATAACCTGTGAAGCAAGTTCCTCGATCGAGTCACTGCTGACTCGATCGAGCAGCTGTCCTCGATCGAGTCACCTCTGACTCGATCGAGGATCCTCTCTGGCGGGCTTATTTCCGGAATTTCCTAAAACGTTGATCTTTTGTTATAAATTAAAGACTCGTGTTTTATTGTTAGACTACGTTATATTTTGCTTGGATTTTGCTGGAAAACTCTCGAGAACCCTAATCTTTCCCTTGTATGGTACTAATCTTTCTTCATCAATTAATCTTTGATTGTTTTATGTTCATTAATTATTGTTCAATACTTTCAATCATGTTTTCATCTTTAATCATTATTGTTGTTGCTATTAAAGTTATGAGTAGCTAATCCCCTCATCTAGGATGAAGGGGATCTAGGTTAATCAAAAGGGAAAATTAATTAGTTGCTATTGATATCGTTAAAGTTGTTGTTTGATTATTGTGATTCTTCTAGTTAATCAACTTGAGGCCTGAGTTATTAATTAGTGTAGCGAATCGATCCTATCGCCGACCGGGTTAGAATTGATATAGGCTGCGATAATCAAATAGAGAGTATCTAATTATAGCGACCGCATGTTAGAATCGATCTAAAGGGCATAATTGAGTCGACCGATCTTATGACCTTAAACAACTTGATAGATTTAGTAATTGATTGATAATCCCCGACTGATTGAACTAGTGAACCGTAAATCCTAGACTTTTAATAATATTGTTTAAAACCTTCATTTAATTACTTGCAATTAGTTTATTAGAATCAAAACAAACAAACCCCCAGAAATTGGTTACTTTAGACAGCTTAAATATTTACAGACTTAGCTTTTACCGCCTCCCTGTGGATTCGATACCTGTCTTACTACTAGCTATTCTTGTTAGTCCTGAGATAGTTTTACTTTGGTTTGGTAATACGACTTTAGCCACATCAAATTTGGCGCCGTTGTTTATTTAGTTCCGTTTATGCGTCAAAGGATCTCTTCCTTGTCAAAATCTCCTTCATGAATTTCGCATAAGCCGGCACTTGCGTAATTAATTCAGTAAAAGGGACACTTACCTGTAGATTCTTCACGACCTCCAAATTTTAGAAATTCATCAAGCCACCTCAGAAATAATTGTTTAAAAACTGTGGTGATCCATTCGGGGGTGGTGAGCAGTTATTGAGAAGGTATGATATGACGCGTATGGGATAGCTGGGATGAGTCATCACGTGGCAGTTAGAAGTCTTCCGCTGTGTCAGACGATGTTTTATAGCTTTGGTAGTTTTAGCAGTAGACCGTCTGAGAATCTTGTATTTCTTTTTATCAGTTTGGAATTGCTATGTAATCACTTTAAACTTTATTTACTTTTAAAGTTGTTTCGTTATTGTCTTATGAATATCATGCCTCGGGTAACCGAGATGGTGGCATCCTTATACCTGAGTGGTCCTGGTAAGGCACTTGGAGTGTGGGGGTGTTACAAATAAGGTATCTACAGAGCCCCCACTTTGACTGAGGCTTGGACAAGGCGAAAGTCAATGTATAGCCATCAGGTCAATCGAAGATTACAACCTGACGACTATGGCGACGCAAGGCGGCTCAAGGGGTCTGAGCCAAGGACCTGTTGTCGGGAACATTTTAGAGTCTGTCGACTTCCGGGGAGGGTCGTTTAATGTCCATTAGACTACGTAAGGAGGCTCGCCAGCCATAAGAAGAGGCCATACCTGAGACTTCTTCTTAAGATGCTTCCGGAGGTGCATAGGAGCTAAGGGTAAGACCTAAAAGATATATAAGGATTGGTGCTAGGGTGTGGGGCCCTAAAAGGAAAGCATCGGCGGGAAGGAGGCCCGAATATAAGTTCAAACTAAAGGGTAACTGAGGATTAAAAGGAAACGATGATTCTGAGAAAGACAGCAGGACACAGTCTGGAACTACTGAGAGAAGTCAGTTTGTGTTCAACTTCAAACAAACTTCGGAAGAAATAGGGGCTGATGTTGATCTCCATGAAGGGTAATATCCGTATAAGACCCTCTAAATTTAGGACTATAACGTAAATATAGCATGTGAAATATTGTCATAAAACGTAAAAACAGGAGAAACGATAAAGGTAAAGAATTAACCTCGGGTCCTTTATAGTGCGGCGTAAAGAACAGAAATCAAACGAGATTCCCTCCTAATTGTTGCACCCAAGACTTGTCCGAGATATGCCCTTGTGCTAGAACGTGTTCTCCGATTGCCTTGCAATATTGGGAGAACTTGATGTGAGTTTTTTCGAGATGTGAGATCTAGGTTTCAGAGAGAAAATGTCTCCAAAACCCTAGTTTTTTGTAAAATGAAATTGTCTAGGTCTAAAAGGAGAGGGAGTCTCTCCTTTTGTTCAGTTCGGCCGAGAGCTTCATGAGGGGGAGTGGGCTTGTCCACTTCCTCCTTATTAAACTCGTGGTCCGACAAATTTCGCTAAAATGTATATGATGCGGTTTTTATAAATCGTCATCGGTTATCGGCTATTAAAACATCAACTAATAACACGGGTTAGTTGAAGTATTAATACATGTCCGACAAAGACAATATTGTATAATTATATTCAATATACATTAATCAAATATAAGTCGCTTATATTTAATTTTACGAATTAACTGGTTAATTCGCCTTAGCCCATAATATTTAATCCGTATTAAATATGAATATCTCAACATCACATTTTGACTAAATATTAGTCAAATAACTCGGACTAACTGGTTAGTCAAATTTGGCATCTACATGACTGTATTTTCATACCGTCACGTCTCTCAAACGTATCCTATAGGTGTGACTTTTAGGGACCAGTTGATCACCGCCATCTGTATGACAATAACGTCAAACTTATCTAGCAAGCCAACCGTTATTGATAAACGTGGATCAACTGATAATAATACCAAAAGTATGCCCTTTGATCCTTTTAGAGGTTTATAAGTCCTTGCACTAACTGTTAAGGACACCAACCCCAACAAGCTCCCACTTGTCCGTACAAGTCTATGTGCAATGACGTTATCCGCACTAACTGGAGGACACAAGCTCCAACAAACTCCCACTTGTCCGTACAAGTGTATGTGCGATAACCGATTCTCATATTCATTTAAAATTTCTCCCACTCAATGTAAAACAATTTGCAGATCTGGATCCACAAAGGTCGTATTTTACAATCGATCTGTATCTAGAGTGGTTTCCCCGACTAGAGAGTAACTCAACTGATAAAACGAATCCGTATCCGAGCATGGCCATGCATTTCGATTCTGACTCCTCGAGTGGCCCCGAGAAATATCGAGTACCGATAAAGGCTGAATATTTCCTTCAACTCGTCTCCTTCCGATCTAAGCACAGCATGAAATGACCCAGAAAAAATCTACTTGGCCCCCTGTTACGGATGACCGTGAGAAAGAAACCAAAGTCACCCAAAATCTGCCTTAGTCTCAAGAGACAGTCGATAGTCAAAAGAATCGACTCTTAGGATCACCATGGAGGTCTTATCCACGACCGGGCACGGAATGTTATAAAACATTTAGGACTCCACGTCGATGTCACAAATGTGTCCTACGAAATATCCGTATAAATCGCCTCTGTGATTGGTCAGTCAACCGGTTGACTTATGGCTCGTTGAACCCACCATCAACCAACGTCACAAAATAATTGCCAGAGTTATCAGCTCATGTGGGCAATTAAGGACTGAAAAATATAATGTTCGTTCAGTTCACTTTGTGGTGTTCAAAATTTGTCGTACAAATCCACATGACAAACAAAATATATATATAAAATATCAAAACGATGATGTCGTATAGAGTACAAGAGAGAATGAATCTGATCCATAAAAGAGTACTACAACTTAGGGACACGTTTAATTCCCATGGAATTAACATGCCCTTCATGCTTATCTTGTCGTAATGCTTTAGTGAGAGGATCTGCTATGTTATCATCTGTAGCAATCTTTTCTATCACTACTTCCTTTTGCTCCACGTAATCCCGGATTAGATGAGCTTTCCGTTGTACATGTCTAGACTTGTTGCTAGACTTTGGCTCCTTAGCTTGGAAGATGGCACCACTATTGTCGCAATAGATGGTGATCGGGTCATTCGAACGGGCACTACTGAGAGAGCCCATGTAAGAATTGACGCATCCATATCGCTTCCTTTGTAGCTTCAGACGCGGCATAGTACTCGGACTCGATCGTAGAATCTCTTTTGTAATGAGTTTGTTTGAACTCTTCCGGTGATCTGCAGCGCCATTAAGAGTAAAAACGAATCGGACCGAGATTTCGAGTCATCTCGATCCGTTTGGAAGCTAGCATCTGCGTAACCGGTTGCGCATAGCCTTTGTTCGCCTCCATAAGTCAATGCCCAATCTTTAGTCCTCCGTAGGTACTTAAGAATGTTCTTGACAGCCACCCAATGTGGTTCACCTGGATCTTTGTTGGAATCGACTTGTCATACTCAATGCATATGCCACGTCCGGACGTGTGCATATCATGGCATACATGATTGATCCTATAGCCGAAGCATAAGGAATCCGTGTCATGCGCTCTTTCTCTTCCGGTGTCTCTGGTGCCAGAGACTTGCTCAAATGCACCCCTGGAGCCATAGGAAGAAACCCCTTCTTGGAGTTAGTCATTCTGAATCTCTCTAGGACTTTGTCTATGTAAGACTCGATCGAGAGATAGCATCCTTCGTGATCTATCTCGATAGATACGGATGCCTGAAATTCTTTGTGCCTCTCCCGGATCTTTCATCCGGAAGTGGTTCTTCAACCATACTTTCACCGAAGTTAAGAGAGGTATGTCATTCCCAATCGGGAGTATGTCGTCAACATACAATATTAGGAAGACAATCTTGCTCCCACTCGACTTGATATATAAACATGGTTCCTCGACCGATCGAGTAAATCCATTTTCTTTAATCACTTGGTCGAAGCGATGATTCCAACTCCGAGATGCTTGCTTAAGTCCATAAATGGAACGCTTAAGCTTGCATACTTTCTTAGGATGTACTGGATCGATGAAACCTTCGGGTTGTACCATGTACAACTCTTCCTCCAAAAAGCCGTTTAAGAAGGCGGTTTTCACATCCATTTGCCAAATTTCATAGTCATGAAACGCGGCGATCGCTAAGATAATCCGAATGGAACGCAGCATGACTACGGGTGCGAAAATTTCATCGTAGTGCAAACCTGGCACTTGGGTGAAACCTTTAGCAACTAGTCGTGCTTTATAGATATCTTATTGACCTTCCACAGAATGCTTTATCTTGTAAAGCCATTTGCATTGAAGGGGACGAACCTTAGCAGGTAAGTCAACAAGATCCCATACGTTGTTCTCATACATGGAGTCCATCTCGGATTGCATGGCCTCAAGCCATAGCTTTGAGTCGAAACTAGTCATGGCACCTTTATAGGTTGCGGGTTCACTACTCGTTAAGAGTAGAACGTCATCTATGTCATGTTCCTCGACCATACCAATGTATCATGCGGAGGAATAGAGACTCTTCCCGACCTCCTAGGTTCCTCGGGAATATTCACCGCAGCCGGGATTGAAGGAACAGGTTCCTCCAATGGTTGCTCGGTGTTTGGTTCTGGAATCTCCGACGGGTCGAAGGTTCTATCACTCTTTGCATTCTCGAGAAATTCCTTCTCTAAGAATGTCGCACTAGCCGCAACAAAAACGCGTTGTTCGGTTGGCGAATAGAAGTAATGACCAAGTGTTCCTTTAGGATAACCTATAAAGTATGTCTTGACCGATCGCGGGCCGAGCTTATCCTCGTGTCTCCACTTGACATAAGCCTCGCAGCCCCAAACCCGTATAAAGGACAAGTTAGGGACCGTTTCCTTCCATAGTTCATATGGAGTCTTGTCAATGACTTTAGACGGACTTCGGTTAAGTATTAGAGCGCCGACATAAGAGCATAACCCCACAATGAGTCGGCAACACGGTGTGACTCATCATGGATCGAACCATATCAAGTAGTGTTCGATTTCTCCGTTCGGACACACCATTCATTTGAGGTGTTCCAGGTGGAGTTAAGCGTAGGGCAATCCCACGAGTCCTTTAGGTGTTGATCAAACTCGTGAGAAAGATACTCGCCACCACGATCCGAACGCAGTGTTTTAATCTTTCTACCCAATAGGTTCTGTACCCTATTCTGGTATTCTTTGAATTTCTCAAAGGATTCACTTTTGTGCTTCATTAAGTAGACATATCCATATCTACTTAAATCGTCCGTGAAAGTGATGAAGTACCTATAGCCTTCTCGTGCGGTGATTGACATAGGACCACATACATCCGTGTGTATGAGCCCTAATAGGTCAGCAGCGCGCATTCCAACACCTTTGAAGGAAATCCGAGTCATCTTACCGATGAGACATGATTCACACGTGCCAAATGATTGAAAATCAAAGGCCGAGATAGCTCCATGTTTAATGAGCTGTTTTACGCGTTTCTCATTAATGTGTCCCATACGGCAGTGCCATAGATACGTTTGATCTTTGTCACCAACCTTTACCCTTTTATTCATTACGTGTAATTTTTCGGTGGTCTGATCTAAAACATAAATTCCGTTCATGGAGACTGCCTTGCCGTAAATCATATCGTGTAATGAGAAAATGCAAGTATTATTCTCTATTACAAATGAAAAACCAAGTTTATCAAGTGCGTAAACCTGAAATAATGTTTTTCGAAAAGACTGGTACATAATAGCAATCATATAATGATAGCTCAAATCCGCTAGGAAGCTGGATCACATATGTTCCCCTCGAGACGGCAGCCACTCTTGCTCCATTCCCGACACGCAGGTCAACCTCACCCTTTACGAGAGGTTCGAGATTTCGGAGGCCCTGCACATGATTACACAGATGAGAACCACAACCAGTATCAAGTACCCAAGTTCCGTAACTTGCGTGGTTAATCTCAATCATATGAATAAAAGTGGAAGAAGAAGACATACCAACAGGTTTAACGCGACCTGCCTTTATGTCCTCATGATAAACAGGACATGTGCGTCTCAATGCCCGGACTTGTGGCGGTGATGGCATTCCATGTTTTCATTCTTGCTCTTTGTCGTGCCCGATGAGGTGCTCGACTCACCGAGCCCACTCTTACGAACCCGACTTCTTGAACTTCGCCTTACCCTCTGCTAGGTTTGGTTTCCGAGCTTTGCCCTTACCCTTTCCCTTGTTTGTCACAACGAGAACATCTTGTTTCATGCTCCCACTGAACTTCATGTCCTTCTCGGTGCATACGAGGAGGAGTGCGGTTCATGGGGAGTTTTCTTCAAATCATTCATATAGTAATTCGCTCTAAATTGCGAATAACCATCGTGGAGTGAGTGAAGAATGCGGTCGATCACAATGTTCTCGCTGATCTTACAATCAAAGGTCTCCAACTTCTCGACATTCTCAATCATGCTGAGAATGTGTGGGCTAACCGGTTGGCTTTTCTGGAGTCTCGCATCAAAGAAGCGAGTGGTATGCTCATAGGTCACGATTCTCGGTGCTTTCGAGAATTCCTTAGTGAGCGTGGTGAAAATCTTGTTCGCACCATGGGCTATGAAGCGTTTCTGCAAATTGGGTTCCATTGCAAAAATGAGTACGTTTTTAATCGCACCCGCTTCCATACATAAATCATTAAACTTGGTGATTTCAGCACTCTCTCTATTTGTGGGACTGGGTTTTGGGATGGGCTCTAATAGATATTTGAGCTTCCGTCAGCGATGCGACATTCCGTAATGCCGCCTCCCGGTCCGCGAAGTTTGATCCATCATTCTTGATCAGTAGGCGATTCATCCGATTCATGAAGATCCGAAGCCAGGACTCACGGTCCAATGTGGCACTTGGCATTGGGTTATCAGTAGAACCAGCCATTGATATTAGCAGTTTAAAATTTCGTGATCTACACTGAAAAAGAAAGAAAAACAAAATGAAATAAGCAACTCATCGAGGTGATTTAAGTCTATTTTAAAATTCATTTTAAACATGTAGACTCTCGCACTTGCATAATTGATCTCCCTCAAGAATGATACAAGTGATCCCAAGACTCAATTTCGGTAAATTGATAAGCCAACTGTTTAGCTAATTCTTCCGTAAGAACTCTTGGTCGATAGATTTACGTAAATCCTATCTATAGTCCACCACATCGTCCAAGGATCGATAAACGAGTGACCATAGTGTTGAGATAAAATAGGTCAATCGGTTCCAACTTACCCGACGTAGAAGGGGTCATATTATGCCTACCGACGAAGAAGGGACTCATTGGAGTTTGACCTATAAAGACCGTTCTAAATTTTTGTTTATACGAGGAAGATCCCATCAACCTAATTATAATTCATTTTAAGTGAACGAATAACTAGCGTCTGCGTGAATGAATCAATTTGGGTGATGGCTTAAAAAACGTGTGACATGAGAATGTCAATGAAAACTAACTCGTGACCTCTATATGTGTCAGTTTTCATGCAATAAATAGGTGGTTTGGTTTTTAGGCGGAAAATGATGCATACTATCGTTACGATAAAATAAATAATTGAATGCAATACGTAAATAAAAATTCCTAGTGTGGCCTATCCTAGTAAAACAAAACATAAAACAACTTTGGAATCCACCGTTGGACCCGAGAAGCTTGTCTTGATGTTCCATCTTGATCCAAGTAGCGGGAGTGAGCATCCGGTCTCCATCTTTGGTCTTCTCAAAAATTACAATTTAAAATTACAAATATAAACCTATTTACATTCTAATTAAAAAACTGTAATTACAAGTGAAAAATCCAAAACGGAGATACGAGATCTCAAAATACAACCAAGACCGTGTTCCATCATTACGGTAACACGTTCCACTAAGGCCACACTAAGTTACAACCGTTTGCAAAAATAAATAAATACGTAATAAAAGGCATTCATAAGGATTCAAAATTAACGATAAATAAAAAATGCATCAACTAAAAACAAATTCATTCGTGACATAATTCTGTAATTATGTTAAATTTATCCAAACCACCTTTTAATGATTAAAATTCATGTGATAAAACCGCTTCTATCAATTTAATTTTAATCTAATACAGTCCGTTACTTTAAATACACGTTAAAATAACTTAATGGTACGTGTGTGAACCGTTTCACAATCATAGCGAGTGTACAATATCCGTATAAAGTACATAATAAGGCCAAAAGAAAATTTAAAGCAAAAGGAATAAATTTTCAAAGCTGCCAGAACAAAAATCCCTCGATCTAGGGACATAAGTGCTCGATCGAGGAACAAAAGGGCTCGATCGACTGAACTGCAAGTCGATCGAGAGGGTTGCCAAACAGAAAGTGCTCGATCGACTAAACTGGTGGTCGATCGAGTACCTTTATCAGCAAATCTACTCGATCGAGTACGAGGACAACTCGATCGAGCAGTAGGGTTTAGAAAGGGGTCGATCGAGTACAACAGGGACTCGATCGAGCAAAAACAAGACAGAAATAGCACTCGATCGAGTAGAAATACGCTCGATCGAATGCAAACATGGCTGAAAATACAAAACCCTCGTGAAAACAGATTGTCGAGACAAAATCAATTGCAATTTTGATCAAAAACGCATCAAAACAAATTTAACAATTGACAAAACTTGACATATTGTTATAATCTCTGTATAAAACAACAATATGTAAAAGAACAAATCGAAAAACTCACAAAACAACCGTGTAAAATCATGTCACGGTTTCAAAAAAAAAATTCAGCCGTGTATACATGGCACGGTTTTCGAGACAAAACAACCGTTTCAAAATCGTTTTTATGAAAAATCACAATGAAAATTTACGTGGCCTCGCTCTGATACCACTTGTGGGGTAATATCCGTATAAGACCCTCTAAATTTAGGACTATAACGTAAATATAGCATGTGAAATATTGTCATAAAACGTAAAAACAGGAGAAACGATAAAGGTAAAGAATTAACCTCGGGTCCTTTATAGTGCGGCGTAAAGAACAGAAATCAAACGAGATTCCCTCCTAATTGTTGCACCCAAGACTTGTCCGAGATATGCCCTTGTGCTAGAACGTGTTCTCCGATTGCCTTGCAATATTGGGAGAACTTGATGTGAGTTTTTTCGAGATGTGAGATCTAGGTTTCAGAGAGAAAATGTCTCCAAAACCCTAGTTTTTTGTAAAATGAAATTGTCTAGGTCTAAAAGGAGAGGGAGTCTCTCCTTTTGTTCAGTTCGGCCGAGAGCTTCATGAGGGGGAGTGGGCTTGTCCACTTCCTCCTTATTAAACTCGTGGTCCGACAAATTTCGCTAAAATGTATATGACGCGGTTTTTATAAATCGTCATCGGTTATCGGCTATTAAAACATCAACTAATAACACGGGTTAGTTGAAGTATTAATACATGTCCGACAAAGACAATATTGTATAATTATATTCAATATACATTAATCAAATATAAGTCGCTTATATTTAATTTTACGAATTAACTGGTTAATTCGCCTTAGCCCATAATATTTAATCCGTATTAAATATGAATATCTCAACATCACATTTTGACTAAATATTAGTCAAATAACTCGGACTAACTGGTTAGTCAAATTTGGCATCTACATGACTGTATTTTCATACCGTCACGTCTCTCAAACGTATCCTATAGGTGTGACTTTTAGGGACCAGTTGATCACCGCCATCTGTATGACAATAACGTCAAACTTATCTAGCAAGCCAACCGTTATTGATAAACGTGGATCAACTGATAATAATACCAAAAGTATGCCCTTTGATCCTTTTAGAGGTTTATAAGTCCTTGCACTAACTGTTAAGGACACCAACCCCAACACTCCATGTCTCGAGAGGGAAAGTCTATCCGCTTACTCTCGTTGGGGAAATATAATGAAGGCGTGTCGAAACACCTGTGAAAGGGATAAATGCTCGCTGTGACAAGCAAAGTCTTGGAAGCGATAAATAACATGTAATAGTCTGCTGTTGGCTTAGAAATGCGGGCCGGAATGAAAGATAACCGTCAAACGGACGAAAAAGATAAAATAGCATCGGGGAAGAGGCGCACCAAAGATGGGCCCACAAATAACGAACTCATACCGAATTTTTGAAAACTCGTATGGAGGGAACACCAGGAAGAGGCGCAGCAAGAGCTGCGTCTCTTGGAAGAGGCGCAGCGCCTGCTACGTCTGTTCCCAAGGGTGTATTTTCTGCATAAAAATGTGATAAACAGAGGGAGGCCGACTTGGCTGGCGCTAGTGGTGATGCCCTCCTTCTTCCTGGTGAGGACTACTCGGCGTTCCTCTACGGGAGGTTGGCGTACTGGCCGGTTGTGGTGAGCATCTTACTCTCCTTTATTTTTGATTTTGAGAACTACGATGAAAGATCATCGATTAATGAGAAATATTTGACTTTGCAGGAGGTTGAGGCGGCGGGCATCGAGCCCCCAGAGTACCCCGAGACCCTCGAGTACACTGACGCGACCGGGAGGACGACGATCTCCGAGTTACGTGACTTTGACGTGGCTGTGACGGATGCTGGCCTGGACGACTGGCAGCATCTGATTCGGAGGGTGAGCCTCTAATTTGCATAATTTTTGTGTAAGAACACATTTGGTTGAGTTTATTCAATTATTGAGAACTTCTTTTTTTTTTTTGAAAATGCAGGTTGCGCCGTCTCGGTTCGTGGCGTTATGGAGGGTGGCCAACCGGCTGCGAGCTACTGCCGTTGAGGCACTTGTCGGCGGTCGAGGTCGTCAGGTATGAACCTTGTGCCTATTTCATTTTTGAATTCTTGATTTTCCAACTTTTATTGTAATTGCTTGAAATGATTGACATGAGCCAATTTTGTTGTTTACAGGGGGACCGTGAGCTGGAGCGAGAGTTGGCTCAGTCTCGGGAGGAGACAGCTCGCTTGTTGAGGGAGCTCGAGGTTCGAGACGCCGAGATTGCTGCTCTTGCGGCAAGAGTTCATGAGCCGGGAGGGCGACCGTGATAGTTTTGCTTAGTTTTTTGTTTGTTTGTTGTTTGTATTTTGCACATTTGTACATTTTGGACCTTCATTTTGAACATTTCGGACTTTGTTTGGGCGAGAGCCCCCAGTTTGTTGTACATTTCCCTTTTCGGTTGTATATAAGATGGCCTGAGTGCCTTTGCTGCTGGGTTGTGTTGCTTGTATCTGCAGGTTAGCTTTGAACAGGTTTGGTAGATGACGGTATGCGCCGTCATGCTGCCGAAATTTACATAGAAATCACGCAAAACATACATTTGTATATACATATGGCCTGAATTAGCGGAAAACGAATGACTCAAAAGCACGCAAAAATGCAAAAATTTTGCCGGAAATGACCAGACGGTAGGGAGGGTTACCCCTAAAAAAGAAAAAAAATAGAAATCTATAAGTTAGAAATGAAATGAAAAAAGAAATGAAATAAATATATAAATTTTGAAATGAATTAATGTGAAAGTTATTTCCTAAAATGAAATATATTAAAATGAAAATTATTTCCCAAAATGAATTATACAAGTGTGGTAAAATGACGAAAATGTCGATGTCGCCTCGAGATGCGTGCCCGCGGAATTACGAAACACGAAATATGGGAATTTCCACGTATTTACCAAAATAATAACCCGTAGGAATAGGAAATTATTCGTCACGGAATTAGGAAAGATCCAACGCGGAAAATCACAGAAACCTAGCTAAGGAATAAGCGCGAAGATGAGTCGCGTCCCTTGGAAAGAGGCGCGGCAGGTCTGCGCTTTGTTCCCAGTGGTTCTGATTCGCGATTTTGGAAACAGAATTTAGTATAAATAGAGACGTCGATAGAGCTTTTATTCACACAATTCTTTCGTCTCTTCTTCGTCTTATTAATAAAATTCTCAAAATAAGCACTCATCATGAATACTTTGGAGATTCGCTTAAAAGAATGGACCAACGAGTTTTCAAACATGGAGAAATATGATATGGGCGCCTATAATCTTGGATCATTGTTGAGTTTGAAGCTTATCAAGGTTGTCAAACCATTCTTGGATGCTTGTCTTGATTATTGGGACCCGAATTACCATGTTTTTGCGTTCCCTGGAGGCGATATTTGCCCATTTCCTGAAGAAATTGCTGCGATTGGCGGATGGACCCTGAACACTTGCCTGCCATTCCTTCTACTTCGCAAGGGTATAAGAGCAAATTTAGAGACTTGCTTGGGTTGACTAGACTCGAGGTGGACCTTCTAGTGACCTCGAAGGGAATGCGAATGTTGAACTTCATTGACCGATTTATTAACAGGGCCGACCCCACCGTTTCTTATGTTGCTAGGCGAAGGGCATTTGGGTTTTGCTTGTTGCATGCGTATGTCTTCCAGGGCATGTTGATGAAGACTTGAGAGGTGATCCTCGTCTTCTGGGCCTTGTTGAGCAAATGGAGCTGCGCAGGAGCCCAGCTTGTTTATGTCTAGGAGAGATCCTGTTGGGCTTGGATAATAGGAAAGCCAACCGCGACCTACCGTATTTGGGAAGTCCCGTCATTCTGCAGGTAAAAGAACATTTTCTTCTCTTTTTTTTTTCTTTTTTTTTCGTTTTTTTCTTCTTTCTTGTTTTTTTTTTCGTTTTTTTTTTTTTCGTTTTTTGTTTTTTTTTTTTTGTTTTTTTTTTTTTCGTTGTCTAATACCCGCTTTTGGTAGGTTTGGCTTATGGAACGGCTTCGATTGATCGAGCCCCCAGTTCAAGTTCCCTCTTATCATGCTCGTTCGATTGCAATGAGGACCAGGCTTTACATGGTGGACTTCACCCGAGTCTGCAATTATTGGGAGAACAAGCTAAAAAGTGATGATAGCCCTTTGATTAGGTGGATTGTACCGTGGTGGCACCTCAAATCTGTCACTGGAGTGTCTTCTTTGGATCCTACTCGATCTGTGCGCATTCCCGACTTGGAATTCATGGTGTGCATCTTCCCGGAAAGGCTGATGAGACAGGTTGGACTAAAGCAGACGATCTCGAAGCTTGATACTGTCCCGCAGACTGCCGTGGCGCTTACTATAGAGAGCCGAAGGGAGTGGGCCATTAAATAGGCTCAAAGAAATGTATGGTTCTTGAACTCTTCTGCTAATGCCCTATGGGTGTCGGATTCTTATCTGCGATGGAGGAAAGCTACTACTCCGGAAGAGCGCGAGAGATTGAGGAAGCGTGAGCCCGTTGACTACAAGGTGCGCGAGGTGGAAAAGGAGAAAGAGAAGCATTTGACTGAGGGAGAGGAAGAAGCCGGGTTTCGAGTTGTTCATCCTTCGAAGAAACCGAAGATCTCTCCTGTCGTGGAGAAAGTGATTGACAAAAATGGGAAGTCTAGGCCTCGAGAAAGACCGTTGGTGATTAGCTCCGAAGTGGCGCAAGAGCGTCCGGCACGAGGTCGTGACAAGAAGTATGACAAGAATGACAAGGGCAAAGGGAAGATGGAGGAATAGCCCAAGTCTTTATTTATTATTTATTATTATTATTGTTGTAATAAAAAGGTGGGGTTTTTAGAATCCTAGCCTATTTTTTTTATTTTTATTATGTAGCGTATTATTACTATTAGAAAAATGAATGAAATAAAAAGGTTAAATGGTTATGAAACCGTTGTGATTTTCTATTTATTATTCTTGTCGAATTCCAAATGCAATACAAATGTCCTTCTATTTATATTTTAAAATAATGGGTTGTATCCTGTGAAGGATTGCCTACGTATTCATTTAGAAAATGAAATCAAACCCTTGCGCGTAGTTCGAGTAAATGTAAAAGAATAATTGTTCAAGCAAGAGCTTGTAATGAACTTAGAAAATAAGCATGAGCTTTTGCTTACTCCGAAGGTGCAGTTTAGTTTATTTGATGATATGAGGATGACAAATTTGTCAAAATGCAAGAGCAAAGTGACACTAGCTTATTTTAGCTTGGCCAGGGGCCGTTTACTTAGTGCCACAAGAGCGACACGTGGGGTTACGCGAGGCGCGTTTTTGTTCCTATTCTAGGCATAGTACCGTTTTAGTTGGTCGAGGTTTGTTGGGTTGGAAAACTCATTCCCATCTAGGTCTGTGATTCTAACCGCACCCCCTGGAAGTATGGACTTGACTAGAAATGGTCCGGCCCAATTAGGTTTGAATTTTCCTCGCGGGTCAACAGGTAAGAGAGCTCTAACCGATTTGAGTACTAAGTCTCCTTCCTTGATGTTTCTTGGCTTAACCCTTTTGTTGAAAGCTCGTTTGATACGTGCTTGATATGTTTGGACATTATGCAAGGCGCGTAGCCTACGTTCATCCAGGAGGATGAGTTCTTCATATCTATCCCTCTTCCAATCGGCTTCTGGGATCTGACTTTCGAGTAAAATACGCAAG
This sequence comes from Silene latifolia, assembly GCF_048544455.1. Classification (NCBI taxonomy): domain Eukaryota; kingdom Viridiplantae; phylum Streptophyta; class Magnoliopsida; order Caryophyllales; family Caryophyllaceae; genus Silene; species Silene latifolia. The sequence continues at coordinate 40,501,266 of NC_133529.1, forward strand.
GATGGTATCTCTAGCTCGACTGGTTGTACAGCTTCCATGCCGTAGGTCAGATAGAAAGGAGTAGCCCCAGTGGGCGTCCTAACAGATGTACGATATCCCCACAAAGCAAAGGGTATCTTGCTTGGCCAGTCTCGATAGTTGTCAATCATTTTCTTGAGAATTGTGACAACGTTTTTGTTTGCCGCCTCTACCGCGCCATTAGTCTGTGGTCTATAGGGCGAAGAGTGGTGATGCCTAATTTTGTACTTGGCTAGCAACTGCTCAGTCTCAGCTTGGAAATGTGATCCATTATCACTAATGATCTCATGTGGGCAACCATATCGACAGATGATGTTGTTTTGTATGAACTTTGCCACATTTTTGGCCGTGAGACTAGTGTAGGAAGCCGCTTCTACCCATTTGGTGAAATAGTCGATTGCCACTAGGATGAAACAGTGACCTCTGTTCGGCTGGGGTTATCTTCCGATTATGTCAATTCCCAGTGAGAAAATGGCCAAGGAGATGTCATCGTATAGAGCAATGAAGGAGGGACGTGTTGTACATTCCCGAAGATTTGGCAATTGTGGCAATGTCTCACGTATTTGATGCAATCGGATTCCATTGTGGTCCAATAATACCCCAAACGTGTGATTTTCTTTGCCATCATGGGCCCACTCATGTGAGGACCGCATTCTCCGTCGTGGACTTCTTTCATCACTTTATGTGCCTGTGAATGATCAAGGCAACGTAGGATTACACCAAGAGGTGTTCTTTTGTATAACTCTCTTTGCATGAGAACGTATTGGGAAGCTAGTAGGCGTATAGCGCGTTGTCCCCTTTTGTCCATATCAGGTGGATAGGTACCATTGAGCTTGAAATTCAGGATTGCTTGGAACCAGGGTTCCTGCGTGATTTCCTCTTCATCGGTGATTTGGTGGACATAAGCTGGCTCTGACCGTCGTTCGATGCACAAAGGCATTTCCACCATGTCATCTGGCATATTGATCAAAGATGCGAGTTTTGCAAGAGCATCTGCAAATTGATTTTCTTCCCGAGGTAGGTGTAGATATGTCACGCGATCAAAGAATTGGGCAACTTGGTCTATTCTGGCTTGATAAGGTGCTAGGCTTTCGCTTCGAATTTTCCAAGATCCCGTAACTTGATTGATGATCAGGGATGAATCCCCATGTACTCGGAGGTTTTTAATGCCTAAGCTCACTGCCGCTTGTAGTCCAATTAGACAAGCTTCCGTGATGCGGCGTTATTTGTCACCTCGAAGTCGAGTTTGACAGAGATTGGTGTATGCTCGCCTTCAGGAGAAATGAGCAACACTCCTATTCCAAATCCTCTTAAATTTGATGCCCCATCAAAGTAAAGGTCCCAGGAGTCTACATCAGTTTGGAGTATATCCTCGTCCGGAAATGACCAAGTATCTATTGTTTGTGCGTCATTGATGGGATTTTCTGCGAAGAATTCGGCGACGGCGCGACCTTTTATAACTTTCAGAGGCACGTATTTGAGATCGAATTCTGAGAGCATCAAAGTCCATCTTGCTAGGCGTCCGTTGAGGACGGGTTTCTCGAAGAGGTATTTGACTGGATCCATTTTGGAGTATATTTTGACGGAGTAGCTAAGCATGTAATGGCGTAGCTTCTTCGTTGCCCACACAAGAGCGAGGCATGTCTTTTCGAGTTGTGAGTATTTACACTCGTACTCCAAGAACTTCTTACTAAGGTAGTAGATAGCCCTTTCTTCACTTCCTACAGTTTGAGCTAGCATGGCACCCATGGTTTTTTGATTCTTGTGAGATATAAACCAAGAGGTTGATCTCGTTGAGGTGGCATGAGCACTGGTGGTTTTGCCAATATCTCTTTGATTCGGTCAAATGCCTTTTGACAATCATCATCCCACATGGTGTGGTCTGTCTTCTTGAGCTTTTTGAAGATAGGTTCGCAAATCATGGTGAGTTTCGATATGAATCAACTTATATATTGCACTTTCCCTAGGAATCCTCTTACTTCTTTTTCTGTTTGAGGTTGTGGCATTTCGATCAGAGCCTTGATCTTCGAAGGGTCTATTTCTATACCTCGTTGGCTAACGACGTATCCTAGGAGTTTGCCAGACGTTACTCCGAACGCGCACTTCTGAGGATTGAGTCTCATGTTGTACTTTCGTAGCCTTGCGAAAAATTTGCGAAGGTTCGCAATATGCCCCTCTCTATCCTTGGACTTGACAATCATGTCGTCTACGTATACCTCAACTTCTTTATGCATCATGTCATGTAAGAGTGTAGTTGCGGTGCGTTGATATGTAGCTCCGGCGTTGATTAACCCAAACGGCATGACCGTATAGCAATAGGTTCCCCATTGAGTGACGAAGGCGGTCTTATGCATGTCCTCTATGGCCATTTTGATTTGGTTATAACCCGCATACCCATCCATGAAGGATAGCAACGCGTGATCTGCGGTATTGTCTACCAATATGTCGATGTGTGGTAGAGGGAAGTCATCTTTAGGACTTGCTTTGTTTAAGTCCCTAAAATCAACACAAACACGGATTCTCCCATCCTTTTTGGGTACAGGTACTATGTTGGCTACCCAGTCAGAATACTCGGAAACTTTGATGAACCCGGCTTTGAATTGCTTATCAACTTCTTCCTTAATCTTGAGAGCCCATTCCGTTCTCATTCGTCGAAGCTTCTGTTTTACAGGCTTGAAACCTGGCTAAATCGGGATTCTATGTTCGGCGATATCCCTGTCGATCCCTGGCATGTCTTTGTAGGACCAAGCGAAAACGCCTTTGAACTTGTTTTGGAGGTCTATGAAATCGGCCCTTTCGGTAGAGCTCAAGGTAGTCCCTATCCTAAGTTCTTGGGGTTCTAGTTCGGTTCCTACATTGATGGGTTCGGTGTCCTCTATTACTGGTCCCCCTTCCCCTTCCTGTAGTATTTCTTTGGCTACGTAAGGAGGCATTTCGATTGAGTCTGGGTCTTGGTCATCCTCAGTATCATCGTAAACAGAATTGCACTAAAGATAACACAAAGAGTAAGCAGAACCTGATTTATTCATATTAAAGTTTGAGAAAAGTTGGAACAAAGAAGCCATCTGATCTGTGGTCAGTGGCGGCAAAGGGACAGTGGTTGGGACATTTCCCGAACTACTGTTACTACTCGAGGCTAAGCTAGGAGAAACAAAGGGAATATGGATGACGACAGGAGGAGACTCCCTAGTGACTTCTCTAGACTCCGACTCTGACTCCGACTCTGACTCGAATTCATCGTCTTCTGGTTCTCCTTTGAACATCTCTCCTTCTCCAGTGGTGAGCTTGAAGAGTCTTCCTTCATTGTTGGTCCACTTGATTGATTTTCTCCATCCTTTCTGCCGACTCGCGTTAGTTTCTGTGATTAACGCGGTGGGGTTGAAGTGATCGTCTTGAAGTATCATGGTAATGATCTCATCCTGCGCGGCTCTAACGAATCGATCCTCTCCGAACAATAGGCTAACAGCTTGTTCGTCTAAGCAAGGTGCTTGACGGGTTTTGACGGTAGGAACCGTTTCTGGAGGGATGAAGTAGCAATCGTGAAAGATCTCGATTCCGGCTAGCTTCCTCTCGAGATAATGCCAAGGCTCGGGAAATCCGTGAAAGAGTTCTAGACTTCCTTCCTTAACAAAGTACCCATTTAGGGTAGGGAGATAGGGTCGCATTTGGACTCCTACGTACTTACGGCTTTGAACTTGAGCAAGCATCTCGAGAACCTCCTCTTTAGTGGGTTTGTACCCTAGTCCAAGTGGTATCCTCTTTGAGTTACCTTCCTTGTATGGTGCGAAGGTGTTTCTTCGAATAGGGTTCAAAGGCATTCTAGGGAAGTATCCCTGGGATTTGAGTATGTGGTTGACCACCAGGTTGGAGTAGGGATCATAGTATAAGGATGCCAATTCACTTTCTATGACACTTACGCTTTGGAAGCCCCCAAGTTCATATACTGGGTCTGCAAGGACTTGATTGTTCGACTTCTTTTCAATTATTGCTTTGATGGGTGATGAAGTGATCGTCACCACTTTGCCATTTAGTGGGATCTTGATCTTTTGATGAAGGGTGGACGTTACTGCTTTGGAAGCGTGAATCCAAGGTCTTCCTAGAAGTATGTTGAAGGAAGCTTCAATGTCCACTATTTGGAAAATAACCTTTCGCTCAATTGGCCATGTGGCTATGGTTAGGTTAACGAGTCCTACGACCTTTCGTCGTGTACCATCATATGCGCGAACACCTTGATTGGTAGGGGTCCAATCCGACTCTTTCATGCCTAATTTGTATGCCGTTTTGAGGGGTATGACGTTGACCGCAGAGCCATCATCTACCAAGGTCATTGGCACATTCTTCTTTAGACAAATGACAGTGATGTAAAGAGCTAAGTTGTGACTAGCGCCAAAAGGTGGCAAATCTTCGTCTGAGAAAGTAATAGGATTACTTAGCTTTGGTGATTCTTGGAAGACCAAGTTGACTACATCTTCGGGTGTAGAGTTATGTGCTACATTTAATTTGGCCAAAGCTTGCAGTAAAGCTTGGCGATGTGGGAAAGAGCTTGCTACTAATTGCCAGACTGAAAGATCAGCCTTTATCTTCTGTAATTGCTTGAGCAAATGGTCAGTGGAGTCATCTTCGTTATCATTTGGTGTGACAACGTTGGTTGGATCATTTTGAGTAGTGCTTTGATATGGACGCCCCGAACGAGTTAGGTGGTCCACATCTTGGTCTTCACCATTTTGGACTATTTCCTTGACTAGGGAGTTTTCAATGAGGTACTCGTCCTCATCATCATCGGCCCATACTCCATTGATCGTAGCTAGTTCCCTCATTCTCATGATTTCATCTTCTAGTCGTATGATTTGGTCGACTAGTTTATCAACCACGGCGACTATTTCTTGCATAGTAGCGTTTTGAGAGAAGATTAGTGGCACATGCTCCTTGGGTGTTGCGTTGGGATCATGTAAAGTTGTCACCACATTTTCTAATTCTCAAACTTGCCTATCCACACTCCTTGCCCATGTGATGAAGTCGGAAATGGTAGGAGAGATAGTAGAGTAGAACCCCTCACTCTCGATTGCATGGATCTCATCTTCAATTGGAGAAATGAGGTGTGAACAATCTAAGGTAGATTCATCACTTGTAATCACTAGAACTCCAAGAGGATTCTGAGTGTTGTTGGGTTTACCTCCCGGCGGTATTGGTAGTCGACCATCTTCAATCATGTCTTGAAGCACATTTTTCAATTTGTAGCATTTTTCTGTGTCATGCCCCTTACCCCTATGGTATTCACAGTACGAGTTCTCATCCCAGAATTTGGATTTATTTTCGGGTTCGGGAGTAGGTCCAATGGGTTGGAGTTTGCCTTGTTTCATTAACCTTTTTAGAGCGTTGGAGTAAGTGTCCCCAAGATTTGTGAATTTTCTTGGTGGGGTACTTTTCTTGGATGGCTCGAGAAGGTTAACCTCATCGGTCTTGCTAGTGGAGCCGTATGAACGACTTGTTGAGCCTTGGTATCCTCGACCTACCGTTTTGGACAAGAGCCCTTTACGCATGTCATCCTCAATCCTTGTCCCTAATACGGTTAAGTCCTTGAAAGTCTTGATGTTTTGGTATCTCAAATGATTGGCATAGATGGGTTTGAGATTATCCACGAACTTCTCCACAAGGGTAGCCTCATCCGGGCGTTCGACTAGTTGGGTACTAGTCTTCCTCCACCTACTTAGGAAGTCGGTGAATCCTTCTTTGTCATTTTGGGTAAGAACCTCTAGAGTGCGCATGTTAACTTGGATCTCGGCATTATCCGCATATTGCTTAGCAAATTCGATCGCGGCATCTTCCCAAGTAGCGATCTTCTTGTGTTCTAAGGAGTAGAACCATTGCTTTGGGATGGTGTCAAGAGATGAAGGAAAGATCCTTAAGAACATCTCGGGTTTGATGCCTTTGATAGACATGTAATCCTTGAAGGCACGGATGTGGTTCAAAGGGTTTTCGTGCCCCTTGAATTTAGGGATATCCGTCATATTGAAGTTGGTTGGCAATTTGGAATTGACGGCCTCATACTTGCGGTTGTTTTCCCTATAAATGTCATCTCCTTTAAGGTACATCAATTGGTCCTCTAAGTATTGGAGTCTTTTCTCGGCTACCGTTAGTCCCATGGGAGGATTTTCGTCCTTGGATTCACTCGCGAAGTCACCTACTACTTCACTTTCGTGAGGAGGCAATCTCCCCTCTACGGCGTAGATCCGACCTTCGATGGTGTCAAGGCGATCATACACTTGGTCTTGGGTAACTTGGATTTGGGCTAGCGCAGCTAGGATTCGATCATTACCATCTTGAAGTTGGTTGAGGTTCGTGTCGCTGGTTCCAGGCATCTTGAAAACTGGATAAGAGATCGATGATGAATCAAAACACGATCGACCATTCTAACACACTTGCTAAAAGAGGAAATGTTTTGACTCGTGAAGTGGGTGTGTGCCACTTGTGTTGAGTGAGCTTTGAAGAAAAGACAAGGTTTGAAAATGTGTATCCTAGTCAACTATAGTGTAGTTGTAGGAGTGGACTCGAAGTGAGGTTTTGAAATGGACCTGTGGACCGAAATTTGACTCGACAAACGAACAGAGTTTCGACTGGGTTTTACGCTAATCAAATTACCTTTTTCGAAATTTTGATTAAAAAAGGGTTTTGATTTTTGAACAAATCGTCGTGGTTTTGTTTAGAAATGGTGATCACGTAAGGTACAAACATTTATACAAGCATTATAACGGGATGCTGAGTGCATTTAAAGGGTTTTGGTTTAAAGGGTGGGTTGCCATACCGAACCATCAAACCCGAAGTCTGTGGAGAGGCTCGTACCAAACAAGAGTAAGGCCGATTCCTAGTCCATTTCCTCAAGTAGTGAAGGCCCTTGATACAAACAAGAGTAAGTATCATGGTATGGATGACGTCAATCGCTATCCATCCTTAGGCCCAAATAAGAATTAGGACTGTTTAGACGGGACGATTGGTCGAATGGGTTGGGTTGGGCCTAGGAAGGCCGAATGAAACGATCTAGGAAGACCGAGTTATGAAAACCGACAATTGTCTTGTACAAACTATTCCCTAACCTTGTTCAAGTTTCACCCTTTTGGCTACACGTAAGTGTATTATCCCCAGCGGAGTCGCCAAACTGTGGACAACGGGGGCCCACGGGGGCGCTTGGGAGAGAGAACAAGCGTTTGCATTTTGTGGAGTCGCCACCAATTTTTATGGAAAATTGGAACCGTTCGAATACCTCGTGCCATGTCAAGACACAAAGTAGAGACATGAACACCAAGCAATCGTTACCCTTAGCATTCTATGTCTAGAATGACTCTCGTGGATGCCAATTAACACGGATGTTCACAGAGATCTGGAGTAAGGGGTGAGGGTACGTATTAGGAAGCTCTTTTGATCGAACACCTAATCCCGCCCGCCTCGATAGCGGCCTCTACTAATGATTAGGGACATCATCTATACTCGATATATCGTCGATTTTATGCATGCAATGCAACATCCAAGTTTTAATCCTAGCATGTGAGAATTAGCTAAGTGGGTGAACAATTAATTTAACATACAATTAATGTCGAAGTAGGATTTAATGCTCAATTACATGTGAAAACATACAAATGATACAAGAAATATGACAAAGAAAATTACAATAACGAAAATTACAATAATTACAATGGGTTTAGCGATTTATGTCGAAAATACCTTTGAAACGGACAATTTAAGAAAAAGAATAAAAGAAAGAAACAACGAACAGATCAGTAGATGATAATACGATTAATAGTTAATTATACGTAAACTATTTAAACTAGGTCAAGCAACAACGGAGTTCAGAGACAGAACTCATCCTGAAACAGGCGCAGCAGGACTGCGCCCTATGGAAGAGGCGCGGCAGTTGCTGCGTCTGTTCCAAGGGTGAGTTCTGGCTGTGAAGCCGGAACTGCAAATCGTTAATATCAATTGATGAATTTAATGATTGATTACGATATTTAACTCGGATGAAAGTGATTAATAGGTTATTTACATATGATTGATGGTCATAAAAGCAATAAAACACGAATGAGACGGATGCAAACGAAATATTTACATGAGTGAATGATTGATTAGTGACATGGGTGAATAAAATAGGATGAACATGATGAATTAATGACAAATTAATGACAAAAGACAGATGAAAATATATCAAAGATCGAATTCCAGAAACTCAATATGAATGAATCGATTTTCTACAACCCGGAATTGAATTTAATGACGAAAACCCGCAAATATGAGATTATAAGGGATTTAAGCCGAATTAATGATTAATAGTATGCGTTAATGAATGATAAATAATATACATGTGAAATTATTATGCTATCATACCAAAGAATTGAAGAACAAACGAAATCAAAAACAAAAGAAAACGAATTACAGAGGACGAAGGAAGAAGAAAGGAAGCAGGAATTGCGGCAGCCTCACGAAGAGCGCGGCAGAGGCTGCGCTCCTTCAAGAGGCGCAGCGATTCTTTGCGTCCTTTCTCGACGGTTATCTTCTGGTAATCCGTAAAAAGAGTTTTAAACGAGGTTTTAGAAATCGGTTTTAATTGGTATTTTCGACATAAACCTTACAATTGTGATACAAAAAGTAAATAACAATAATAAAAGAGAGATTTACACCCTCAGACTTACATGTTTGACGAAACGAGATGAACTAAGTTTATGATTAGTGATGCTCGACTCGAATGTAGACGAAAGTGCCCTCGTAAGAGGAAAACGAACAGATTAATTAAGTTGATTAGTTGTGGAGTTGGTCAAATTGGTCGGTCATGCAAACGAGGCTGGTACTTAGAAGGATCCGAGCTTACGTGGTCGAATGTTCAAGCACGTAGATGCCAAGAAGTAAGAACAAAGGTCTAGAATGCAAAGGGAGAAGAGAAGGGCGGACACTCGCGTGAGAAATATGAGGAGCGAAGGCTCCTATTTATACTAATCACGTGAAGGAATTAGGGTTTCAGAGAGTCTTTGGAAGTGAATCTCGGAAAGATATGAAAAAGATACGAAAATTACGCAGAAAAGGACCTGGGAAGAGGCGCGTGAGCTGCGTCTCTTGGAAGAGGCGCGAAGCACCTGCTGCGTCTGTTCCCAAGTGGTTTCCTCCTGCGGAAGAAAGATTTCCGTGTTTAAGTTATGGAATAAAGGGATAATTCGGTTTTCCTTAATATTTTGTATGAATATTACGGGAAATTGTTTGCCAAAGAGTAAAGATTGTGAAATATTTATAAAATATGGAATAGAAATATCCGGAACATTCCAGAACATTCTGACTCGGGATTTAACGGTTATCAGAAAATGAAGACGGTTTTAGGCCCGGACTCCAAATGTATTCTAATTACTGTCAAAACGACCGTATCGGCACGTAGATGACAACTAAGAGGTAGACATTAATGTTTGAGCAATCACTTGACGATAAACTTACGAACTGTCACAAATCGTTCCGTATACCAAACATGCGGCCCAATCATCACCGGGTGGTTTGCGGGAGGTGCAGAAATGAGGTATCTACAATAAGGCATTAGGCTCAGTCAGCAAACGCCAACCCAATTTGGCCATGAAAGCGGCATTAACTTGTCGCATAGAACGGATACCGAGACCACCATTGTCTTTGTCGTTGGTAACTGTATCCCACGAGACGAGGCTTAATCCTCGACTCTCCTGATTAACTCCCCAAAGAAACCTCCTAGACCGCCTGTCTAGGTCCTCACAAAGGGATTTAGGAATTCGAGCTGTCTGCATAGCGTATGATGGTATCGAGTTGAGAGTAGACTGCACCAGAGTTGCTCGTCCCGCCATGGATAGGCCTCTAGATTTCCACCTGGACAATCTTTTATCAACCTTTTGCATAATGAAATCGAAGGTATCCTTAGTCACCCTTCCATTTATAGTCGGCATTTCCAAATAAACTCCCAAATCCTCCGTTTTTTCCACCCCCAACACAGTCGTGATAGCTGACGAGGCATCCTCCGTCACATTGGATGAAAAGAAAACTTTGGATTTATCACGGCTTATTCTTAACTCCGAAGCCTTACAAAATTGGTTCAAACAATCATTAATTCTATGGGCTTCATCAGGATTTGCTTTAGCGAATAGAATAATATCGTCCGCGAAAAATAAATGAGTAAGGATAGGACCGCCCCGACAAATGGGAAAACCCTTCCATAGACCAGCCTCGCTAGCTTGTACAATGAGTTGGCTTAATTTTTCCATACAAATAGTGAATAAATATGGTGAGAGAGGGCCCCCTTGACGAATGCCCTGAGTAGGAGCAAAGAAATCAGTCTTTTCCCCATTCCATAGCACATTTAAAGTGACGGACTGAATCAACGACATAATGACTCTAACCATCCTAAAGGGTAGACCCATATCCAATAAAGTATGATGTATAAACGGCCATTCCAGCTTGTCATACTCCTTTTTGAGGTCCAGTTTAAGAACCATGAACCCCTTTCGGCCCTTCTTCTTTCTCATCGAATGCAAAGCCTCTTGTACAATAATAATGTTATCAGTAATTTGACGCTTAGGAACAAAACTAGTTTGGACAGGATTTATGAGAATGGGAAGCACCGGCTTAAGACGATTAACCAGCATCTTAGTAATAATCTTAAAAACCACATTGCACAACCCGATGGGACGGAATTGACTAACCAAGTGCGGGTGTTCCACTTTAGGAATCAAAGATATGAAAGCCTCACAAAGGCCAGCAGGTAGCACTTCCTCATTCAAAACACCCAAAACCATCCAACACACACTTGGCGAGACAAACTCCCACTGACTTTGATAAAACAGCGCTTGGAAACCATCCGGACCAGGTGCTTTAAACGGGGACATTTGCTTAAGGGCACACTGAACATACGTCTCAGAGAAATTACGCTCCAATTTAGCCCGTTCAGCAATAGTCAAACGAGGAAAACGGTTACAAACCAGCCCGGAAAGATCACACTCCGTCGTCGGTCCTGCAAATAATTTTTTGAAATAAGCAATCACCAACTCTTTAACCTCAGACGGCTCCCATACCCAATCACTTTGCTCGTTTTGGAGTGCTTCAATTCTATTTTGTTGACGCCGAATAATAGTGCCCAAATGGAACAGCCTATTATTCCTATCACCGTCACAAATAGCCTCCATACGCGATTTTTGGAACCATAGAAGCTCTTCTTCTCGCAGAACGTCATCGAGTTGGGTTTTCAATTTACGCTCATATTTATAAAGGTAATTAGCTCCATTCCTTGATAATTTCTTTTGCACGCCCAACAAACGTCTCTCTAGGCTCCGTTTTTTCGCAAAAATATTACGAAAAATAGACTGGTTCGAATCTTGGAGTTTATTCGCAAAATCATGAATAAACGGAATTAATGGCTCTTCATTTTTCCAATTCTTAACCACAAAATCCATAAATTTATCATGAGTAAGCCAAGCCGCTTGAAATCGAAAGGGTCTTAAAAAACCCGGAAGAGGAGCGAATCCATTGGTGCTAACAACAATCGGGCAATGGTCCGACTGGTTTTGAATCAAGTGTCGAATAGACCCTTCCTCAAACATCGTTCTCCACCCAGAATTACATATAGCTCGATCAAGCCGAGCCCACTACCTAGTCTCCACTGTGCTCCCTCTAGACCACGTGTACTCAGGTCCAGAAAAATCCAAATCGATCCAATTGTTATTCTCGAACCAGGTGTTAAAACGATTGCACCTCCTCCTCATGCCATCGCTGCTTCCATTACGTTCCGAGAGAAATCGAGTGTCATTAAAGTCTCCCATCGTCAACCAAGGTCTATTATGAGTGCGAGCAAACCTCTATAATTCGAGCCATAACTCCTCTCGTTTAACCGCATCAGGGCTAGCATAAACCGCAGTGTAATACCACGGAATTTCTCCAACTCGAGAAATCTCAACTGTAAGGTGTTGAGGATGATGTACCAATGGCGTGACGGTCACCTCCTCAGGTCTCCAAAACAGCCAAATACCACCACTAAAACCACGAGCATCAACCCGAGTCTTACCTCCGAAGCTAATCTTATCACACACCCTTTGGGCAGTCTCACCACTGATATGTGGTTCAACCAAAGCGAGAACTTGCGGTTTATTAACTCTTATCAACTCCTTGAGCATCGTCAAAAATTCAGGCCGCCCTGCTCCTGGACATTCTAAGTCATGAGACTAAGTGTAGGACGTTGGTTCAAACTATTTGGAAAACGATCCATAAAACTCGTAGGACGAAAAGGAACCGAGGACAAAAAAGCCTCAGAGAGTCGGTTCAAGACCATCATCACCTGTGAGGTGATCTTCACTTCCAGAAACAGGTCTGGAGAAATCGTCACTGGAGGAAGAAACGCCTCTACTTCCAGTTCCATCGTGTGTGCTAAAGGGATGGCTGTGACCATGTCCGGGCCTTCCATTGGTGATATTAAGCAGGGGTAATGAGAGGGGGGGATGAGGGAGTGACGAGTGATGGGAAGACAAAGCGGGTTGAAGAGAGAGTTCATGGTGAGGCAACGAAGCAGCAAAAGAGGGTTTACCAGGTTTTTTGATGAAATTTATGTCCACCTTAACCGCAAGAGTTTTCTTCTTTACGTTTTCATTCAAAGAAGCAGAAGAATATTGAGATTTGGTTGAAATATTTCTCGGCTTATTTTGTGGAATAATTGTCGAGTCTAAAAGATTATCTTTAGGCTTATTTTGTGAAGTAATTGACGAGGTCAAAGGAATATCTTTTGGCTTAGTTTGCGGAATAACTAATACGGTCAACTGATTCTCTTGGCTTATATTCGGAATATCTTTTATTGATTCAGTATGAATAGCATGATTGGCAAAGTTTCCAAAACCCTCACATGAATCAGAGTCCGTTAAGGAAATTATCCTTGCCTCATCCCCCTTATTTTCCGCAATAGGATCAATTCCCTGCATCAATATCACGTCGTCCAATTCTGCTCTATTCTCCTTATTTGACAGCGGATTCTCGCCATCCAAATTAATAGAAATATTCTCTAAGGATTTCGGGCTTGCACTTGGACTAGGACGACTTTTAGATGCCTTGGACGAACTTCCCTTAGCAGCACTCCTAACTGGAACCTCGACTAAGACTGTTTCATCACCCTTCGAATCATCTCCCAACTCGGCAAGCGTATCAAACCTGGACCCAGATGGAATAGGGTTTTTCAGAATTTGGACTCTCTGCCCAGCCTATGGGTTAGCTTGATTCATGATTTCCTTCTCTGTTTTGGTAGCCCTACGACGCATAGGTTTCTTGACTTGCATCCAAGAGCCATACGGATTCTTGTCTACTTCACCCCCTTGACTATCTTTCTGGTTGTTGTCACCCGCTTCCGGTGCCCCAACCGGCTGAACCTCATCTAATTCCGAATGAAACAAAGGACATTTAGCATCTACATGGCCTAATTTTCCACATTTGTAACAAATCTGACGCAGACCTTCATACTGAATGATCCACACCTTGCCATTGAGTATAAATTTAGACAACAAAGGTTTAGTAAGGTCGACTTCAACACTCATACGAATAAACTGACCCCTTTCCGCGGAAGCTGTAGGTCGATCAATCCTAACCACCTTGCCTACTTTGCTCCCAATCTTCCTAAGAATATCCTCATGATAGTATTCCACAGACAACCGGGGAATGCGTATCCATGTGGTAAGAAATCTAATAGGTTCATCAGTACCTATGAAATTCAGAACCCATTTCCTTATGGTTAAATAATGATCACCAATCATCCACGGACCCTCAGTAAGCACAAAATCGTAGTCAGTCTTATTAGTGAAACGGACCACATAGTATGAACACCCCACATCAGTGAAGATGAGATCACCTTTCACCGACCATTTCTTCTTCAACTGACGGACCAAAGAGTAATGTCCAATGTTCTTGTCGAACATCTTAATAATTAAGGAATTTCTCCAATTACTTCGGATCATCATCTTCTCCTTTTTCGTTAAAAGAATAGTCGGACATAAAGGATCCATATCCTGAGCAGGGTCCTCAACGTCGTCATCCGACACATCGTCATAAATGGCATTATCCGTGACCGTAAAACTCTGACCATGATTGATAGCAAAGGATGGGTCAGACCCATTATTCAAAGAGTCCTTATATGATGCCCTAATATTCCCCGGATTGGAATCCAGCAGTGGGAAACTTTTAGGGACCATAGATATATCCATATCACTTGATGATTCTTGTGTATATTCAGTAGTAGGTTGATGTATTTTGAATTTCTTTGTCGAACGAGACGACTGCTCATCACCATTTCGAGAGATAGGGTTTTCTAGAGAGAGATGCATTTTTTCATGAAAGGACAATCACAATGAATAGAGATTTGAGCATATACAATTAAACATATTTAGTAAGATTTAAGCATAGATGCTTCCTCTTCATTCATCCAACATTATAATCAAAACAATGTTGTTATACTTCGTAAGAATGATTACCTTTCCTAATTCATGAGAAAAATAAATATATACAAAATTAAAAAAAAAACATTTTTCAAATAAATATTGTGAGTATTAGATTAAAATATATGATGGAAAACAGAAAATGATTTAAGGCTTGAAAGAATTTAAAGTTGGAACAACGAATTGAAGAATGATCATCGGGTTTCAACCAATAACCATGCAAAATATTTACTCGCATATGACACTATTAAATGGTCCAATTGATATCCTTGCACAATATTTCAACATTTCGTCTATGACATTTGATTTATAACCTGCTTGACAAAATACAAATAGAAGAAACGTGTTACACGGGAATTTGAAGTGCATGAAAGAGTGAAGGACAATGTAGCAAAATTTACAACATTTGCCAATTAATATGTCAAGGGTTAGTATATATAAAATATACCATCTCATCATTTTATAGAGATTCATACAACCATTTGATATTCCAAATACACCTTAATAAAATAAATCGGGACAATAAAAGATTATTCAAGCCAAAAGAAAATTGTAAAGAATATCCATAACCTTTATTTTCTAATTTCATGCAATGTTATTGATGATGTGAGCATACCCTTCTCCTGCAATTTCAACACAACCACAAAAATTTTAAGTAAATAAGATTGTAACTATTAATTCAAAACATAATAAAGATAAAAAGTAAAATAATTTATATACCCAAGTTTTATTCACTCCAAGTGGATGAATAATAAGAGTATAACCTTCTTGCAAAAAAAAAAGTGAAATAATTCATTTAGTTCTCTGTATACTTTACCTATCAAGTTTTTTAACACAAAATATTACGATTTATTGTTATAATATTTATATAAGAAATTTTTTATAATTAGTTTTCGCATTAATTTCAACTATTTATTAGAGGAAAGTAAAAAGATTTTGTGAATGAAGGGGAAGATAAAAAAAATTATGGTAACATATATACAAAGTATAATAATGTTGTAGCAAAATAAAAAGGCCATCCAATTAAATAAAATAAATAAAGGTTAAATGAATAGGGTAGTTTAATAACCAAAGGAGAGGAAAATAATTATAGGATAAAACTTTAGTTGACTTACGAATTGACCCTCACGACTCACTTTTAGTTTTATTGATAAACATTTCTATACAAAAAACATAATTTATATTGAAAGTTCTAAACGATATACTCAAACTATTAGCAAAGAGTTATTTTTTTGGGTACAATTAGCAAAGAGATAATGACAATTGACATGTGAGTTATACAAATAAAATTCTATAAGCAATACGCATTTGATGAATTTCAAAATAAATTTTATGTGAGCAATTTTTGAGTAAAGGATACACGAGAAAATGTATCAGTTGAACAATAACACCATCATAGTTTCATTTTTATATCTCTTTTTAATTAGTGACATTTGTATATCTCTTATTATTGGTGAACTTTTATATGAGTATCTTTAACATTTATTCCAATGAATTCCAAAGAAATAAGGATACATAAGTTTATTATTTCAAATTTTATTTTTTAATAATATACTTTGTAGTATAGATACGATTAGATTTGGGAGAAAGAGTAGGAGAGGAACGTAAGGAGTAGAAATCCAGAGATAGACTTGACAATTATTCGTAGTAGAAAATTAACAAAACTAACAACACGTTTTTCAAAATGACAATGAATAGAGATTTGAGCATATACAATTAAACATATTTCGTAAGATTTAAGCATAGATGCCTCCTCTTCATTCATCCAACATTATAATCAAAACAATGTTGTTATACTTCGTAAGAATTATTACCTTTCCTAATTCATGAGAAAAATAAATATATACAAAATTCATTAAAAAAACATTTCTCAAATAAATATTGCGAGTATTAGATTAAAATATATGATGGAAAACAGAAAATGATTTAAGGCTTGAAAGAATTTAAAGTTGGAACAACGAATTGAAGAATGATCATCGGGTTTCAACCAATAATCATGCAAAATATTTACTTGCATATGACACTATTAAATGGTCCAATTGACATCCTCGCACAATACTTCAACACTTCGTCTAAGACATTTGATTTATAACCTGCTTGACAAAATACAAATAGAAGAAACGTGTTACACGGGAATTTGAAGTGCATGAAAGAGTGAAGGACAATGTAGCACAATTTACAACATTTTCCAATTAATATGTCGAGGGTTAGTATATATAAAATATACCATCTCATCATTTTATAGAGATTCATACAACCATTTGATATTCCAAATTCACCATAATAAAAAAAATCGGGACAATAAAAGGTTATTCAAGCCAAAAGAAAATTGTAAAGAATATCCATAACCTTTATTTTCTAATTTCATGCAATGTTATTGATGATGTGAGCATGCCATTCTCCTGCAATTTCAACACAACTACAAAAATCTTAAGTAAATAAGATTGTAACTATTAATTCAAAACATAATAAAGATAAAAAGTAAAATAATTCATATACCCAAGTTTTTTTCACTCCAAGTGGATGAATAAGAGTATAACCTTTCTGCAAAAAAAAAGTGAAATAATTCATTTAGTTCTCTATGTATACTTTACCTATCAAGTTTTTGAACAAAAAAAAATACGATTTATTGTTATAATATTTATATAAGAAAGTTTTTATAATTAATTTTCGTATTAATTTCAACTATTTATTAGAGGGAAGTAAAAAGATTTTGTGAATGAAGGGGAAGATAAAAAAATTATGGTAGCATATATACAAAGTATAATAATGTTGAAGGAAAACAAAAAGGCCATCCAATTAAATAAAATAAATAAAGGTTAAATGAATAGGGTAGTTTTATAAACAAAGGAGAGGAACTTATATTAATTTAATTTTTTTGTGTTTGCGACTAATTGTTTTTTAAAAAACTTCTACTTATTTGTTAAAATTTTAAATAAATAAATGAATGTGTAATTTTTAAGTAGCACGATTTTTGAAATATTAAGGTTAACAATTATCAAAGAGAAAATATATAACCTAAGAGCGGTAAATTATATTTTAAATTAGCAAAAAAAAAACGCATATTAAAAGCATTATGAAGATAAGTTTAAAAAAAAAGTAAATCATGATAGCACTTTAAATTAAGATCTATAATCATAATTACAACTTTAATATTAATAGTTTAAAACATCAAATATGAACAACTAATATCCCAATGTTTAAATTAAAATTATGCATCACGAATATGGTTAGATATCAAAGTATATAATTATTTATAAAATAATCTAATTTTAGCTAATTGTATCAATTTAAAAGTCGTAAGTATCCCCATATGCAATAATTGCAATAAAATATATTTTTTTTATTAAAAAAAGTGTCAATAAATATTGTTGATTAGTATTGTATAGGAGTATAAATAGATGATCAACTTTGTAAATCATTCCATAAGTACTAACCAATACGAGAATAATTTAGGGAGAGTATTTAGGGAGATTTATATATAATAGCATTGTTGCCATTTTTAAATGGTCTAATAGTATAACATTGATTGCGTCCATAATCATCAGTTATTTACTTCTATATATAACTTTTATTTGTGTTTTAATTACGTTATTACGCAGTATTTTTTTTTTTAAATTGTAAAGTTGATGGGATGGCGCCACATCATTTATACTTGCGATATACAATGCCATGTCAGCGGTTGAGTTAGAAGATTAATATATAGATAAATTGTTATAATATTTATATAAGAAAGTTTTTATAATTAATTTTCGTATTAATTTCAACTATTTATTAGAGGGAAGTAAAAAGATTTTGTGAATGAAGGGGAAGATAAAAAAATTATGGTAGCATATATACAAAGTATAATAATGTTGAAGGAAAACAAAAAGGCCATCCAATTAAATAAAATAAATAAAGGTTAAATGAATAGGGTAGTTTTATAAACAAAGGAGAGGAACTTATATTAATTTAATTTTTTTGTGTTTGCGACAATTTTTTTTTTAAAAAACTTCTACTTATTTGTTAAAATTTTAAATAAATAAATGAATGTGTAATTTTTAAGTAGCACGATTTTTGAAATATTAAGGTTAACAATTATCAAAGAGAAAATATATAACCTAAGAGCGGTAAATTATATTTTAAATTAGCAAAAAAAAAAAAAAAACGCATATTAAAAGCATTATGAAGATAAGTTTAAAAAAAAAGTAAATCATGATAGCACTTTAAATTAAGATCTATAATCATAATTACAACTTTAATATTAATAGTTTAAAACATCAAATATGAACAACTAATATCCCAATGTTTAAATTAAAATTATGCATCACGAATATGGTTAGATATCAAAGTATATAATTATTTATAAAATAATCTAATTTTAGCTAATTGTATCAATTTAAAAGTCGTAAGTATCCCCATATGCAATAATTGCAATAAAATATATTTTTTTTATTAAAAAAATTGTCAATAAATATTGTTGATTAGTATTGTATAGGAATTAACCAATATGGTAGCAATTTGTTGATTAGTAGAGTATAAATAGATGATCAACTTTGTAAATCATTCCATAAGTACTAACCAATATGAGAATAATTTAGGGAGAGTATTTAGGGAGATTTATATATAATAGCATTGTTGCCATTTTTAAATGGTCTAATAGTATAACATTGATTGCGTCCATAAGCATCAGTTATTTACTTCTATATATAACTTTTATTTGTGTTTTAATTACGTTATTACGCAGTATTTTTTTTTTTAAATTGTAAAGTTGATGGGATGGCGCCACATCATTTATACTTGCGATATACAATGCCATGTCAGTGGTTGTGTTAGAAGAGTAATATATAGATAAATAAATAAATAAATAAATAGATAGATGTATAGACAGATTCGAGTCAGGCCGGTCAATTCCGGGTGCAGATCAAGTTCCGGATGAAATAGACCAAGAAACAAGACGAGTAGACGAGCATGTTGGAGACAATAGGGCTTTCGGGGGTGAGGCCCTAAACATTGATAAACTAGGGTTTTTAGACAAGTCCAAAAATCTTTGCTATAAATAAACGCCGTTCATCTTCTCAGCCTCAAACATATTAACTTTTCTAACCAATCTCACTTCATAGAGATCATAATACCCTAATTCTTCCTCTCTGGTATACCCTTTTCCCTTCATTCGTTTTAATATCATTCCATTTCTTCCAAAATTTTCTGGGATTTTTATTATAGTAATTTTAAGAGATTTATTTTTATTTGTCAAAATTTGTGTAATTGAGTTAGAATCAGAAAAGTAATAGGCATATTTCAGACAACGGGTTGTAATTGATACAAATAATTAGCAACCTTTTGCACGGTGCCTATAATCTTTGCTACTCAATCACGATTGAAGGCTACTTTTAATAGTTTCCCTTCAAATTTAAAGCAGCTACATTTGTTAGTCTGTTTGCTAATTCAACATTTGTATGCTTTATTAAAAATCTGACCTGATTAGACGAAGAGATCACTTGGTTGTTGCGTTACAGAAATACATGGCTCCATAACAAAAGAGTCAACAGCAAGTGCGCATTTAATGGTAACTTGACTGCCGCTTGGAGCCAATACTAAATTAAGTCAGTGGAAGATTCCTTGATTCTAATTACAATAGTTTCTTGGCACAAAATCTGGCTATATTTCTTCATATATATATATATATATATATATATATATATATATATTTCTGTATCGTAATCATTGATACTAGTTTGTTTTTATATAATTTGTTGTTGATCTGAATTGCCTCTTAGAGTAGCCATTTGAATGAATGTGGTTTCATATTGGTTTAGTTACGAGGCAAATATTAACTTGAGATCTAATGTTTTATTTGATCTTGTTGCTTAGGCCCTCTTGTGGGAACTAGTCTTGTTTTATGTGAATGGTTCTCCAAGAATTGCCTTGGATATAACGTGTTACAAAGGAGCCATTGGTTCATCTTTTTTGTTGTAAGTCGTATAGCCTTCGAATAATCAAATGGTAATGTTCATACCATTTGGTTCAGACAGAGGCTGATAACGAATGGGGGAACTTGTTTCCCCAGCTCGAAACAGTTTGAGGGCAAGGAATGTTTTCTTTACACCTTCATCTCATTCCTTTCCTGGATAGTATTCGGACATGTCTTTCTTTCTTTTCATATCTTATCAGTGATGAGGCTTTAACATATAAGAAAATCCGACTTTGTGACGGATTTTCGATGCAATTACCTTTGTTAACGCTTGGCTTCTGAGATGACTGATATTTACTTTTCTAGTTTTTAAACTTATCTACAAATATCAGTCACAAAGTAAATGGTCTCTATTTCAGTCACAAAGTAAATGGTCTCTAGTTTTTAAACTTATCTATTTCAGTCACAAAGACCATATCTTAAGGCCTTTTGTTGTCTTTGGAAATGGTCTCTATTTCCTCTAGTATGTTCATTTCTTCATCCAGTGGTGTATATGGCCTTAAGAGTGCTTTAAGCCTGTAACACTGAGGTTCCGATCTCAAAATAATTTCTTATTACGTCTTAACAGCCATAAGAGAATTGTTAGAAATAGAATGATCGTTCTGTAAGAATGATCGGCCAGCTTCTTAGAGAGTAATTTGCTGTACGAGTGTTGATCGTGGCCTGCGTCATTAAAGCTGTGCTCTGGATTGTTGTAGAATAACACAATGAATGGAGTTCTAACAACACTTGCGAAGGCGGAGGATTGTTGAACATATGGCTTGATTCTAGTTTTTGTAGAGAGTTTATGTTGTCCTTCAGTTTTCTTGTGCTTTCTAGTAGTTACCTAATGAATAACGAGTGTAGATTCCGCACAAAAGCAACAATTAGACTGTAAAAACTAATTTCTATAATGTGTAGTAATAATAAAAGGTAGAAGCAATAAAATTCCGACATTTTTAGGTTGAATGAAATTGATAGCTGTACTTACAGTTTTTAATAAAAAATAGTTATTTTTATCATAAATAAGATTGATTCTGTTGTCCCGGGTTCGACTCCCTACACGGGAGTGCTGCGGTTACTTGTCATCCTAAAAAGGATGTCTTATATGGCATACGTGGTTTGCAGGATATTGCATGTGCCCGGGGGGATTCAACCCCTCGTCACCAAAAAAAAAAAGATTGATTCTGTTTTTTAGGGAAGTGTGCAATTGCTATTGTAATTTTTGTTAAACCTCCCTACTATTTTTAATACAAAATTGCTAAACATTGCACCCAATTTATTTTACTAAATGTCGCCCTTAATTTCATTTTAACTTGACAACTTTGCCCTTCTTTCTCCAAAAAATATTCTTTCCTTTTTTTTTCGATAAGTTGGAAATGGGTGATGAAAATTCGTACAATTACGACGGAAAGCAATTAGAAAATGATTGGAATGCCGAACAACATTATCGATATTACAATGAGCTTGATAGTTATGATTAAGCCGAGGGATGCGGTTACGGTTATGATGATAGCAACACGGGTAACACGGAAAAGAGAAGCGGTTTTGGAATGCCGAACAACATTATCGAAATTAGATATGAATTATCGTATTAATTACCGATGAATTAACAAAAAAATAATATTGGACTAACGAATTAATGAACTTTTTGCCTATGTTATGATTGATAACATAAACGATAAATAATGACTATTTAAACTAGATAAAAATTGACTATTAAGAGCGAAAAACTTTAATCGGCCATAACTTTATGCTCGGGTGTCCGATTTTGAAGATTTTTTTTTTCTTTCAAATCGCATAACTTTTCGAGACGAACACAATGGTAAAAAAAAAAATGGAAAGTGGCCCATTCGTTTGAAAAACACGAATTGGCCTGGTGTAATGAGCCGCAGTTGTAGCGCACAATCCCTAAAAATTGCGCGCGCGGTCCTTTTATTTCGAACCCTTAGATTTCTGTTTTTAGTTTCATTTAGTACTTCAAGACTACTTCCTGCGTGTCGAATCTTGGAGTCTCGTTTTTAGTTTAAAATATGTTTTTAGGCGTTTAGAAAACATATCGCTATTCTACACAATCAATGTATTCTGCTACCAGGACCAAACTATCAATTTTGCCCCTATGAGAGGTGCTAGTCAATTAAACCGCTTCTCATCCAAAAGCTTGATATTGCTTGTGTTCTTGCTTTCAATAATCGTATTGCTTACTTTTATTGCTTTCGTGTGCCGGTCTTGATAATCGTGACTAGGATTCCCGACACACGCCAACCGAGACCGATTACGAAAGCACTAGTGATCCTTCACTAGTGCTTGGCGCTCTCGCTTGCATTCTTGTCGTGTGTAAGACAAGGGTGCGCGCCACGTTCCAGCTCAAAGTCCCGGACCGTGACATTTGGTATCAGAGCTCGGTCTTCACGACGAGCTGTTGCATACGATGACGGGAAAGACCGCAGAACCGAGTGGGAACAAAGGAGAAACTAGGGCCCGGGTGTCGGCTTTAGAGAAACTACTTGAGGAGAAACTTCCTTATCTGGAAAAACTCGTGGTGAGCCTCGGAGGCACTCACCAAGCCGTAGACGAGACGGTAAGGGGGCATGAGGCTCGCCTTGGAGCCGTAAATGAGACGATAAAGGGGCATGAGGCCCGCTTTGACGCTATAGAAGCATCGATCCCACGGGAGTTCGCGGAAGAGATGGGCTATGTCCATGAGAGACTCGGACAACTCGGAAACATGTGTAATACATTGATGAAAATGGCCGCAGACGGGAATTTCGGTGGGACTACCAAGGTGAAGCCGCCTGCACCTCACAAGTATAGTGGGGCGAGAGACTCAAAAGAAGTCGATAACTTCCTCTTCGACGTGGAGCAATTCTTCCGAGCGAGTGCGCTCGATGAGACACTTAAAGTCACTACCGCGAGCATGTATCTAATCGATGATGCCAAACAATGGTGGCGTTCCAAATACGCCGAGATCGAGGCATGGAGCGTAGTGTTGGAGTCATGGGAGGATTTCAAACGACTCCTCAAGGAACAATTCTATCAGGAGAATACCGACTTCCTAACTCGAAGAAAACTCAAGAGCATGAAGCATACGGGTTCTATCCGGGAGTATGTAAAAGCCTACTCGACGTGTATGCTGGAGATAACTGATATGACCGAGAAGGATCGTGTGTTCCAGTTCGTTGATGGTTTGAAAGAGTGGGCTCAACGAGAGATCATGCGACAAAGATCCGACTCTCTCTCCGCTGCAATGACCGCAGCCGAGAGACTAGTCGATTATTATACTGAGCGCGAAGCTGCGCAGAAAAAGGTATTCCCTGCAGCGAGTGGGAGTAACCCCAGATTTGGAGGAAACACGTCGCAAAACAAAGCTCCTTCTATGGGAAACAACCGATTTCGCCCAGGAGGAGATTAAAGAAGGTGGGGCAAGCTAATCCCACTCCAACTTCCTCAAAGGGGAGCACGTCGGAAGCGTCTACAGCTAGGAAACCGTTTGCCTGTTTCTTATGGAAAGGACCACACCGAATGTTCGAGTGTCCGCACCAGGGGGAATTCAACGCCCTCAAGAAGAATTTGTCAAAGATGTCTGTTGAACCAAACTCCGAAGGGACGGACCAAGAAGTCGACCCGGGGGACGATGACAAGTTCAACGAACAGGGGGAAGTGGCACAGATGGGCGCGATGCACATGATGTGTTTGATGGGAAAAGGCACCAACCTTTCCGAGGCCAAGTCCAGTGAGCTCATGTACGTAGACGTAAAAATTAATGGAATTTACACTCGTGCCATGATAGACACAGGAGCCTCCCACAATTTTGTTACCCCTGATGAGGCGAAGCGGCTCGGGATGGAGATAAACCGTGAAGGAGGAAAGATGAAAGCCGTTAACTCCAGCGCTAAGCCAATTCAGGGCATGGCCAAAGATGTAGTGATCAAGATGGGTGAATGGAGCGGGAAGCTCGACTTCACCAGTGTCCTGATGGATGACTTCAAGATCGTCCTCAGACTGGATTTTCTAAAGCGAACACCAACCTTCTTGGCATCCCATAATGGTTCCCTTATGATGGTCGGGTCAAATCCTTGCTTGGTGAAGGCCGTGGGAGGAGATCGTAAGATGAAGGGACCCTTCCTTTCGGCGATACAATTGAATAGAGGACTTTAAAAGGGTGAGCCAACATATTTGTGTACCGTGTCCATGAAAGAGGACACTTCTGCCGAATCAGAGGAACCCTCGATAACGCGGGTGTTGGATGACAACAAGGACCTGATGCCAGATTGTTTACCTATGAGTCTTCTGCCACGACGCTCGGTAGACCATCAAATCGAGTTACTTCCAGGGACAAGACCTCCTGCTCGAGGACCATATCGCATGGCACCTCCGGAATTAGATGAACTTCGAAAGCAGCTAGATGATCTGATTCGCTCGGGGTCGATTCGACCTTCTAAAGCTCCTTATGGAGCCCCTGTGCTCTTTCAGAAGAAACAGGACGGTAGTCTAAGATTGTGTATCGACTATCGGGCCTTAAATAAGTTGATAGTGAGAAATCGCTACCCCATTCCTCTGGTAGCGGACCTGTTCGATCAGTAACAGGGCGTTGTCTACTTCACCAAGTTAGATCTGAGATCGGGTTATCATCAAGTTCGAATTGCCGAAGAAGATGAGCCAAATACAGCTTGCGTGACGAGGTATGGGTCTTTCGAATGGTTGGTCATGCCCTTCGGGTTGACGAACACACCTGCCACATTTTGCACGCTGATGAACCATGTATTCCATGAGTACTTGGACAAATTTGTGGTGGTTTACCTGGATGATATCGTTGTGTATAGTCGCTCTTTGGCTGAACACGTAGAACACTTGAAGCTTGTGTTCGCGAAACTGCGAGACAATCACTTATTTGTCAAAAAGGAGAAGTGTGAGTTTGCCCAACCTGAAGTTAATTTTTTCGGCCACATCGTGGGGAAATGGAGAGTTAGAATGGATCCGAATAAGATTACTGCAATCAAGGACTGGGGTACCCCAAGAAACGTGTCGGAGCTTCGCTCTTTCTTGGGTCTAGCAAACTACTATCGGAGATTCATCCGGGAGTACTCAAAAATAGCCGCCCCACTGACTGATTTGCTGAAAAAGGATATCAAGTGGGATTGGTCTATCGACTGAAGAAAGGCCTTTGAGAGGCTCAAGGAAGCAGTGATGCAGGAGCCCGTCTTGGCGCTGCCGGATATCACCAAACCCTTTGAAGTAGAGACGGATGCGTCTAATTATGCCCTTGGGGGAGTACTTCTCCAAGTGGGTCACCCAGTGGCCTTTGAGAGTAGAAAGTTGAATGGGGCCGAGACTCGGTATGCTGCCCAAGAGAAAGAACTTCTTGCTATTGTTCATTGCTTGCGGGGATGGAGACACTATCTCTTGGGATCGAAGTTTGTAGTCAAGACGGATAACACCGCAACATCCTACTTTCTGACTCAACCCAAGCTCAACAGCCGACAAGCTAGATGGCAAGAGTGGTTGGCCGAGTTTGATGTGGAGTTCACTTATCGACCGGGAGCAGCGAATAGGGTCGCTGATGCCCTAAGCCGTAGGTGCGACTTGGCCGCACTGCACACGATCGCTCACTTGTCCACTACCACTGTGGTCACAGATATTCGAGTTAAGGCGAAGGAACACCTCGACCAAGACCCAATGGCGAGGACTCTGAAACAGTTGGCCTTAGAAGGGAAGACTCGCAAGTTTTGGGTGGAAGATGGGCTTCTATTCACGAAGGGACATCGCATCTTTGTTCCAAAGGCGGTTGGGTTGAGGAAAATTCTTCTACAGGAGTGCCATGATACCTTGTGGGCAGGTCACCCGGGATGGCAGAGAACTTTATGCCTATTGAAGAGAAGTTACTATTGGCCGCAGATGAAGGATGATGTGATGGAGTATACGAAGACATGCCTCATTTGCCAGCAAGATAAGGGAGAGAAACAGAAGCCGAGAGGGCTGCTAAATCCGTTGCCCGTGCCAACACGGCCATGGGAGAGTATCTCAATGGACTTTATCTCTGGGTTACCGAAGGTAGGGGCGTTAAGTGTGATTCTTGTCATTGTGGATCGATTTTCGTAATATGTAACTTTCATTCCCCTTCCTAAGGCGTGTAGCGCTGAAGAAACTGCCAGAATGTTCTTCAGGCATGTTTTGAAATAATGGGGATTGCCTCAAAGTATAGTTAGTGACCGCGATTCTCGCTTCACGGGACTATTTTGAGGAGAGTTGTTCAATCTCCTGGGTTCCAAGCTGCCGATGTCCTCAAGTTACCATCCCCAAATGGATGGCCAGACTGAACGATTCAATAGCATGTTGGAAGAGTACTTAAGACACTTTGTGGGGGCAACTCAAATGGAGTGGGTGAGACTCCTTGATGTTGCCCAGTTCTATTTTAATATTCAGACGAGCTCTTCTTCTAACAAGAGCCTGATTGAGCTGGTTACAGGTCAACAACCGTTATTCCCACAGTTGCAGATACCTATGGAGGCCGGACAAAGAAAGCTCACGAGTATGTTAAAGAATGGAACGTGAATGCCGAGATTGCTCGAGCTTACTTGGAGAAAGCGTCTCGCCGCAGGAAGAAGTGGGCAGATCAGAATCGGAGACCAAGGGAGTTCAAAGTAGGCGACATGGTCATGGTGAAGCTGAACAAAGAGCAAATGAGATTCCTCCAAGGACTGGACAAGCGAGTAGTGCGAAATTACGAAGGCCCCATCCAAGTGATCAAGCGGATTGGGGAAGTAGCATACAAGCTTGACCGCCCTGCCTGGATGAAGTGTCACCCTGTCTTTCATGTGAGCTGTCTGAAGCCTTACCATCCAGATCCATAAGATCCCACCCGCAATAAGAGCAAGCGTGCCTACATCCGTTCCAATCAACTTCCAGCGACATAAGCCGACTGAACCAGCCATGCAGAGTTTCAAGCGTTGCCGAGGACGGCAATAAATTAGGTGGGGGAGAGTGTAATGAGCCGCAGTTGTAGCGCACAATCCCTAAAAATTGCGCGCGCGGTCCTTCCACTTCGAACCCTTAGATTTCTTATTTGTACTCATGTATTTTCATTTCTGTTTTTAGTTTCATTTAGTACTCCAAGACTACTTCCTGCGTGTCGAATTTTGGAGTCTCGTTTTTAGTTTAAGATATGTTTTTAGGCGTTTAGAAAACATATCGTTATTCTACACAATCAATGTATTCTGCTACCAGGACCAAACTATCAATTTTGCCCCTATGAGAGGTGCTAGTCAATTAAACCGCTTCTAATCCAAAAGCTTGATATTGCTTGTGTTCTTGCTTTCAATAATCGTATTGCTTACTTTTATTGCTTTCGTGTGCCGGTCTTGATAATCGTGACTAGGATTCCCGACACACGCCAACCGAGACCGATTACGAATGCACTAGTGATCCTTCACTAGTGCTTGGCGCTCTCGCTTGCATTCTTATCGTGTATAAGACAAGGGTGCGCGCCACGTTCCAGCTCAAAGTCCCGGACCGTGACACCTGGCGTGTTCATGTGATTTACACGAATCAGCCTAGGCAAGTTCATGTAAATCACACGAATTTTACACACGAATAGGCTTAGGCCAGTTCATGTCTTTCCATTTTTTTACTAGTGTGTTCGTTTAGAAAAGTTATGCGATTTGAAAAAAAAATTGTCAAAATCGGACACCCGAGCATATAGTTATGGCCGTTTGAAATTCTGTTCTTTTCTAATCGTCAATTTTGTTTTTAATTTAATCGTTTTTGGTTATTAGTTATCGTTGTTATTAATTATCGTTTATTAATATATGAAAATCAACGTTACTAAAATATGTAAAAAAACGAAAAGTGATATGTGGTTTTTTTTTCGATTTTTTGTTATTGTTGTTCTTGTACACGTTTTTTTTAAGCGGGTTTTAAAATTTTTGAAGCGGAATTAGTTTGAATACGGAAATGAAAATAATCAAGATGGTAGTGTACAATGGAGCAAGGGGCAAAATAGTAATTTGTTAAGGGCGACATGAGTAAAACTAGGGGCGACGTTTAGCAAACCCCTTTAAATAACTCTTTCCTTTTCTTTATTTATTTATTCACAATAGTCTCTCCTTTTCCCTTTTTAGTAAAGGAGACTTACAAATTATTCTATAAATATAAGTAAAAAGGAGACTTATACATTTTGCGTCTAATTTAATTGATAGATATAATATTCTTACGTAATTTTTCACAAATTATTAAACTGTCAGAGTCTCACTTCCCCAGATCCTCATTTTATAACCTGAAATTGATACAATCATAAAGAAAGACTTTTGTATTTGATAAATTTTATATATAAAAAAATTTTAATGGTGCCTAGTTCCATATGGGCAAATAAGAAAAAGGGAAGATAAAAATTATCTCATACTTCGCTTGTCGTGTTAGAAGAAGGATAGCTATACTGATTTGGTATACTCTAAAGACACCTTTGGTACAATATTGGCAATCTTACAAAGATGTACATTCTCTGTAAAATAAATGTACATTCTCTGGTTTCATCTTTTACTAATTTGCCTTTTAACTGTACAAAAATATATGGAGCTCGGCATGTTTGGAAGCACAGGAGAACGTTCTTTTGCGGATATTATTACCAGTATTCGATACTGGGTCATTCATAGTATTACTATACCTTCTCTATTCATTGCGGGTTGGTTATTCGTCAACACAAGTTTAGCTTATGATGTGTTGGAAGCCCTCGGTCAAATGAATATTTCATAGAGAACCGACAAGGAATTCCATTAATAACATGCCGTTTTGATTCTTTGGAACAACTCGATGAATTGAGTAGATCCTTTTAGGAGGCAAAATGACCATAGATCGAACCTATCCAATTTTTACAGTGCGATGGTTGGCTGTTCAGTGTTCACGGACTGGCTGTACCTACCGTTTTTTTGGGATCAATATCAGCAATGCAGTTCATCCAACGACAAACAAAACCGAATTCTAATTATAGAGATACGACACAATAAAACCCGAATGAACAAAATGTTGAATTGAACCGTACCAGTCTTTATTGGGGATTATCACTTATTTTTGTACTTGCTGTTTTATTTTCCAATTATTTTTTCAATTAACAATTAAATAAAAAGAACCAAAGCAACATTAAATATATAGAATTAGAATAGAGTTGAAACTCTCTTATCTCATTCGGAAGGCCCTCGTTTCATAATTATCAATGACTGTTTGTGTCTCTAGCACGACCACTTGATGAAATGTGGAGGGAAGTGGGTTAAATAGCCGATACTACTGGAAGGATTCCTCTTTGGATAATAGGTACTCTAGCTGGTATTCTTGTGATCGGTTTAATAGGTATTTTCTTTTATGGTTCATATTCTGGATTAGACTCATCGCTATAGTAATTGGATGAACCGAGGAATAGATATGAAAGTATAAGAACTCAACGGGACCTTCCTTCCCCCTCGACTTAGACAAACAACGAAGGGGAAGGTGCCATTAAATTAAGAATTAAAATATCATAAAAAATACTTTCGTATAAATGAGAAAAGCACCCCTTTTTAAGAGATATAGTTTTGGTCATTCAGAACATCTATTCCTCGATAGTACGTAATTGACCCTTGGTAAATTGTTCGAAAAAAGGTAATATTTTAATTTAGTCAATGACACAACATACTCTCTATTTTTATAGATTAAATAAATTGCAAGAAGTTTCATTTGTTCTGATTTCCTCAATTTGTCCACTCCTTTAAATTTCAATTATACGTTTACCAATAATAATAAATAACTAATAAATCTAAAAAAGGGTTAAATAACGAGAAAAGAAAAATTCTTCATAATTCTTAAGTCTTTGACGAATGTAATCAAGACTCATTACTCATTATTATTTTGACACACGACAAGGCATTTAAGCTTAAGCATACTTTACTTGTCGTGTGTCGAAGACCGGGAAGGCAAGGAATCCCCCTAGAATAAATTTTCCTTTCATTTATCTTTTTTCGTTATAATATCTGCTTAGGCTAGTATCTAGTCAAATTTTATTCTGGAATAAAAAACTTTTGATCCACTCTATGACATTGAAATATGATATATGATGATAATAGTAACATCATTCCAATTTCGATTGAAAAAGGTGAAAAAGTCAAATAGTTTTCTTCGCGATAGTTATATTATAACTAATAATCTAATGTATCATTAAAGTAATAATTTCAAATTTATTGTAAATGTAAACAAAAATATAAATAAACTTTTAAGAATTTTTTATTGATCGTCTAAAATTGTCAAAGAATTGTCAATACGAATTATCTTCTTGTTATGATCTTTATGTTGATAAATCCACGAATCTAGAAATTCATTTCAGACAATTGAACTTTTTCAAACTGTTTCTTTTTAAGAACCAAAAAAATCTGTGCCAAAATAACAGATGCAAAGAATTACAAAAGACCTTGTACGCGTAATGGGTCTTGAAAGACTATTTCTGCGTCTCCCTAGCCAAATCCACCCACACTAGGATTACTCGTTAATGGTTGATCAAGTTTGATAGATTCACCCTCTGAAACAAGAAGCTCTGGTCCTGGAGGAATAATATCGACCACTTCACATCCATCCAAGGCATCCGCAATGCTTATTTCGTATCCATCTCTTTCTTTTCGTAAAAGTTTCTTCACTATACCTGTTGTTGTGGAATTATAAACTGTATTATTACTCTTGCTTCCGTCAGGATAAATCTGACCCCTCCCTCTGTTACCACCTACATATATCATATATTTAAAAAGTAAATATCTTTCTTAGTAGCAGGGTCCGGGGAAAGAATAGGAAAGGTGATTTCACTATATTTTTGATCAGTAACAGGACCTATCACAATAATATTTTTTTATTGGGATGGTAACTCTGAAAAGAAAGATTTCCGACCTTTTCTTTCATCTCCGGAGAAATACGATCGGCTGGGGCTAAAATCAAATCCCTCAGGTAAAATAAGAATATCCCCGACATTCAATCCCCCTTTCTTGCCGTTAGCAATAACTTGTTTTAATTGCATATCTAAGGAATTCGAAAAACTGCTTCAAATACAGTATCCGGAAGAATCACTTGGGGAACCTCAATATCCACGGGCTTGTTAGCTAAATGGCAATTGGCACATACAATGCACCCAGTTGCCTCTCGCGGATTTTCATAGCCTTGTTGGGCAAAAATGGGATACGCATTTGAACTGAAGGGCTTAGTCATTATATATATATCATGAGCGAGACGGAAACGAATCGAGTAAACTGTTCTCTTATCCAAGAAAAAGTATTTATAGTTTGCATTTGCATGGTCCAATCATTTATCCCGAAAATTTCTACAATAAATTGGGTAGGTTGCTAGTATAGTTTCCTATCCGCGATTCTGCTATTTACTTCTTTAAACTTAATTTACTGAAATAAGAAAGAATATTAATGGAATGTAGAAAGATCGGCTTGCCTTGGATAGTTAAAAATGGAAAGATAAAGTATGATTTTGAATGGTTTGCTTATGTTTATGTAAAAAAAAAAAAAAACATTATAATTTTATTTATATCCTTATTATCTTTTTTCTTTTCAGTCATTCAGTGAATGATAAATCACTACAAGTGATGGGACACGATTTAAATAGTGGAAAATCCAATATTTAAAAATTGTATCAAGAATGACTGGAAAAGTGGAAACAAGACCCGATATAATTTGATCATTATGAGCAAATCCAAAATCTTTGTAGATAGAGCCAATCATTAGTTCCCAACCGTGGGGCGAATGAAATCCAATACATAAATCCGTCAATAACAGAATAGAAAAAGCTTTTATTGTGTTACTTAAGTTATATAGAAATTCCTGAACCCAAAAATTAATAAGAATAAGTTCTTTATTCGCCAGAATAGAACAACTGCTTAGAATAAAGAAACATATTATATTTGTCGAGAATTGGAAAATTACATGGATACAATCCTCATTATGCATCTTGATAAATTGAATCGTTTCGTTGTGGATTCTGATACGAAGTTTTTGTAGATGCGTTTCCGGGTATTCCTTTACCATTTCGTCCAACAAGCGTAGCTCTTCTAATTCCATGAATTTTTCTAGAAAACTTTTTGTTTTTTAATATCATTCAAAAAAGTTTCCAATCTGTTAGTATTCCACCAATTAGTAATCCAGGATTCCAGACTTTTTTTGACATGATAACGCGATCCACCAAGGTAAAAAGACTATTATAATACTACGGTTTTATGAGTCTTTGGGTACTTTATCGAGTGGGGCTTACTCTGTCGAGTATGTATGTTTGGTATACGAAACAGTAGTCTGCCTGTAGGGTACTCGATCGAGTAGCCTTGACACTCGATCGAGTACATGACTTACTCGATCGAGTAAGTTGGTTATCGGGTGATTTGCGACGGGTTTGTTAATAATGCGGATTAATATATAATACTCCGTCATCTTTTTCCTAAACAC
This sequence comes from Silene latifolia, assembly GCF_048544455.1. Lineage (NCBI taxonomy): Eukaryota > Viridiplantae > Streptophyta > Magnoliopsida > Caryophyllales > Caryophyllaceae > Silene > Silene latifolia. The sequence goes on from NC_133529.1 coordinate 40,534,112, forward strand.
TTTTACAAACCTAAAAACACAAAAAGGAGAGATTGCAAGTTACGTTGTTCGTTTCATTCGCATTATTGGCAAATCCCGGAGCTAGAGGTGTCGGTTTCCTTTGTTCTTTATACCGTTGTGATCCTTGCGTCAAGGGTAAGTTCTACGTATCATTTTTATAGCATTTGGTTAATGTTGGTTAAACCCTAATTTGGGATTTGGTGTTTTTTTATGATTGTATGGTTAAGGTAGTAATTGTATGAATGTATGTATATGAGGAGGGTTCCTAGAAGAGAGGTTTTGAGACAGCTGCTAGATTGTCTGATTCTGTGATTGCATTCCAGGTAGGGTTTCCCTACTCAGTATTAATTACATGATGTGTTTGGTGGTTTCATTGTGATTATTGTTAAAGTATATTGTTGGTGGTTGTGACGGTTGTTGGTTGTATTGTTGATTAATATCGTTGATTAATGTTGTATCTGTCTGTGGTCTTCGGGGTGCGTCCCTGGTTGAGTGGACTCACTTGCGGGAGTGGCTTCACGCCCTTGATTCGCCTTCTGTGGAACCCGCCACAGGAGGGATGTGCACATTAATGAACATGGGTTTATCGCTCGATGGAGATGAGCGGGGCTTAGGTGGGAACGGCTGCGGTCCCCCACTAGCGGTGTGGAGTATGCATTGCGATGGGTACAGCGGGGCTACACACTTTAGTGTGTAGTCAGTTGTGTGGAGTTTGGTGATAGAGACTGGGGTTTTGATGTGTTGGTTGAGTTGTTTGGCGTTTGTTTCATATTGGTTTGTATTGTGTAATTAGTACTGACACCGTTGTTTGTTTTGTAAAACTGTGGTGATCCATTCGGGGATGGCGAGCATGTTTGATACGATGCTTTTGGGCTAGCTGGGATGAGTCATCACTTGGCATTAGAAGAGTCTTCCGCTGTATTAGACGATGTCTGTAGTTGTTCAGTTTTGCTAGTAGACAATTTTGGTTTTGGGATTGTATTTCATTTAACAGTTTTGGTTTGATACATGTAATCACTTAAACTATATTTACTTTTAAAATACGTTTCTTTATTGTCTTTTGATTATCATTGTCTTGGGTAACCGAGATGGTGACGTTCCTATACCTGAGTGGTCCTGCTAAGGCACTTGGAGTATGGGGGTGTCACAAAGTGGTATCAGAGCGACAATCCTGAAACCTGTAACCAATGAATCTAATGAATATAGGGAGTCAAATTAAAATGAACCCGGGGTAGAAGTTGTAGGAGCTAATGCAAAGGCTTGGGAGACGTCCTAAAGTCGCGAACTCGCCCTACAATTTTGAACCGGTCACATGGGGTACGTGTCGGGATCGTATGTGTTATCTTCTTGTGTGAGTATTTATATAGTGACATGTGGTGTGGAACGCTGGATGTGTGAATGTGGAGGATAGGAGGTACGAAGTAAATGTTGATAGATATGTGACTTGTATGATTGGATGAATGAGGCATGTTGTTTGTTTTATAATGTGGCATGCTAGAAATATGGAAGTAAAGTTATCTTGCTTGAGTATATAAAGAGTTGTTTATATATATACAAGTTGTTGTTGTTTCATGTTGGTATATAAAGCTTGTATTGTATAGTAGGAAAGGAAAGATAAGCATGCGGGTAGTTATACGAGTCTGCATGACTCGATCGAGTGGAGGGCACTCGATCGAGTTGGTGAGAGGCTCGATCGAGTGGGTCTGACTCGATCGAGTGGGTAATTTTGTGTTTTCTGGGCAGAAGCGTGTTTTTGGGCACTCGATCGAGTAGGTAGGGGCACTCGATCGAGTGGTGTCAGCTCGATCGAGTGGCTAGTCAGCTCGATCGAGTATGTTTTTGAGCAGTGTTCTGATCAGGTTCTGGAGTCGAGGCACTCGATCGAGTAGGTGGGGCACTCGATCGAGTGGCCTCAACTCGATCGAGTGGGTTTTGGGACTTGATCGAGTGGGTTTTATATAGGTCGTATGCATGTTTTGGGTTATAGTATGAGTGTTTATGTCTACCTTTCTCTTATATAGTTACAAGATGTCGCCAAAGAAAACCGCCTTGTATGCTAGAGCTGAGAGTATGACGGTTGACGACATAGTAAAGATGTTAGAGCACCAAGATGCTCTTACGGAAGCTTTAAAGAGAGTGGGGAAGGATAAGGAGGTTGATCACTCCAAGATCAGTATCCGTATAGCTAGGTTCAATCCGAAAGAGTATAAGGGAACTGGGGCGCCAATTCTACTAGATAATTGGCATAGGGAGATGGAGAATATCCTGGAGTTAGTTCACTGCCCGGATGAGTTGAAAGTAGAACAAGCTGCGTTCTACTTGAGGGAAGCGGCATGTGAGTGGTGGGATAAGGTCAAGGTGAGTGCTAGGGAGATGTACATGAAGCAGGGACTACCTGCAATACCTTGAGATGAGTTCAGAAGAGCCATGAGACGTGAGTTTGTGCCGGAACATGTGAGGAGTAAGCCGAGGGAGGAGTTCGATGAGTTTAAGATGACATCTGATATGGCGGTGGCTGAGTATTACCGTAAGTTTAACGAGAAGTCCAGATACGCTGAGGATATGGGGCTGAGTGAGGAGAATCTAGCCTTAAGGTTTGAGAAGGGGTTGATGTTGGAATATGTGTCCTCCGACAATAATACGATCACAACTGTCGATTATGATGATCACATGTTTAAGTCTCATTTTAAGAATACATGTGGGAAGTATTTTTACAGTCAACTGGTCCACACATATCGGTAATGATTGGCTGACTAGAGTTGGACATTACTGTCGTGCGATGGTGGTGATCAGTTGATCCCCTTAGGTCATACCTAAAGGGTAACACTCTTAATTGATTATTTAATTGATCGTATGACGATACGGGTTGATTAAATTACTTAAAATTGACGGACGATTTTGGAAGTAATATTTACGTGTCTCATTGTAATTTGATTAAATAAGATACAGTCTAAGTGATCGAATTGTTTTATTACTAAGATGAAATTGTTGTTTACGGAAACAATTAAAACTGAATGAATAATTTATTATAAATACAAGATGTTGTGATTTATAATTGGTAAACCGTTTTGGTACAAGTGATTGTGAATTACTAAGTCGATTTTGTACATGACATATTTTTATTAATACGTTGATTTTTAATATGTTAAAAATGCATGACAATTTTACATGACTTGTGACATGTGACAAATTGATAAATTGACAAAGATAAAATGGAACCCATTTTATCTTTAAATGGACCGAAATGAAGGGTGTATTAGGCTAAATATTGTGTTGATTATTTTAAGTGGAAAGCATAATCATTAACCTAATGGATAGCCATGCAAACCTAGTTGTTTTTGTGAAGAGCATCTTGATCATGCATTGGCTATTACCACCCCCCTACCCGGTTTTCCTAGTGCAAGGCGAAGGGTCTTTTGCTCTATATTTTCCTAATATACACTACATGCATACTAGTGTATAATTTCATTCTTGCACATCTAGAAACAAAAGAATTTTGGAGAGATAAATTACTCCAATATTCCTCCCCTCTTGACCGAAATTCCAAGAGGACAAAACAATAGTTTTGGGTCAAGTTTTAGTTAAATTAATATTATTCTAGTATTAATAATATTAATTTTTAAGAGGTTATCTTGGGTATAATTCCTTGGGAGGGATTCTAAGCTTGAATCCTTGTTCATCCAATATTAGGAAGCTCAAGAACAAGTGAGTAGGAGAACTCATTTGTGCCCATATATCCGAAATCTCAATGTAAGGAAAACGATTTCTTCTTTATCCTTATTCATGTTTGCATGCATAAGATCTAAATTAATTTTATGACTAAATTAATTATAACATATATGAATATGGTGAGTATAATGAGATTATAAATTTCTAACAAGCGGTATCATGAGCCTTAGGTTGTTTGCATGCAAATCGGTTATTGTTTTTCCGAGTTATACGATTAACAAACAAAACTTATAAATTTGTGTTTATTATGATATATCACGAAATTTATTATGCATGTTAAATTTTCAGGTCCTAAAATGTATGTAAGATATTTTGGTTAATTTATGGATTTTTATTGTTCATTTTGTATAATAATGGCATTAAAATGTGATTTTATGATAAAAATGTCATTTTTGGACTACAATTAGCTAAACTTCGATTTTTCTAGTGGTTTTTGGATATGTTTTCACATATATTATATTTTGATGACCTGTAATGTTTCATAATTTTATGAGTTCTTATGCTCGAAATATGGATTTTTCAAGATAAAATCGAATTTAAATGGAAAAATAGGTTAATATGAGTTATATTTCGAATCTGGTCATAGAAATTTAGTATGTTGTCACATGCAATTTTACAAGATGTGTGTAAAATAATTGTCTATAATGAAGTCTTTATGCATGATTTATGAATTTTTGATGAAAAATCACATAAATAGTGACTTTAATTAGTAAAAATTGCTAAAACATACTTCATGACTAAGGAAAAACGTCACATGTGACACCCCTCGTTGAGGTAAATAAAAGAACTAGTAAAACGCAGCGGAAATACGAGATTTTTAAAAACTTTTAAGGCTTCTAATGAAGTCCAACGCGAGGCATCACCAACACGATAGGTAAGTTTAGATAGTTAAGTTTAAGTTTACAACACAAGCCTATTTATTGGGGAAAAGATATCCCACGAATTAACATAAGTTCGAAAAGTAGGTGAGTCTATTATGTGATAACTAAATAAGGTCCGAGGTAAGAACTCGCTAGCTCACACGGTCTTCCCCACTTAAGCTTCATCACAAACCTGTCATTCATAATAGATATGAAAGCCACAGTCAGTGGGGAGTAACTCAGGGTTCTCCCAACCACAATATGTCAAAATGCAAGTAATTAAGAATTTAGTTAAGCAAACAAGCATAAGAGTAAATACTTACGGTATTAAGAAAATCATGATTAGTGGGCACAAGAAAATAGGAACGGTAAAGCACAATGAGAGAAGAATTATTAGGTCAAACTGTCACATATCAACTCGACTCAAATGTAAGACAATTACAAAGTATAGACTCAAACAAGACAACCCTCTAGACTCCAACCTCTTGGTAGGACGACGATCATAATACGGTCCTAGTCTAAACTCCGCGGACTCTCGGGATGGACGACACCCGATTCGACAAACGATACCAAATCGTATCCAAGACTCGAAATATGGTACACCTAACCGTGCCCGAAAGTCGAGTAACCTCAAGCGGAACCTTGTCACCTAACCGTGACCCCCGGTCCGAAAAAGGCGGAAGGAAAAATAGCCCAACTCGGAAACAATGGCACCTAACCGTGACCCAATGTCCGAGGGCGAATAAATAGGGAATGTCGAGTAGTCTCACAATGTAAAACGTCACACTCGGGTCCGAACAAGAACCATAACCATTATGCATGATCATAACATTAATGAGTCTTAAAGTAACCAATTATCGATAGGAAAGAAGATGCATGCATAGCTCAATCATTATTAGAAGTCGCAAGTGAAATAGAACAAACAGGGGACTCCCAGAGGATGGTGTACCTGGCCAAGCCACCGGCCTGGGACAACATGCCAAAATCAAAATTTAAATAAAACTTACAGTGCACTCCCGGCCGGTCACCCTACGGGAATACAAACAAATTTCAAAAACACATAAAACCTTCATGCGCTCCCACGGTCAAGATTCCGCACGGTCATCCTACTGGGAATACGCCAAAACTCAAAATCACCTAAAACCTTCGGTGTACTCCCAGCCGGTCAAGAGGGCCGGCCATCACCCTACTGGGACTACAGGCTTACGAAATTATGTCCAAAACTTACAGGATCTCCAGCCGGTCGGTCAGTCAAGAGGCCTGGGGTCACGTCCATCACTGGGACTACAAACACGCGGATTCCATGCAAAACACTTCCAAACCATTTGAAACCAACAAAAATCGTTTCCCATCAATTGTTTACGTATCCTAGCATGATTCTAACTCGGAAAAATAACATATTTGAACATGTGAATGGGTAATTTCGGATTCAAGAGATGTAGCATGAGATTTTCATCCAAACATGTGAGAATTGCAAACAAGCATGATATTCAACATCCAAATTAGCACCAATCATGAAAGATACAACTTTTAACATTCATATGAGATTATAACTACATAAAACCACACAATTTTAACATAAAAGTCGAGTAACCCATCACCGTTACCTTTTTGCACTTCAATCTTCCAAAGACTCGTCAATGATGTAGCTATCCTCCTCCGGGTTGTCCAAGTTCTCCCCTAAACACAAAAATAAAGGTATTAAGTCAAGAATCCACATCCTTGTAAGATGAGAATTTCGAAATAGAGGAAAAGACGGCAACTTTCTTACTTAGAAAGAAAGGAAATGAGAAAAGGAAGAGAATGGCGCGAAAAGGAACGAGATTGGTGAAGAATTGAGTGAGATATTGTGATTTTAGGGTTAGTAAGGGAAGGTCCAACAATGGAGATGTGTTTGTTGGGAAATTTCAGAAATTAGAAGTGAGGGAGATGAAGTTGTGAGGGTTTAGTTGAGGTTTTGTGTAGAGAAAAGAGGGGGAAAAAGGCCCATGAGTCAAGTTAAGCCCAATAACTCAAAATGAGTCGGTATCCACTAGAATTTTCGTCCCAAGTCTACTATAACTCGAGACGGAGAATAATATTATTAAAATCTACACTATTATTACCGTTACACGGCTATGGCTATATTTTATGAAAATAAGCTTTAAATAATAATTATTTAATAAAAATTACTTAAAAGTTTATTTAAAATATAAGGAAAGGGCGGGGTGTTACATCACATGTTTCATTTTATCACATATTTCAGATCTAAAATTGAAAATTTGATAAAAATAATTTTTTCTCATATTTTTATGGTTATAATTGATAAATCCGATAAACCGCAACATTGTTTTTCTCGATAAATTTTGAAAATTTTAACCTAAGTTTTTGAACATTATGAGTGTCATGGTATTTTTTCAGAATGTTCATGAGTTTAAAATTTCAAATTTCAAATTTATTTGAAATTTTTATGATTTATTTGAAGTTTATGGCATTATATTGTAAATTTAAGTCCTTTTATGAACAATATTAAGAAATATAAGTTAATTATTGTCAATATGTTAGTGGAGACTAATTTTGAGTCCTGAGATGGTTAGGGTAATTAACTAGTACATAAATATGATTTTATGTCATTATTGTGATTTTAAAAGGTTAAATCACGCAAATCCGTAAAAACCGATTAATATACGATATTGGCTCCTTAAAGGCGATTTAGCATAAAATTGGGCATGTTCATACATATTATAATGCTGCATTTTATTTATGATTGTCATAATTTTATTTTATGTAATTTTTGAATTATGTAATTTTACTTAGTATGGCCTTAGTTTTAATTGATATTACCCGAAATGTATGGGAATATCGATTCGGTTGTAATTTATTGTGATCTTGTATCACCGTTTTGTAATTTAATAGATTTATTTTTATTTTTATTACAAATGTATAATAGGAAATTATGTAATTTGTTATGTAATTTATTTATTCCGGAGATCCTTGAAGACGGTGCCATTCGAGAAGGCGATCCATTAAAGACGGTGTTACCTCGAAATGCGTGCCAAGACCGAAGTTCAAGGGACCAAAGGAGTTGGTTTCCGAATTTGTAATAGTTAAATTAGATTTACTATTTTAGGAAGGCCATACTATGATTTTTTTTTATTATTATGCTTTGCATTTTATTTATATGTTGCATGCATCGCTAAATCGCCATAACTAAAACATGCATTATCATTTTATCGAGTTTATCGACCGTGTGAATTACAATTATCGTAGTTCACCGCTTTAGTTTACTTAAAACGTGATAGATAATAAATTGACATGACCTCTCACTAAAAATAAACAATTGAGACATAGCCTTACCAAAAAGTAGAAACCATGAAAACCTATTTCGCGAGGGAGTGCACTCGGCCACCCCGGGGTACAAACCTTGTTACGTAGGGGAAGTGGGTGATAAATGTCTATCCACCGAATTCATGTTGATGAGGGATGAATCGGCTACCCCGTGCCCAAGTTAATGTGAATTTGGATCATGGACACATTTATTTGAAATTTGGATTGACCTCAACGGAAGTATTCGTGACTGTAGTCGCATGTGTTCCGGGCTATAGATAAATATTAGTGTAATTTATCGACCAAGAGTTCTAAAAGTAGAATCGATTAAAGAGTTAATCCACCGAGTTATATTGATAAGGGATGAATCGGTTACCCCGTGCCCAAGTTAATATGAATTTGGATCTTGGAATCATTTATCAAGTTGGGTAGATGTCACTAGATAAATGCAATAAAACTTGTTTAAATTAAATTTTTACGAGTGTTATTATTATTTTGAAAACGGCATATGTTTTATTCCTTCCATTTTTCGTTCTGTAGACCGCTTTTATTTCTCATAACAAATGGCCGCTCCAAACACCAACGCCACACCTCTCACTAATGCTTTATGGCTCCGATCCTTCATGGATCGTTGTAAACTTGAAAATAATGGGTCAAATTTCTCCGATTGGGATGCCCAACTCAAATTAGCCGCCCAAGGTGACGACAAGCTTCGTTACCTCACCGAGGCCTCTCCACCCGAACCTAATGCTAGGTCGAGTGCCGCCACTAGGGAAGCATATGAGGCTTACCACAAGGAGTCCGCCGCAATGAAAAATGTGTTGATTTTTGCGATGGAGGCGGATCTCCAAAGGAGAGCCTTTAAAATGGGCACCGCTAATGAAGTCTATTCCAAGCTTGTGACAATTTTTTCACAAACTCCGAGGATCATCCAATATGAGGCGGCCTCGGCATTCTTTGATCTCAATTTCAAAGAGGGCCAAAAGGTTAGCCCTCACGTGCTCAAATTGTTGGAGCTAGTCGAGACTTTGAAGATTCAAAAAGTTGAAACCCCCAAAGAACTCATTGTAGATAGGATTCTACACTCCTTATCCAAAGTCAAGGCATATGTTCAATTCCGGGTGAATTTTAACATGCAAGACAAGGACGTGTCTCTTGAAGAGTTGCACAAGTTACTTGTGCAAGCCAAAAGAGACATGGGGTTAAATGTTAACCCACCTAAGGATGTGCTTAACATAAGCACCAAGAGCAAGGGGAAATTCAAAAAGAATGGGAAGAAGGGTAAGAAGCAAGCTCCCACTTTCACCAAGGCTAAGACTTTTGAAGCTAGCACTTCCAAGACCAAGAAGGGTCCTCTTGATAAATGCCATTATTGTAATGGTGTTGGACATTGGAAAAGGAATTGTTCCAAGTATCTTGGTGACATCAAAGCTGGAAAGATCACTCCAGTAGGTAAATGACTATCCTTTCTTTTATGTTTCTAATTCAACTATGGTATTTTGATACAAAGTTGTGATAATGTATCCCCTTTTTTATTGTAAATAGGGCCTCCACCAAGCAAGGACAAGGGAAAGGAAAAGCAAGCTTGAGAAATCATGAAGGAGCTAGGAGTAGCTACCGATAAAGCTTGGCTTTTATTATTGTCTTTATTTTAATGTTATGGATTTTTAGAACTATTTTGATTTCCGTGTTCGACATGGAAATGGTTGATCCTTTCTAAACAATTGTTGTATTTTGGATTATGGTGGCTTGGTTGGCAACCCAAGTCACCCCTTTTACCGTATTTTCTTTGTTCTAAAAATTAGTCTTTATATGCTTGTACATAGAAACATATGATCATCCACTTAAAGTGATCTAATAGACAACTATAATGATGGGATTCATTATATGTCCACAAGCTTAAGGCTTGTGTATGATCAATTATAAAGTGATGTTGAGTTGATGAACTCTCTTAAAGGAATGTCAATCACCAAGTACACTTATCAAATCTAAAACAATTAGTCAATCTATGAGATAGTCCTCCTTATACTTCAAAATCATTATTTGTGTCTCATAAGCTATCTTTGAATCTCTAGTGTATTTATTCTAAAGATAGAGTGGGAGAAAAATAAATATACAAAGAACACAAAGCAAATTTGTATACTTGAGTAAATGAGATCTACAAAAGAAAGAATGATTTGTATACCTATATAGATAGTGTACACGAATAGATGAGATAGATGAGATCTATGGTCTCGAATAGATGAAATCTACATGACAAAAGAGACCAAGTGAAGTAATCAAAAGAATATGTTCTCAAGATAACTACACGAGGAGACCAAAAGAAAGTTTTGGAAGAAAATGACTAATGAAAAGACTTATCAAGAGATTTGGCTAGTTTATGAACAACATTTAACCAAGATTTTCAATATTGATATTTACTTAAGAGCCTAAATGAAACAAAGTTGCATCCTTGAAAGTAAATGAGATTTATGACTAAAAGTTGCAAAGAAAGATATGCCGATATCTACAAAACTAAGTTAATTGTTAACCACGCTAGTGTCATTACTTAACCTCATTATGAAAATGAAATGGTTAAACCTCCTTCCGGAAAAGGGTATTTTGAGAAGGACGTGTATTAAATGAAATTCACATTTAAATAATGACATTGCTACGCATCATTACAAAATCAATGAGTTAGAGATTAAAAATCTTTTTCCATAAGTTTAAGATTGAAACCTTTTCTAAATAGGTATATTGAAAGGATATGCTGGGAACATATATGTTTTAATCTTAATAACTTGGCAAAGAAAAATGTATTTCAATTCTTGAAATGTTTCGATTGAGTAGTCAATTGCGAAACATGTGGAATTGAGTGGGAGTTTGAAATTATCATGTGCAGACATGGAATTTAGTGGGAGCAATCATCTTGTAAAATTGATAACTCATTACTCATTGAGAATGACGAGCTAATACTATCTTTCACAAAGATATGTTTGAGTTTTCAATTCTGGATGAAAATGGACTATAATGAATCCAATCACATCATGAGATGTTGGATAGGTATTGAGATATACACATTGAATCAACGAGAAACGTAGGTTCACTAGTAGAAAAAACCCCTATCGCGACGCTATTATAGTGGTGGTTCTAATAAAAACCGACACAAAAAGTAGTTAAGAAACTATTGGTGGCGGTTTTTATTAAGAACCGACGTAATAAAGAAACTATTTGTGGCGGTTTTATTTAATAACCGTCGTTATAGGGCTTTTGTGGCGGTTTAATTTACAACCGATGTGAAAAGTGATGTAACAATTTTACATAAAGACCGCCATATAAGACTTTAGTGACGGTTTTATTTAAAACCGACATGAAAAATAATGAGACGGTTCTATACTATTTACCCAAAATACGTTTAAAACCACCTACCCCTCACACTATGACACTACTCACCTTATATCACGAAGACCGAAGTCCTCCAACCTATATCGCTCTCATACTCTAACCCTCTTGACGACTCGACTACCATGGTTCCTCACAGGCGACGACCACCACAACGTTCATTTCTCCATCAGCTCGACCACCGACATTCATCTCCCTCGGAGATCTAAATACTTTCAAGGTACGTCTCTGGCCCTATTATTCAATTGATTTATCATCACCCAAGTTCCACTCCAATTTCCATCTCCACAAGCTAATTTCATCACCCAATCTGACCCCATTAGAGGTAATATCCATTTCATTATCGGGTTTCATATCGGTCGTGGTGTATATGTTGATTTATGACTGCGCACCACCTGTTTGTTGAAATGTCTCTAAGAGCAATTACTGTGTAGTACTACTATTATCTTATGTGTTGATTATTGTTTGAGTTGGATTAATTGAAGTGAACATGGATTAATCTTTGGTTGTATATTTGTGATTTAAGTGTTTATTTGTTGATTAAAAAAATTCTAACTTGCTCTTTAAATTTGTGCCCATCATTAGAAGTACTTGATATCATGGTGTCAGTTATTATGACTTTCCCATGACTTTACTTTCGTTCTTTATTAGTTTATGCTGTAAGTTGATGGTGTATCGCGTGCTATTGCCGTTCTGACTATTGATACTTTATAACCTTCCTTACAATTATGATTGCTTGTAATTGTATCTGAGAGTATATAGATATTTTACAACTGGGAGACATAATATGCTCTATGTTCCTTAATTCCATGGCTTCACTGAATTATTTTGACCAATATTTCTGTTATTATCGTCTCTGGTCATGTTGTGATACACGCTGTATAACTGTTACGTTTCATGATTTACCGTGCTCATGTAACTGTGGAACCAACCGTACTAGACTATAACTTTAATTTGAGATTTGCTTGCCAAAACCAACATTATGTGTGTGTGGAATCAATAGAATTCAGACTTTTATTCGCTCGCAACTCAACTTTTACTTTTCCTGATACAGGATGATGTATAAGAGGCCTGCACCTCATCTTAACATCCTCTTCAATTCGCTAAGCCACTCACTCTGGTTGTTAATTAGTTTCTTATTGTTTCATTTTCTTCAACAGCTTGGAGAGGCAAAAAGCAGATAAGTTGGTTAAGACAACTCAAGGAAAGACTTTCCCACTCCAACTACTCATAAAATAATGCTGAATATGTAAGTGAAAATTATGCAAACATGTCTCATACACTAATTATTTTTCTGCTTGTAGCACTTAATTGTTCAAAGGTGCTCTTGAGAACTTACGTTTTTGTTATTCAAATTCTTCTTTAGATAAAACAGCATAAGCTAAGCTAGTTAGTAGAGTCTTGACTCGTGCCGAATTTGTAAGGGATTGATTTACCTGGTGAAGAGGAGTGTTAATGTATAAGACATAAAGGGAGAGTAATGTGGAAGACTTGTATGCTATTCAATTGATTTTGTCTGTGTTACAAATGAGATACGTGAACTGCCTATTTATAGGCTTTTTAAGTCGGCCTTATTTGGCCATCAGTCAAGATGGCAAGCCAATCGCGGACTACTTTGGCTGTCTTAATTCAATTTAGGAAGATTTAAACAGTTTAGATCCATTGCCGGAATGTAGTTAAATGCTCCTCTTGTATTCTCAAGAAAATGGTTGACAGGGGCAATAGGAACAAAATGCTTGATTTTCTAATGGGCTTAGACACTCGTCTGACAATATTTGTGATCAGATTCTGGCCACTGATCCCCTACCTACTGCGGAGTAGTACAGGATTAGTATATGCTCAATATTGCTTATCACTCGCTATAATTTTGGTTTGTTCAGGTTCCAGGGATTCTACAATCGATTTTTGGGAGACAAGTTGCTCTAATGTTGATGATGATCTTGTTTATATCAAGAAGAGAAAAAGGAGAGGTGTGGTAGAGGAGACACAGTATGAGGTATGTATCATCCTTCATAAAAGATGTTAAACTGGGGATTGCTGCTTTATACTGTGATTAAAATTAGCTGCTCCATTGTTGTGTGATTAAAATTAGCTGCTCCATTGTTGTCAAAATGGTTTGTATTCTGATATCCTGTGTTGTCTATAATATTTTTCTTGTTTCTTATTTTAGGTGAGCCATATTTAGATTCTTTATTTCGTGTTTATGTAGGCTATCACTTCTACTGGGACAAAAAAAAAGGGAAAGTTGCTTTTTGTAGATGTTGGTGCCAAGCTGATAAACAAAAAACAATACTGATAATTTCAAAGATGATACCAACTCCAATGTGAGTAATATGCATTTTGATTGACATGTGGGAGTGTCGCACTATGTATGCATGATATTTAACATTGGTGGCCGCAACACCGTAGCACACTGCAGCAACAAAATTTTCAAGGTTATTGAGATCTCATTTTGAGGTTCATTCATAGTGCTAACTGAAAAGGCCAGATAAGGCTTAAATAATTGTTTATCCAAGTCTGAAACCGAGATATACTACAGTTTTACTACCATGACACGGTGTTTTAGATGACTTGCATATGATTTTCTTTAATATTAGGCTCTTGTGATGTGATTAATCTATCCTTCCTCTCTTGTCATCCCTTTTCCCTTAGTTTCTCACCACGATCACAATTGACGAACCTGCTCCTGGATTGAAGGCTATTTTTAGCTTCCGAGTCCCTGATCAGAGATCCGTCAAGGTACAAAGGGTTACATTTCAATGTCTACTTTCCCTTGGTGTAGAGTTTTATAGTGTCATGGATGTCCTAATAGCAAACATGTGAAATTGGATTATTATTGTTAGGTTAACTCCAGTACCTGCATGAGTGAGCTGTAGAAAAGTTTCAAATCTTATTCCTGCAAACTATTAAACAATATTTGTTCTAGGAAGTTCTGTTCCTGAAAACTGTTACCTGATCATCGCCCTATTTCTCTTGAACAGACACAAGAAGTTAATTTATGGATGCCTTCAACAATATCTCAAGTAACATTGACAAGATCTACAAACAGTTGACTAGGAGCATCACACATCCTCTCGGCGGAACTGCATATTTGAATCTGGAAAATGAGGACGAACCATTCTTATATGGCATAAAATATACGGCAATGCCTCCAACAAAGCGTTTCCGTGATATGGAACGACTGTCTGGTGGTGAAAAGACTAGCTGCTTTGGCATTGCTATTTGTTATCCATAGGTTTGTTTAATACTTTTATTCAGCCCTCCGTCAGGCCCTTTGTCGTCCCTCGGTTAGTCTGGACACTTCCATATGTAATGTTGATTAGTCTATTAACTAATATGTGTTTGTGATTATTTATACACTTGGATGTATATATAATTTTGAACATCAACCTTATTGTTTTGTCGGATGATATGCAAGTATGTTGGCTGAAATTCATTTGTATGTATTTTTTGTTTATTTCGCTATTTGGCTTCTCAAATCCATAGGGCACTGCTATCAAAATTTTGGTAGCAAATATTTTTTTTTTAAATAAAAATTCAATGGCGGCGGTTCTTAATATGAAACGCCACTATTAGTTCGCCTTTAGTGGCAGTTTTTTATTAACAACCGACGTCATAACTACCTTTAGTGGCACTTCTTTAACAACAACCGACATTATAGGGAACCTGTCGTGTTGGGTTGTGGTACAACGTTATTATTGAAATACCTATAGTGACAGTTTTCAGAAAATAACCGTCACAATAGATGAATTACAATGGCGGTTCTTGTCTAACAACCGCCGTATTATATAAGTTTATAATGGCGGTTTTGTATAATAACCGCCACTATAGGAGAGCTATAGCGGCGGTTCAACAATCGCCTACAACCGCCGTAAAGTTTATACGACGCCGTGATAAACGACGCACTCTAAATCTCTAAAAACCGCCACAAAAGGTCATTTATAACCGCCACCGTAGGGGGTTTTTCTACTAGTGGTTATTCATGTCAATGAAAATGGAATTGCCATTAGCAGTCATGGTCATTCATTGAACCTAAGAATGGTTGATCACATGATTATAAATTACTAATGTTTCCGCCATTAGGAAAATCATGCACATGTCCAATAATGAATCATATGCATAAGAGCATGATGAATCATTGGCAAGCCATAGAAGAATCGTCATGAATTCTCGAGGAGAACTAATGAGCTATTCCAGTGTTGGACAGAACACTCTGTTATGTGACAAGAGGTTGCACATATTGAAGTTCGAACACACGTAAGGATTTATGAAAATCCTAAGCTATTCAAGCTAAAAGGAGAAATAAGAAGTTTGGAAAGATATTTAGTTAAAGTAAGAAGTTACTTAAAACTAATATTTTCTAATATGCTAGGACTTATGAGAAGTGCTAGGCCAATCATCTTGACAATTGTTGCAAGACCCTACAAAACGTGTACCTAGTGCATTGCGAGTTGGTAGAACACTTGACCAGTACAAGTTATATCATCCACCACAAATTCGATTGGTTATGTGATAAACAACAAGAAAGTTCTTTCAAGATAAAGAACCCAAACCTAGGTTGGGAACCTATATGTGTACTTGGTAAGGTTCATGCTATGAGAGATAACATGAATATAAAGGAAAATGCAATACAAGAAGTATGAACACATGGACACATGGTATGTTAAACTTCTATTGCAATCGACTAGTGTTTACACACTTACGATATACATCACAAGGTTGTAATATGGTATTGACTACCCGAATGTGATGTCGACATTCGTCGTTTGCGTTATTATTAACTCACCTTATACTTTGTTACATCCAAACGGGTTGTAGAGACAATTGAACCCCATTAAAGTGAACACGGATTAGCATTGTATTCGCCCATAGTTACTTACATGAGGTGATGTCTTGAAGTGACTAGAGTGTGATGCGATTGATGGCAAGTTCAAGTGCCATGGAGTCATGTGTGATGACTAGTCGATCACATAGGCAGACTGTTAGGTGTTGGGGCTGGTGTCCTCCACAGTTAGTGCAATGACATATAAATCTCTAAAAGGATCAAAGGGTATACTTTTGTATTATTATCAGTTGGTCCACGTTTATCAATAACGGTTGGCTTGCTAGATAAGTTTGACGTTATTGTCATACTGATGGCGGTGATCAACTGGTCCCTAAAAGTCACACCTATAGGATACGTTTGAGAGATGTGACGGTATGAAAATACAGTCATGTTGATGCCTAATTTGACTAAACAGTTAGTCGGAGTTATTGACTAATAATTAGTCAAACGCGATGTTGAGATAATTATTTAATACGGATTAAATAATAATGGCTAAGATGAATTAAGCGGTTAATTCGTAAATTAAATATAAACGGTTATATTTAATTAATGTATATTGAATTAATTAATTATACAATATTGTCATTGTCGGACAAGTATTAATATATCGACTGAGTCATGTTACTAGTTGATATTTTAATATCCGATGACGGATGACGATTTATAATTAAAACCCGTCATATACATTTTAGCGAAACGAGTCGGACCACGAGTTAAAATAAGGAGAAAGTGGAAAGCCCACTCCCTCCCTTAGCTCACGGCTTGGACGAGTGAAACAAAAGGAGAGACCTTCTCTCCTTTTGACCTAATCATTGTCATTTGCACAAAATTAGGGTTTTGGAGGCATTCTCTCTGAAATTCTAGATCTCACATCAGAAAACTCACAAAAACTCTCTCAATATTGCAAGGCAATTAGAGAGTACTTTCTAGCACAAGGGGCATAGTCTCAGACGATCTTGGGTGCAACAATTAGGAGGAAATCTACATTGATTTCTGTTCATTAGGCCGAATTGCACAAGGACCCGAGGTTGATTCTTATTCTTTTATCGTTTCTCTTGTTTTTCGTTTATGACAATTAATCACATGATACTGGGAGGCGGCATTACGGAATGCTGCCATTGCTGACGGGAAGCTCAAATATCTGATAGAGCCCATCCTGCCAAACCCAGGTCCCACGGCTAGAGCTAACGAGATCGCCAAGTATAACGATTTCGCCATGGAAGCGGGTGCGATAAAGAACGTACTCATTTTTGCAATGGAATCCAATTTGCAGAAACGCTTCATAGCCCAAGGTGCAAACAAGATTTTCACCACGCTCACTAAGGAATTCTCGAAAGCACCGAGAATCGTGACCTATGAGCACACCTGTCGCTTCTTTGAGGCGAAACTCCAGAAGGGCCAACCGGTTAGCCCACACATTCTCAGCATGATTGAGAATGTCGAGAAACTGGAGGCACTTGATTACAAGATCAGTGAGAACATCGTGATTGACCGCATGCTTCATTCACTCCACGATGGTTTTGCGCTCTTTAGAGCCAATTACTATATGAATGATTTGAAGAAAAGTCCTCATGCACTACACTCCCTTCTCGTACAGACCGAGAAGGACATGAAGTTTAGTGGGAGTCTGAAACAGGATGTTCTCGTTGTGTCAAACAAGGGCAAGGGTAAGGGTAAGGGCAAAGCTCATGCAGACCTAGCAGTAGGCAAGCCGAAGTTTAAGAAGTCGGGATCAGGTAAGAGTGGGCCTGGTGAGTCGAGCACCTCATCAGGCGCGACAAAGAGCAAGACCGGTAACATGGAATGCCACCATTGCCACAAGACTGGGCATTGGAGGCGTACATGTCCTGTATACCATGAGGACATAAAAGCAGGTCGCGTTACTCCTGTTGGTATGTCTTCTTCTTCTTCTTCTTTTATTCATATGATTGAGATTAACCACGCAAGTTACGGAACTTGGGTACTAGATACTGGTTGTGGTTCTCATCTGTGCAATCATTTGCAGGGGCTCCGAAACATCGAACCCCTCGTAAAGGGTGAGGTGGACCTGCGTGTCGGGAATGGAGCACGAGTGGCTGCCGTCTCGAGGGGAACATATGTGATCCAGCTTCCTAGCGGATTTGAGTTATTTTTATATAACTGCTATTATGTACCCAGTCTTTCTAAAAACATTATTTCAGTTTCTGCACTTGACAAACTTGGTTTTTCATTTGTAATAGAGAATAATAGCTGCATTTTCTCATTACACGATATGATTTATGGCAAAAGAGTCTCCATGAATGGAATTTATGTTTTAGATCGGACCAGAAATATTGCACGTAATGAATAAGAAGTTAAAGGTAGGTGACAAAGATCAAACTTATCTATGGTAGCCTGCCAGTATGGGACACATTAATGAGAAACGCGTTAAACGGCTCATACAGAATGGAGCTATCTCGGCCTTTGATTTTCAATCATTTGGCACGTGTGAATCATGTCTCATTGGTAAGATGACTCGAATTTCCTTCAAAGGTGTTGGAATGCGCGCTGGCGACCTATTAGGACTCATACATACGGATGTATGTGGACCTATGTCAATCACCGCACGAGAAGGCTATAGGTATTTCATCACTTTCACGGACGATTTAAGTAGATATGGCTATGTCTACTTAATGAAGCATAAAAGTGAGTCCTTTGAGAAATTCAAAGAATACCGAACAGGGTACGAGAACCAAGCTGGGTAGAAAGATTAAAACACTACGATCGGACCGTGGTGGCGAGTATCTTTCACACGAATTTGATCAACACCTTAAAGACTGTGGGATTGTCTTTTGATTAACTCCACCTGGAACACCACGGTTGAATGGTGTGTCGAACGGAGAAATCGAACACTACTTGATATGGTTCGATCCATGATGAGTCACACCGTATTGCATGATTCATTGTGGGGTTATGCTCTTACTGTCATTTGCTCTAATACTTAACCGAAGTCCGTCTAAAACTGTTGACAAGACTCCATATGAACTATGGAAGGGAACGGTCCCTAACTTGTCCTTTATACGGGTTTGGGGCTGCGAGGCTTATGTCAAGTGGAGACACGAGGATAAGCTCGACCCGCGATCGGTCAAGACATACTTTATAGGTTATCCTAAAGGAACATTTGGTCATTACTTCTATTCGCCAACCGAACAACGTGTTTTTGTTGCGGCTAGTGCGACATTCTTAGAGAAGGAGTTTCTCGAGAACGCGAAGAGTAATAGAACTTTCGAGCTGTCGGAGATTCAGAACCAAATCGAGCAACCATTGGAGGAACCAGTTCCTTCAATCCCGCTACGGATTAGTATTCTGAGGAACCTAGGAGGTCGGGTAGAGTCTCTATTCCTCCGGACAGATACATTGGTATGGTCGAGGAACATGACATAGATGACATTCTACTCTTAACGAGTAGTGAACCCGCAACCTATAAAGGTGCCATGACTAGTTCCGACTCAAAGCTATGGCTTGAGGCCATGCAATCCGAGATGGACTCCATGTATGAGAACAACGTATGGGATCTTGTTGACTTGCATGCTAAGGTTCGTCCCCTTCAATGCAAATGGCTTTACAAGATAAAGCATTCTGTGGAAGGTCAACAAGATATCTATAAAGCACGACTAGTTGCTAAAGGTTTCACCCAAGTGCCAGGTTTGCACTACGATGAAATTTTTGCACTCGTAGTTATGCTGCGTTCCATTCGGATTATCTTAGCGATTGCCGCTTTTCATGACTATGAAATTTGGCAGATGGATGTGAAAACCGCCTTCTTAAACGGTTATTTGGAGGAAGAGTTGTACATGGTACAACCCGAAGGTTTCATCGATCCTGAACATCCTAAGAAAGTGTGCAAGCTTAAGCGTTCCATTTATGGACTTAAGCAAGCTTCTCGGAGTTGGAATCATTGTTTCGACCAAGTGATAAAAGAGAATGGATTTACTCGATCGGTCGAGGAACCATGTCTATATATCAAGTCGAGTGGGAGCAAGATTGTCTTCCTAATATTGTATGTTGATGACATACTCCGGATTGGGAATGACATACCTCTCTTAACTCGGTAAAAGTATGGTTGAAGAACCATTTCCGGATGAAAGATCTGGGTGAGGCACAAAGAATTTTGGGCATCCGTATCTATCGAGATAGATCACGTCGGATGTTATCTCTCGTCAGAGTCTTATATAGACAAGATTCTAGAGATTCAAAGCATGACTAACTCCAAAGGGTTTCTTCCTATGGCTCCAGGGTGCATTTGAGCAAGTCTCAGGCACCAGAGACACCGGAAGAGAAAGAGCGCATGACCCGGATTCCTTATGCTTCGGCTATAGGATCAATCATGTATGCCATGATATGCACACGTCCGGACGTGGCATATGCATTGAGTATGACAAGTCGATTCCAACAGCATCCAGGTGAATCACATTGGATGGCTGTCAAGAACATTCTTAAGTACCTACGGAGGACTAAAGATTGGGCATTGACTTATGGAGGCGAACAAAAGCTATGCGCAACCTTGATTCTGTGAGATGCTAGCTTCCAAACGGATCGAGATGACTCGAAATCTCGGTCTGGATTCGTTTTTACTCTTAATGGCGCTGCAGTCAGCTGGAAGAGTTCCAAAAAAGTGTTACTGACAGATTCTACGACCGAGTCCGTAGTACTATGCCGCGTGCGAAGGCTGCAAAGGAAGCGATATGGATGTGTCAATTCTTACAAGGACTATCTGTAGTGCCTAGTTCGAATGACCCGATCACCATCTATTGCGATAATAGAGGTGCCATCTTCCAGGCTAAGGAGCCTAAGTCTAGCAACAAGTCTAGACATGTACAACGGAAAGCTCATCTAATCCGAGATTACGTGGAGCAAAAGGAGGTAGTGATAGAAAAGATTGCTGAGATGATAATATAGCGAGATCCTCTCACTAAACCATTACGACAAGATAAGCATGAAGGGCATGTTAATTCCATGGGAATTAAACATGTTCCTGAGTTGTAGTACTCTTTTATGGATTAGATTCATTTTCTTGTGTACTCTATACGACATCATCGTTTTGATATTTATATATTTTGTTTTTCATGTGGAGTTGTACGACAATTTTTGAACACCACAAAGTGAATTGAACAAACATTATATTATGGTCCTTAATTGCCCACGTGAGTGATAACTCGGCAATTATTTTGTGACGTTGGTTGATGGTGGGTTCAACGAGCCATAAGTCAAACGGTTGGTGACCAATCACGGAGGCGAGTTATACGGATATCTCGTAGGACACAATTGTGACAACGACATGGAGTCCTAAATGTTTTATAACATTCGGTGCCAGGTCGTGGATAGGACCTCCATGGTGATCCTAAGAGTCGATTCTTTTGACTATCGACTGTCTCTTGAGATTAAGGCAGATTTTGGGTGACTTTGGTTTCTTTCTCACGGTCATCCGTAACGGGGGGCCAAGTAGATTTTTAAGGTCATTTCATCTTTGTGCTTAGATCGGCGGGAGTCGAGTTGAAGGAAATATTCAGCCTTTATCAGGTACTCGATATTTCTCGGGGCCACTCGAGGAGTCAGAATCGAAATGCATGGCCATGCTCGAATACGGATTCGTTTTATCAGTTAAGTTACTCTCTAGTCGGGGAAACCACTCTTGATATAGATCGATTGTAAAATACGACCTTTGCGGATCCGGATCTGCAAATTGTTTTACATTGAGTGGGAGAAATTTTAAATGGATATGAGAATCGGTTATCGCACATACACTTGTACGGACAAGTGGGAGTTTGTTGGAGCCGGTGTCCTCCAGTTAGTGCGGATAATGTTATTGCACATACACTTGTACGGACAAGTGGGTGTTTGTTGGGGCTGGTGTCCTCCACAGTTAGTGCAATGACATATAAATCTCTAAAAGGATCAAAGGGTATACTTTTGTATTATTATCAGTTGGTCCACGTTTATCAATAACGGTTGGCTTGCTAGATAAGTTTGACGTTATTGTCATACTGATGGCGGTGATCAACTGATCCCTAAAAGTCACACCTATAGGATACGTTTGAGAGATGTGACGGTATGAAAATACAGTCATGTTGATGTCTAATTTGACTAAACAGTTAGTCGGAGTTATTGACTAATAATTAGTCAAACGCGATGTTGAGATAATTATTTAATACGGATTAAATAATAATGGCTAAGATGAATTAAGCGGTTAATTCGTAAATTAAATATAAACGGTTATATTTAATTAATGTATATTGAATTAATTAATTATACAATATTGTCATTGTCGGACAAGTATTAATATATCGACTGAGTCATGTTACTAGTTGATATTTTAATATCCGATGACGGATGACGATTTATAATTAAAACCCGTCATATACATTTTAGCGAAACGAGTCGGACCACGAGTTAAAATAAGGAGAAAGTGGAAAGCCCACTCCCTCCCTTAGCTCACGGCTTGGACGAGTGAAACAAAAGGAGAGACCTTCTCTCCTTTTGACCTAATCATTGTCATTTGCACAAAATTAGGGTTTTGGAGGCATTCTCTCTGAAATTCTAGATCTCACATCAGAAAACTCACAAAAACTCTCTCAATATTGCAAGGCAATTAGAGAGTACTTTCTAGCACAAGGGGCATAGTTTCAGACGATCTTGGGTGCAACAATTAGGAGGAAATCTACATTGATTTCTGTTCATTAGGCCGAATTGCACAAGGACCCGAGGTTGATTCTTATTCTTTTATCGTTTCTCTTGTTTTTCGTTTATGACAATTAATCACATGATAATTTGCGTTATAGTCCTTAATTTTAAGGGGTTTTATACGGATATTACCCTACATTAGGAACACTTTGTCGGGCCTTATGACCGCTTATAGAGTTCTGGCAAATTTATATAGCCTGGTTGTGGCGAGAGCTACTATAGTATTCTAATGAGTCGATTCTTTTGACTAAAGACTGTTCTCCTAAGATGGCACAGTTTCAGATTAACTTTGATTTGTGTTACTACGACCTTCGTAAATGGGGTCAAATGGGCATATTTTGGGTTATGATGGCTGTGGCTAGTCGAAGGGAATAAGTGCGATAGGAATTGTCCACCCCTTGTCAGGGTTATAACAATATCTCAGAGCCACTCGAGGAGTAATGAACTGGAAATGCGTGGCCACGCTCGGAAGGTATCCATGGTGGATAATTCCGGTCAATCAATTATTCTCCAGATCGAGGAAACCACTCTCGATATGATCACTTGCAAGTACGACCTGAAAGACACCTTGCATTGAGTGGGAGATAGTAATAGGACAAGAGAATTGGTGACGCACACTTGTCGAGGACAAGTGGGAGATTGTTGGAATATGTGTCCTCCGACAATAATGCGATCACAACTGTCGATCATGATGATCACATGTTTAAGTCTCATTTTAAGAATACATGTGGGAAGTATTTTTACAGTCAACTGGTCCACACATATCGGTAATGATTGGCTGACTAGAGTTTGACATTACTGTCGTGCGACGGTGGTGATCATTTGATCCCCTTAGGTCATACCTAAAGGGTAACACTCTTAATTGATTATTAAATTGATCGTATGACGATACAGGTTGATTAAATTACTTAAAATTGGCGGACGATTTTGGAAGTAATATTTACGTGTCTCATTGTAATTTGATTAAATAAGATACGGTCTAAGTGATCGAATTGTTTTATTACTTAGATGAAATTGTTGTTTACGGAAACAATTAAAATTGAATGAATAATTTATTATAAATACAAGATGTTGTGATTTATAATTGGTAAACCGTTTTGGTACAAGTGATTGTGAATTACTAAGTCGATTTTGTACATGACGTATTTTTATTAATACGTTGATTTTTAATATGTTAAAAATGCATGACAATTTTACATGACTTGTGACATGTGACAAATTGATAAATTGACAAAGATAAAATGGAACCCATTTTATCTTAAATGGACCGAAATGAAGGGTGTATTAGGCTAAATATTGTGTTGATTATTTTATGTGGAAAGCATAATCATTAACCTAATAATGGATAGCCATGCAAACCTAGTTGTTTTTGTGAAGAGCATCTTGATCATGCATTGGCTATTACCACTCCCTCTACCCGGTTTTCCTAGTGCAAGGCGAAGGGTCTTTTGCTCTATATTTTCCTAATATACACTACATGCATACTAGTGTATAATTTCATTCTTGCACATCTAAAAACAAAAGAATTTTGGAGAGATAAATTACTCCAATATTCCTCCCCTCTTGACCGAAATTCCAAGAGGACAAAACAATAGTTTTGGGTCAATTTTTAGTTAAATTAATATTATTCTAGTATTAATAATATTAATTTTTAAGAGGTTATCTTGGGTATAATTCCTTGGGAGGGATTCTAAGCTTGAATCCTTGTTCATCCAATATTAGGAAGCTCAAGAACAAGTGAGTAGGAGAACTCATTTGTGCCCATATATCCGAAATCTCAATGTAAGGAAAACGATTTCTTCTTTATCCTTATTCATGTTTGCATGCATAAGATCTAAATTAATTTTATGACTAAATTAATTATAACATATATGAATATGGTGAGTATAATGAGATTATAAATTTCTAACAGTTGACCCCCAAAATCATGGAGAAGCTACCGGTGAGAGTCCTTATAGACGTGAAGGAAGTTTATGAGCGAGCTGGGAGGACTGCGAGATTGGTTGAGATGACCAAAGAGAGAGGTGTTGAGAAGAGGAAAGCTGAGAGCGAAGGGGGTGGTCAGTCCAGTTATAAGAAGAGTAATCATAATCAGGCGAGTGCATATTCATCTGGTTCAGGGTTTAGTGCTGGGGTTTCATATGGGCATGGCCGAGGGAGTGGTAGTAGTAGTTGGGGGTATGACATGTTTTAACCGCGGCGGTGTGGGCCACAAGAGACATGAGTGAACTAGTGCGGTGAGTGGGGGTTTCCAGAGACCGTCACAGGGGATCTTTTTACAGAGTCCTGCACAGAGTTATGCTAGTAACAGGACGGCTGGGTCATGGAATAACAGGGGAGGTCAGAACAACAACGGTGGGGGCAACCGCAATTACGGTAATTCTTATAAGAAACCAGCTACGAACACCAACAACAACCAGGGGTCGGCTGCTAAGCTGACTACCTCAGCTAGTACTGTCCAGGGAGGTGGGCAGAAGACCAGTGGCAAGCTGTTTATGATGGAGAAAAAAGCAGCTGAGGACGATGCTCATGTTATCACTGGTACATTTCTTGTTAATGGTGTTTATACCTTTGTTTTGTTTGATTCGGGAGCGTCACAGTCGTTTGTATCATCGAGTCATGTTAAACGGTTGGGTTTGAGTGAGTTTGAGTCTGTAAGAGAGGAAGTTTTTATACCTTCGGGTGAGTCTGTATCTTGTGGGAGGTTGTATAGGGGGTGTGTCCATGATAGTTGGGCAAGTTGATCTACCTGTAGACTTGCTAGAGTTTCCTTTAGATTGTTTTGAGATGATAGTCGGGATGGATTGGTTGGGAAAGTACAAGGCTAAGATAGATTGCCATCAAAAGAAAGTTTCTCTGAGAGGTCCTAAGGGGATTAGTGTAACTTATCGTGGGTTTGTTGTTAAACCCAAAGTTAATTTGATTGCAGCAGCGACCTTGAAGTCCTATCTGAGGAAGGGGTGCCCGTTGATCTTGTGCCATGTGAGGGATCACAGAGTGGAGAGTCCGACAGTTGAGCAGATACCAGTTGTGGGAGAGTTTCCAGATGTCTTTCCAGAGGAGATTCCGGGGTTGCCACCAAAGAGGGAGATAGATTTCAGTGTTGAGCTGAAACCGGGGACGAGGCCAATCTCTAAGGCACCGTACTGGATGGGTCCTAAGGAGTTGGAGGAGCTAAGGAAGCAGTTGGATAATCTGATTGAGAGGGGATACATTAGACCTAGTGTATCACCGTGGGGAGCACCATTTTTGTTTGTGAAAAAGAAATATGGGAGCCTGGGGTTGTGCATAGATTACAGGGAGCTGAACAGAGTGACGGTGAAGAACAAGTATCCTTTGCCAAGGATAGATGATTTGTTTGATAAGTTGAGTGGTGTAACAGTCTTTTCTAAGATTGATTTGAGGTCGGGGTACCATCAGGTGAAGATTAGAGAGGAGGACATACCAAAGACAGCTTTCACGTCGAGGTATGGTCATTATGAGTATGTGGTGATGCCGTTTGGGTTATCTAATGCACCAGCTGTGTTTATAGATTTGATGAACCGGGTCTTCAGTCAGTTCTTGGACAAGTTTGTGGTTGTTTTCAGAGATGACATCTTAGTCTTTTCTAAGACTAGGGAGGAGCATGAGGAACATCTGAGGATTGTGTTACAGACCTTGAGGGAACATGAGTTGTATGCAAAGTTGTCCATGTAACACCCCCTCATACCAAGGTACCTTACCAGGACTACCCCAGCATGAAAGGTTGTTACCATCTCGGTTGCCCGAGGTTAGTATATATCAAAAGCAACAGTCCAAACACATTTATTAATGTACGGTAATTATAAAGGTTACATAGTCTCCAAAATCTAATAAACGAATTATCCAAATGACAACAACTACCAACACATTAACTAAAGCTCGTGATGGTGTCATCTAATCCAGCGTGGTGACTCTCCCATGACTGCCCCCAAGCTCAATAAGCTGTATCACTGTCACAATCGCTCACCATCCCCGAATGGATCACCGCAGGTTTTACAAAACAACAACACGGGGTCGTACTACTCAATCAATATAAGACAACAACATTACCGCTAGCTGATCATCGATCTCACGACAAGAATCGACTACACACCGAAGTGTGTAGCCCCGCCAGATTACCCATCGCAACGGGTAATCCTCGCGCCGATGGGTGACCGCAGCCCATCCCCACCTAGTCCGGCTCATCAACGAGCGACTAACCATCCCTGTCCCTTAATGTGCACATCCCCTCCCGTGGCGGGTTCCACGGAGGGCGAACTAGGGTGTGAAGCCACTCCCGCAAGTGACTCCACCACAATCACAATCACATGACATCACGGCCATCTCAATCCCCTCATACCAACATCGTCACAACAATCTCCATACTCCGATGATCAGCAGATAACAACAATTACAACAAGCACAATCTCAAATCAATTGTGATGGCGAGTAGGGAAACCCTACCTTTTCGCAATCCGCTATTTGTAATCAACCACACAAATGCATAACAAATATCACGTCGTCACCTACAACAATAATCACATACTACAATTACACATTGCACAATCCCATTTTCCCCAATTCCATATATACAGTAACCCCAAAAGAATACAAATGACAAGGGAATGAAACTTACCAACAGTAGAATAAGAGACTACACGCAAGGATCACGACGATTTGCACACACAACGAGATATGAGGATGATTAGGGAGTGATTAGGGAGAGATCGTAGAATGATAAAGCTTTCAAACGATATTAGAAAGCGACGCGGAAATATAAAATACCCTAAACATTCCCTAATCAAACCGTCGAAATAACACTCCGCCAAACCGGGCACTCGACCGAGTAAGTGTATACTCGGCCGAGTGTCCCATACTCGGTCGAGTGTTAACTATACTCGGCCAGTGTTCCTCGCGAGAACCAAAACAACACACAACCTCAGCACTACTCGGCCGAGTAGGCGCTACTCGGTCGAGTAGTCACCAAGTAAAATCCGTAGTGTTACAATCTTCCCCCCTTAAAAAGAACTTCGTCCCGAAGTTCACACTCTACTATAAAACAAAGCACAACACTACGCCCCAAGACTAAACCAACCACATATAACAACACTAAGGAACTACACAAGTCTCCACAAGAATCATTACCCCGACTCAAAGCAAAACAACAAACAAAACAAAACAAAACACGACCGCGAAGTTCCAACCCAACCTATAAAATATGGACACTTAACACCAACTCCACAAACCACTCTTCCTTCCACAACATGGCTCACGATATCGTCTCAACTATAGCATAGGTTCTCAATCGACTCCATAACATTACCCAATAACCACAATATAATGTTGCCAACCTTGTATCACTTCCATAACACTCAATAGCACTCAACCACAAAAGAAAATCAATCATCAAAACGGAATGTTACATTCTATCATCCTTAAAACGAACTTCGTCCTCGAAGTTTACTCACACACATAAACATCATCTTCCAACTGACAAAACTATTGGACTCATAATCATTGTCATTCAACTATCAACACTGTTGAAATATTCTCTCATTGCTAAACATCGAACTACTACAAGCACGGTCATGACCTTTGATCAAAACAAATATCCGACCTTTATGCTACACCAACACTCTACTTCCAATTATACTACCATATGTACAACCATCAAAATCTCTTTTATCCTTTGTCGCAACCCTACCTTTTAAGATAAATGTTACGTCCTCGTAACTTGCTAATACTAAATCCTAGCTATATTTCCTCATTATCCCCATCACCACCGCGTGTCAAAGATAACCACTTATAATTTGAACAGTCGCCATGCATATATCTTAGGCTCTCTTACTTAAACAACTCTCATCCTTAAATTTCAAAATCTTTAGCTTAACCCAAAACTTCAAATCTTCCACATTACCGCAACATGACACACCTCTCTATATAAACTATATAAAACTCATATCACCAAAAGCATAACTCACATTCCACACTTGTTACGTACACTCATACTAGATCCTCAAGTTCTTTTCTTTCATTACCGCAAAACTCATACATAACTTAACATGACACCAATTCCCAATATCCTGTACTCACTATCTCAACAAAAGGTTATGAACCGCCTGCCGCTTTCAGATCATTATAACACATATTCCACTAATCACTTGTCATGACTATGACTACCGATATCTCATCCACGAAACAAGGTCAAACTTATCTGTAACAACTTCTCACAATCAGTATCCTATCAACAAAATGTCACTATACCATGACAACAACAAAAACATATACAACTCTCTTTCATATCATACTCTACCCTCATTCCCAAACGGAACGGTAAGAAACATCAACAAACAAAACAACAATGATCTGCATGTCTAACCGAAACTCACAAGAAACAACAAAGAACAAAACAACAATCTGTGCATAACTGGTCTGTACTTTCGAAACTCAAATCGTAACCACTCCGTATACTCAACCACAACCGGTGACGGCATCGCAACACCGCAACCAACAGCCGCACCACAGCGCGAAAATGCCCGCATCACAATACGAAGTACCATGCCCGGATCACCACCCGAGGCACAACAACCACATCGATAAACATCACAACCACATATAATTCCCATAAACACTGACTCAGTATGACATTTCGAACAAGAAAACTCATTCAAAACCGTTTTACTAGATTATAACACATCATATTATAGGAAATAAACTGACAAGAATCTCATGAACATCATCCTTACCATTTCACGGGATAAACATGTATCATCAATACACATACAATTTTAACTATTCTTGCCAGATCAATCAAATTATTACCTTTTGAACCTCATTTCATTAGTATACCGTACCCAACATAAATTACAAAACATTCATATAACAACTTTATAATTATCACACCATACCACTTCTTGTGAGGTCAGAACCTCACACAAACATTTACACATATCATAGACCCGTAATCACATCCAACTAGTCAATCCTGATCACGTAAGTTACCACTTGACAATGAATACATCTCATCCGGACTTAACTCAGGTGCCTTTCATAACATATCCTCTCTTACACACAATTATCACCCCTCCGGCAAATGTAGCCATAACATCAGTACCCAACTTCCAGCGAACACCTCGTATATCCACATCTTATACTTCCTCACAACCAAACATACCAACCACCTCCACAAAATCAACCTCATTAGAACAACTAACTTCTCTAAAGTAACATCATTCTCAGCTACTAGTGACACTACTATGACACCAACATCCTTCATGTGACTACTCTCTTACTATCACTTCTTAATATAACAATTTGTTTCCTCTCTTTGGTTATCATCCCAAATACGAACATCCAATCCATCAACAAAACATACCTCAACATTATTCCCAATTCTATCCTTTATCATATCGCTACCTAACTCTCCACCAAAATCTCAGATCTTGCAACACTCCACAAGCTTCTTATTCCCTTAATACCTCGAAACTCACGGCTAACACGTCGTCCTGCTCTCCTATATAACCATTAACTCACACCCTCTAGTGGGGATATCGTACATTTCATAATTTCCTACCTTCATGCTCCTTAACTCCGGTCAACGTTCTCTCAACTTACTTCCATCCCTCTTTCCCTCCTTTTACTCAATAATGCCAATTAATAAGTCATCTCCTTTCTCTTTCCACCTAACTCTTAGTCATTTGTTTATTTTCCATAACTCCACAACTCTAATTCCATTAATTCATATCAATATCTTATCATTCTTCTTATCATTTATCATCTCTCATCTTGCTTCACACTCACCCTTGTCACCATCAAGTCCACGCACTAACAGTTACTCTTCAATTAGTCGTATCTCCCTTTCGCATCTCTAGAAACCAAAATTCACTTCATACCGTTTGTCCAAAGAATTACACACTGGGCTCACCCCTTGATATTCCAACTTCCCAAACTTAGCCACTATCTACAAATCCACATCGCGACATAACTTCCTTTAAGTTCACTATATACCTCTCTTTCCTATCTTCTTACAACAACCTTCCATTACATATATCCTTAAGCAACTCTATCCTAGCTGTTTTCCTCCATAAATCCTTACACATCCAAATATGCCACTATTCGTATCCCTTATCTCAATCTTTCATTCTCATGCTTCTTTATACTTACATCACCCTTGCCCATATACACTTACTTTTATACTACTCAACACACGACTATATCACTCGTCATATCTCACAAAACATGCTATTTACCTCGATTAGCTCATCATTCTTCCCTTTTTTTTTCCACTATCCTTCACAACCACATTAACACATGTCTTCCTTACCCAACACATGTCCCTCATAAGCCGTCATTCTCCATGTCATAACTTCCGGTAACTTACGTATCAAGACCGTCTCACATATAAAAGAATGCGTTAAGACTCAAAACATTCATGTGTATATACCCTACGACTCAAAACAATGTAAAAACATAGCCACCGGCTCAAAAAAAAAAGTAAGAACATAGCCACCGACTCAAAGTGGCCGCCCAATGAGGTACTCAGTCGAGTACATAACATACTAGGTCGAGTACAAGGTACTCGGTCGAGTAACTATATTACTCGGTCGAGTTTTCGACTCAGAAGCAAACTCAATTGTCGCAGAAGGATTACTCGGTCGAGTATTGGGAATACTCGGCCGAGTAGACCTTACTCGGTCGAGTATACAACTACTCGGCCGAGTTCACAACTCCAGACGCTAAACAGTATTATCACAGGGAGATTACTCGGCCGAATATGGAATACTCGGTCGAGTATAAAAGACACTCGGCCGAGTAGGGACTACTCGGTCGAGTATAGGCGCAGTTCTCAGCACCGTCCAGTTTTCGTAAAACAGTCATATCTCACTCGTTACTTGGTAATTTTGGGCGTGTGACCTATCGTTAGAATCGTAAGAGGACAAGCTACCACCTCAACTTGGAATCACAACAATATCTTTTCTAGAACTCGACTTATGACAGTTTTAAGACAACCCTTCCGTAATCGATCTTCATACTAATCAAATTTCCTAAACCAAAACAATTTGAACATGCATCAAGCAACAACAACAACTCAAAACTCCAAGAAACCAGTACACAAGTGAACTCTTATCATACTCACATGAAAATTAAACACGACATTCACATATATAGATGCATGACCTTAATCACATGCTTCTACCAACAATCAAGCATTAAAATCATCATGTTCATATGCACATGTACCACTACCATACTTCATGTTCAACATTGTATTAAACAGGTAACATGATCACATTCTTCATGCTCAATATCAACCAGATACAATTCACAATTCACCCTTCATATTTTTACCATATTTCAACACTTAACATGCCAACATATTCCATGCTCAAAGTTTAACATCAACAAATTCTCGATACATCCTTCGACAACCATCACATTCCACTTCTTTCATCATTTCATCCAACCATGCACAAGATTCCAACTATAGGTATCAAATACACATGACTCAACATACAACAATTTCCCCCCATGTGACCGGCTTGAGATCGTAAGGGCCTTAATGCGACTTCGGGACGTCTCCCAAGTCTTTGCGGCAGCTCCAAACAACTCTCCCCGGGTTCATTTTATTTAGACTCCCTAAGTTCATTGGGTTCATTTGTTTTAGGTGCCGGAATCGTCGGCTCTGATACCACTTTGTAACACCCCCTCATACCAAGGTACCTTACCAGGACTACCCCAGCATGAAAGGTTGTTACCATCTCGGTTGCCCGAGGTTAGTATATATCAAAAGCAACAGTCCAAACACATTTATTAATGTACGGTAATTATAAAGGTTACATAGTCTCCAAAATCTAATAAACGAATTATCCAAATGACAACAACTACCAACACATTAACTAAAGCTCGTGATGGTGTCATCTAATCCAGCGTGGTGACTCTCCCATGACTGCCCCCAAGCTCAATAATCTGTATCACTGTCACAACCGCTCACCATCCCCGAATGGATCACCGCAGTTTTACAAAACAACAACACGGGGTCGGTACTACTCAATCAATATAAGACAACAACATTACCGCTAGCTGATCATCGATCTCACGCATGAACCGACTACACACCGAAGTGTGTAGCCCCGCCAGATTACCCATCGCAACAGGTAATCCTCGCCGCCATGGGTGACCGCATGACCCATCCCCACCTAGTCCAGCTCATCAACGAGCGACTAACCATCCCTGTCCCTTAATGTGCACATCCCCTCCCGTGGCGGGTTCCACGGAGGGCGAACTAAGTGTAAAGCCACTCCCGCAAGTGACTCCACCACAATCACAATCACATGACATCACAGCCATCTCAATCCGCTCATACCAACATCGTCACAACAATCTCCATACTCCGATGATCAGCAGATAACAACAATTACAACAAGCACAATCTCAAATCAATTGACAAGAACGAGTAGGGAAACCCTACCTTTTCGCAATCCGCTATCTTTGTAATCAACCACACAAATGCATAACAAATATCACGTCGTCACCTACAACAATAATCACATACTACAATTACACATTGCACAATCCCATTTTCCCCAATTCCATATATACAGTAACCCCAAAAGAATACAAATGACAAGGGAATGAAACTTACCTGTGATGAGAATAAGAGACTACACGCAAGGATCACGACGATTTGCACACACAACGAGATATGAGGATGATTAGGGAGTGATTAGGGAGAGATCGTAGAATGATAAAGCTTTCAAACGATATTAGAAACTGACGCGGAAATATAAAATACCCTAAACATTCCCTAATCAAACCGTCGAAATAACACTCCGCCAAACCGGGCACTCGACCGAGTAAGTGTATACTCGGCCGAGTGTCCCATACTCGGTCGAGTGTTAACTATACTCGGCCGAGTGTTCCTCGGCAGAACCAAAACAACACACAACCTCAGCACTACTCGGCCGAGTAGGCGCTACTCGGTCGAGTAGTCACCAAGTAAAATCCGTAGTGTTACAGTCCAAGTGTGAGTTCTGGTTGGAGGAAGTTGCTTTTCTGGGGCATGTGATTTCAAAGAAAGGGGTAGTTGTTGATCCTGCAAAGATTGAAGCAGTTACCAAGTAGGAAGCACCAAAGAATGTGGCTGAGATCAGGAATTTCTTGGGTTTAGCAGGATATTATCGACGGTTCGTGAAAGATTTCTCCAAGATTGCTAGACCTATGACAGATTTGATGAGGAAAGGTAACAGGTTTCACTGGGATGAAAGTTGTGAGACGGCGTTCTAAACATTAAAGGAGCGTTTGACCACAGCTCCAATCTTAGCATTGCCTGAAGGGAGTGAGAACTTTGAGGTGTATACGGATGCTTCAAAGAATGGGTTGGGTTGTGTGTTGATGCAGAATGGGAAAGTGATTACCTATGCTTCTAGGCAATTGAAGTCTTATGAGGAGAACTACCCTACTCATGATCTAGAGTTGGGTGTAGTTGTGTTTGCTCTTAAGATTTTGAGATATTACCTATATGGGGCGACCTTTAAGGTATTTTCAGATCACAAGAGTCTCAAGTACATCTTCACTCAAAAGGAGTTGAACATGAGACAGAGGAGGTGGATGGAGTTGATTGGCGATTACGACATGGATATTATCTACCATGAAGGAAAAGCCAATGTTGTTGCAGATGCTTTGAGCAGGAAGAGTGTGCATTCTCTATGCACAGCTATATCTTTGATGAGATTGAGAGATGAGGTGGGGAAGTTCGGGATACATATGATCCAGAAAGGTGATGCTATGGGAGATTTGACAGTGCAGCCAGACCTTTATGATTATATTCGCGGTAAGCAGGTGTTGGATCCCAAGATTGTGGAGTGGAGAGCTGGAGTAGAGAAAGGGACAATGTCTAGATTCTCGATTCATACAGATGGTAGTCTGAGGTTCAATGGGAGGTGGTGTGTTCCTAATGATGAAGAGCTGAAGAAGGCGATCATGACAGAGGCTCATTGCACACCATACTTGATACATCCAGGTGGTGACAAGCTATACAAGGATTTGAAGAAGACTTTCTGGTGGCCTGGGATGAAGAAAGAACAGCTGAGTTCGTGGCTCGTTATTTGACATGTCAGAGAGTGAAAGGGGAGCAGCGACGACCACAAGGTAAGATTCAATCTCTTGAGGTACCTGAGTGGAAGTGGGAGTCCATTTCTATGGATTTTATCGTGGGTTTACCGAAGAGTCAACAGGGTAACAACATGATATGGGTTATAGTGGATCGACTGACCAAGTCAGCTCATTTTGTGCCAATGAAAGATACATGGACTAAGGCACAGTTAGCTATGGCTTATCGGAAGAATGTGGTGAGATTACATTGGGTGCCTAAAGATATAGTGTCTGACAGAGAGTCGAGGTTTATCTCACGGTTTTGGAAAGAGTTGCATGAGTCTTTGGGAACTACCTTGAAGATGAGTACAACATTTCATCCTGCGACAGATGGCCAGACGGAGAGGACCATCAAGACTCTAGAGGGTATGTTGCGAGCTTGTGTTATGGATTTTGGTGGTAGCTGGGAACAGAGGTTAGATCTGATTGAGTTTTCTTACAACAACAGCTATCACACCAGTATTGGCATGGCGCCATTTGAGGCTTTATACGAGAGGAGATGTAGGAGTCCGATTTGTTGGGACGATAGTGTTGTGGCAGTTGTTTTAGGACCAGAGATGGTGGAGCAGATTAAGCTGATCAAACAGAGGATGAGAGCGACCCAGGATCGACAAAAGAATTATGCTGATCTACATCGACGGGATATAGAGTTTCAGGTTGGGGACAAGGTTCTTTTGAATGTGTCTCCTATGCGTGGGGTCATGATATTTGTTAAGAAAGGGAAGCTGAGCCAGAAGTTCATAGGACCGTATGAGATCTTAGACCGTGTGGGTGAGGTTGCTTATCGGTTGGCTTTACCGTCTGCTTTGGATAAGGTACATAATGTGTTTCATGTATCTCAGCTGCGGAAGTATGTTAGTGATCCGTCACATGTGTTAGAGGTAGAGAACATAGAGCTGGATGAGTCCTTGTCTTATCTTGAGGTGCCTAAACAGGTTCTTGACCGGAAAGTTAGGAAAACTAGACATGGTGAGACAGTGTTACTTAAGGTTCTTTGGTCTAATCATGAGGTTGAGGAGGCTACATGGGAGGCGGAAGAGGCCATGAGGGAGCGGTACCCGTCTCTTTTTGATCAGGTATGTATGGTTACGGGGACGTAACCTTGTTTCTTTTAGGGGGGTAGGAGATGGTCGCGAAGAGTTTTTACATGTTTTTATGTTGATTTTTATATAGTTAGTAGTTGTTTGAGTCGGGTTGAGTTTGGTTTGGTAAGTATGTTTTGAAGTTTTATGTTGAGTTTTGTTTTCATTGTTGTGTCGGGAGAGTGTTAGTGTGTTTTTTGTTTTGTTGTGGTTTGAACTTCGGGGACAAAGTTCTTTTTAAGGAGGGAAGACTATAATACTACGGTTTTATGAGTCTTTGGGTACTCTATCGAGTGGGGCTTACTCTGTCGAGTAAGTATGTTTGGTATACAAAACAGTAGTCTGCCTGTAGGGTACTCGATCGAGTAGCCTTGGCAATCGATCGTATAAGTGGATCGAGTACGTGACTTACTCGACAAGTAAGTTGGTTATCGGGTGATTTGCGACGGGTTTGTTAATAATTCAGATTAATATATAATACTCCGTCATCTTTTTCCTAAACACTTTTACAAACCTAAAAACACAAAAAGGAGAGATTGCAAGTTACGTTGTTCGTTTCATTCGCATTATTGGCAAATCCCGGAGCCAGAGGTGTCGGTTTCCTTTGTTCTTTATACCGTTGTGATCCTTGCGTCAAAGGTAAGTTCTACGTATCATTTTTATAGCATTTGGTTAATGTTGGTTAAACCCTAATTTGGGGATTTGGGAGTTTTTATGATTGAATGGTTAAGGTAGTAATTGTATGAATGTATGTATAGAAGGAAGGTTCGTAGAAGAGAGGTTTTGAGACAGCTGCTAGATCGTCTGATTCTGTGATTGCATTCCAGGTAGGGTTTCCTTGCTCAATATTAATTACATAATGTGTTTGGTGGTTTCATTGTAATTATTGTTAAAGTATATTGTTGGTGGTTGTGACGGTTGTTGGTTATATTGTTGGTTGTATTGTTGATTAATATCGTTGATTGTTGTTGTATCTGTATGTGGTCTTCGGGGTGCGTCCCTGGCTGAGTGAAGTCACTTGCGGGAGTGGCTTCACACCCTTGATTCGCCTTTTGTGGAACCCGCCACAGGAGGGATGTGCACATTAATGAACATGGGTTTATCGCTCGATGGAGATGAGCGGGGCTTAGGTGGGAACGGCTGTGGTCCCCCACTGGCGGTGTGGAGTATCTGTTGCGATGGGTACTCTGGCAGGGCTACACACTTTAGTGTGTAGTCAGTTGTGTGGAGTTTGGTGATGGAGACTGGGGTTTTGATGTGTTGGTTGAGTTGTTTGGCGTTTGTTTCATATTGGTTTGTATTGTGTAATTAGTACTGACCCCGTTGTTTGTTTTGTAAAACTGTGGTGATCCATTCGGGGATGGTGAGCAGTTGTTGAGCAGGTTTGATACGATGCTTTTGGGCTAGCTGGGATGAGTCATCACTTGGCATTAGAAGAGTCTTCCGCTGTGTCAGACGATGTCTGTAGTTGTTCAGTTTTGCTAGTAGACAGTTTTGGTTTTGGGATTGTATTTCATTTAACAGTTTTGGTTTGATACATGTAATCACTTAAACTATATTTACTTTTAAAGTACGTTTCTTTATTGTCTTTTGATTATCATTGCCTCGGGTAACCGAGATGGTGACGTTCCTATACCTGAGTGGTCCTGGTAAGGCACTTGGAGTATGGGGGTGTCACAACTATAGATACAAGATATAAAAAAGTAATAAATTTTTTCTTTTTTTCCAAATTTTTCATCTCTAATTTGTTTATGAACTCGTCGCATTCGTCAACTCTATCTTGATCTAGTAGGTCGGAATGGATTGGAATGGAATGAGATACCATACCTATTATTTATTATTTGGTTCACTCTAAAATTGTATGGAAGAGGAATGGAGTTAGAAACCTGAGTGGGAAGGTGGGTATGGGATTCCAAGGGGTTGGGGTGGAATTAGAATCCATCAGGATTCTAACTCCATTCCAAAATGCCCCAACCAAACACTAGAATCGCTCAAATTCATTCCATTCCATTCTAACACCCCCTTAGCCTTTTTTTAGGTCTTGAATCTTGAAAGAATACAGAACTAGAAAAAGATTACACTTCTAATTCGAATGAATAAAATGCGTGTTTTCAGATATTACAATTGGTCACAAAAAAATTCCATTACTTCGATGAATATGCGTCAGAGCCACATCAATTTTAAATTAATACATTTTCTATAATTTTGTTTAATATATGGAGAAAAGTTGCAGACATACGATTTGCAAAATATCGAGATTTAGAATATATATATGAAGCCATATAAGATCAGTGAAAGGTGGTCTTATGAGTTCTGGTAAATTTAAAAATATTAATGGGATGTTTATTATTCAAGTTAGTTTTGGTAATGATTGAGGAATTAATAATCCTTGTTAATATATTATGAATTAATGAGATAATTTAATTATAGCAATGATTGATGATTGTTCCGGTTTAGTACGTTATTATACTTATTTTTTACGTTATATTTTTTGAGCTTGAAGATTTGACCCAATTAGAAGTTAATATAATTAGGCGGGAAAAAATGTAGAATCATCTATTCATTTAACAAATAGGGGATTTTCTTTCTCATTTCAATATAGTTCCCTATTTAAGATTTGCTTCTAGGTTTTTTGATGTTAAAAATTTCGTTTTCGGTAAGATAAGTTGTAGCTAAAAGATATGCTATTAAAAAAAGTTATAAAACAATATCATTAAATCTGTGTAAAAAATTTTTTTCATTAAAATGCACATTTCATGTTATGAGTATTACTTAAACTAGTATTGGTGCCTGGCTTCGCCCGGGCTACCTCTACTTACCATTAAATTTTTTTTTTTCATTAAATAAAATTACTTAAAAGTTGCATAACCCATAAATTTATCATTAATATATTTTTCTATGACATATCCTAAAATTACGATGAAATAAATTTTGAGACAAATTCACTCTCCCGCAATTAATATTTTACTCTTATTAATGAAATAATAGTAATAACATTTCAATATTTGCCCGTAATCAATGTTACTTTCACTACTCCCGCCGTAATTATTGTTATTGTCACTACTTCCGCATTAATATTGATAATTTCACTATCTCCACAGTAATTATTGTTACTTTCACTATTGTCGCATTAATATTGATTATTTCACTACTCCCGTTGTTGTTTCTACCACTCTCACTAATCTCGTTGATAATATTGTTACTTTTACTATTCAAATGAGTGATTACTATCATATAACTATATCCAACGTTACTACAATTATTTTCTTTACTGACGAAATTACTCTTACTACTTAGGCATGCAATTTTAAGAGGATTATATATTTATATAAATATATTACATATATGCATTAAATCAAATCGAAAGAATTATGGAATATTATATATTATGACATTCTAACTTGAATTATTTATAACCTACTTATTATATTTTTGTATGTTAAATAATTAACATCTCTATACATCTAATAAACTATAAAGTTTAATAAAATTGCATAGATTTTAAATTTAATATATAATTTTATGATGATAATAATTAATACCATAAGTGTGCATGTTTATAATAATTAATTATTTTATTTTAAGGAAATTGACCATCTTCTAGTCTTCTATAAATATTTAGGAAAATTACCAGGCATCTTCTTTCTTTTAGTTTCCTTGAAATTGACCATCTTAATTAATTATTTTATTTTAAGAAAATTGACAATCTTAATTAATTATTTTATTTTAAGGAAATTGCCCATGTTTAGGAAAATTACCAAGCTTCTATATAATTTAATTTTAACCCAAACTATGTAATATTTGCACTGAAATCCCTTAATCGGGTCCATCACACGGTGCTATTGATTTAAAACTATATAGTATAATTAATTTGTATAACTTTCTTTAATTACATTGAAGTCCCTTGGTTTCTGGATTTAATATATAGTATTGATTATTTTTTCTTCTCTTAAATCAAAATAAAATGATGAAAAACATTAAAAAATAACAAATTGTCAATTTATACTCTATAAATATAGTATACTAAAAGGTAAAATTCTATAGACACCGTGCATGCATTGCACGGGACCTATACTAGTTTAAATTAAAAAAATTAAACATTTGTAAAAAGGCTTTAATCAAACCCGTTTTAACCCGAAACCCGTATAAACCCGACCCGTATAAACCCGTATTTTACAAACCCGAAATGGACCCGGCCCGTATTTCACCCGAACCCGAAATGACCGAACCCGTAACCCACCCGATCGACCCGTTTAACAGGTTTACCTTCAACCTTTGGTGTATACCGGGTAAACCCCTATGTATACGTGGCACCCTGCAAACCACGTATACGTGTTCAACCACCCATTTTAGAGAATGATAAGACTCGAACTTTATAAAATACATACTCTGGCCATAAATAATAATTTCTACACAAAATCTCATTGAAGACGGGCGATATCCGTCACAAACTTGTAATGGATACCAGTTCCTCTCACAAAATGCCCATTAAGAGGTGAGTGAGAAGCACATGGGGGGTGCCCCACCTTGTCCCCTCTCCCTTTTTGTGAGAGGTCACAAGCTTGTGACGGGATTAGCCCGTCACAAGCAAGACTAGTTGTAACTTCTACTCCGTATAAGATTGATATTAGTAAATTTGACTTAAAACCTTGAGAATTTATACCGGTTTCCCATTTTGCCTGGTCTAATTGACAACATATGATATGAGAGGTGTAAAGAAGTGTAAAATCAAATAACCGCACTAATGTCGGAGGTAAGAATCGAATCCCCAACCTCAGGTTGACGTAAGAGAGTTTTTACGGTCTTACCACTTGCACTAATTTTTGTTTTTATGGAAATATGAATGTATTAAGTCGATTATCAACTTTGAGCGTTAGAGTATTACATTGTTTATTAGAATTTTCTTACTGTATCACCTATTCACCTTAGAGCCTAAGATTGTTACCTTGTGGACTTCATTTGAATTTTTTTTTCGAGTGACGAAACCTTGAGAATTATACTCAGTTCTAACCACTAGACTCCACCTTTGCGGACTTTATTGAAATAAGTATCATCAATAAAAGGATAGAAATAATAAAAATAAGTGGGGTGAGAGAGGCTCGAACTCTCGACCTCAGGATCACTCAACATTAGCTATGAGACCTACGCGCTAGCCAACTGCGCCACCACCCCTTTTGTTGTGTTATATATAATTATAACATTCTTGTAACGCAAACACCCTGGATCACTGGAAGTAACATGCAGCTTAAACAATCACATCCCTACACTCTCCTACAGCGAACTACAAAAAATACTCCTATGTGAATTGTGAAACCATCTCGTTTGATTATTCTTGGAAAATTGAGGTGACGCAGGAAGACGGTGGCCGAAACATTCTAAGATGAAGTCACGTTCAAAAACATTATTGAAAATTATAAGTGACTACATTTTTAATAAGACAACCTTGCTATTTTAGCCAAAGAAAAAAAAAATGAAATCCTCATCAGAAACATTAAAGAAAAAAAATTGGAACAATGTGATGTGATGACAGTAGGACACTGATCGGAGCAATATTTCGCACAAAAAACGTTTTTCTACATTATGGACATTGCAAACAGGCATATTGTATAATGCAGTACACTGTATAATTTTCTGGGAGAATATACAATAAATGTGATAAATAAATACAAATAAAAGTTTATTAAACTATCTTTACTCAAAATAGGAAAAGTTGACAACACTATCCATGGCTTCTGGGATCACCAACTTGGTGAATCTTCCGAAACTCGGCGCTGGAATATTGTCCGACAGCACGAGCATGAGGAATAGATTCCTCTCCACGCGCTAAAGCATCCACGTTCTCCAACAAGTACTTTCTCGGGAGCCGTCCCACAACATTCCCCTCTTCGTTACCATCCTTATCCAAGAACGCAAAATGAGGGATGCCCTCTACCCCGAATTCATCCAGCTCCTGCTCCCATTTTGTGTTGTCCACATTTAGCATCACAAAATTCACTTGATCCCTGAAGGGGAAGATTGTTAAGATTCGAGTTGAGTTTTAAATTCAAAAGTTATTTGATTACGAATTATATGTCCACATGCGACGCAACAACATTTTTTATACAAAATGTCACTTGGTGCAACTTTATTCTAAGCCCAAACTATTGGAGTAGAAATTTGGACAACATAGGCAGCTTGACACCTCCAGGCTCCAACTGAGTCGTGAAAAAACAATAGTCATTCTAGGGTAAGAAATTGGTACAAAATAGCCGTGTCTAACACTTGCAATTAGACTCGTGAACATTAATTTAACAACGTGGTTTTTAACTACATCCGTCATGAGAATTAGCAAAATCAGAAATAGGAAGGGACCTACTTGTACTGCTGTTCCACTTTGTAGACATCCGGTGCCAATTCCCGACAAACTTCGCACCAATCAGCGTAAAACTCTACCACCGTTGGCTTCCCATTTGATAAAGCCTAGACAACAATAATGTACCAACATTAACATTAAGGTAGATGGACAACTTTTGAAAGCAAAAAGGAGATCAAAAAATACATGCCAAAGATTGTAACCTTGTTTTAATATGCACGATGCACACAGAGACGAAGAAGCACAAGTGGCAAAACGAAGGCGTGCACCTCATGTATGAGCGTATGGCACACTTTTGCAAGCAAATTTAAGATACAATATTGAACTAGCCTTTTGACTAGTGCTTCACTAAGCCTTGAACCTAAGCATGTCTAAGACGCAATCTTCATACTAATCACAGCAAACTGTAAGTATGTTCATAGGTCTGGTAAAGCTATATGTTCAAACCGATTCACAATATTAGGAGCGTAACATACATAACCGATAAAAATGGACCACCTTTCTAATTTGGGATTCTTAATCTTAGCAGTTTCGAAATATAAGCAAGTGTTATCTGACTATACCACGAATAGCATTAAAACAGAAAACCATCATATATGCCAAACAAAAGTGTTCCGAGTATTTTAGCAAATAATTTCAGTAAACCACTAAACTGCAGTAAGTAGTATCCTGCAGTATCCTTCAACATCTTTTTCACTTTATGACTATCTTTGTAGAAGTCAAGAAGTTATACCAGCA
The DNA here is from genome assembly GCF_048544455.1 of Silene latifolia. NCBI lineage: Eukaryota > Viridiplantae > Streptophyta > Magnoliopsida > Caryophyllales > Caryophyllaceae > Silene > Silene latifolia. Next base: position 40,577,234 of record NC_133529.1, read on the forward strand.
AATAAAAAAGTCAAGAGATAAAACAAACCTCTTCATATGGTAATGCCATGGCAGTAAGGTCTCGGAGTGAAACACCAAAATCTAAGCGTGCTGATAAGAACAGCCCTACTGCTGCAAATGTGGAAAGCAGGGCTACCCTCTTATTCACATCTTTGTTCGGAAACTCTGGAAAGCTAGGACTAGTTGAGGATGTCGTTGCTTGGCTGGATTTATCATCGACACTATCAGGCTCTGTAGATGACGACTCCTGGACAAAGACTGATTATATGAGAAAAAAAAAAAAGGAAAATTAGAAAGAGACAGCGGACCAACTGTCAACGATCAAAGTAACAATCTCAATTTCCCCCAAAAATAGGTATTATTTGAAGTAGATAAAAATGTGAACGGAGTACAATTTGCTTTGCAAAGAATGTACAACGCTTGCGCAAATGCCTCAAAAGGCTGCAGTCTATGGCAAGGTGGTGGTTGGATGTACCCATAATGAAAAATTGTATAGAAGTTTACATCAACTAACAACTACTCCCTCCGTCCCGGTCAATTGTTGTCCTTTCGTTTTGGCACAAAGACCAAGGAAAGAGGAGATGACCAATAACTAAATGACAAGTGGAGCAAATTGAATGAGAATGATCAAATTACTCATCAAGTTCATTCTTAAAATAGAAAGGACAACAAATGACTGAGACACCCCAATATGGAAATGGACAACAAATGACCGGGACAGAGGGAGTAGTTCTCAACATACAAAGTGAATACTTTTATGAGCCATTTTGCCTTCATATAATGAACTCAAACAATAGTATGCCAAAGAATCCAGAGACATCTTCGACCCGCGACACATATACAAATGTTTAATATTGAGATTGCATCCAAAATACATGATGGACAATTCACCTCTAATTTACAGCAACTCACAAGCAGGAAAATAAACGAAAAAGGGGCACTGAAACGAAGGACAAGAAAATCAAGATGTAACACAAGATTTGAGCAGGCAAGTATTCATACCGTTTCAGGGCTGGATTCAGTAGTCTCGCCTTGGCAAGCAACATACTGCAATCTTCGTGTTTTGAGCTGTAGTGGAAATTTTGATTGAAGAAGTATTCGAGGGGAAGCGTAATAATCACAAGAAGTAGGTAATCTTTGAAGGGTGACTAGGTTGGATGAAAAGTGTAAGGCCATCTTTATGGTTCCTCCTATGATGAGCTCTGGTGAAAAACAAAATGCACTATATATTATGCATCACTTTTAGGCTATGAGCCTATGTTACATATACCGACTTTAATGCAAATCTGTATCGGAGTATCAGACACGTTTTTTTTATCGCGCTTGACACAACATGAAGTGTCAAGTGGACAACCATCCAAACTGGAGAGCTGAAGTAACATAAATTTCAACTCTTTCTTATCAAATCAAACAGACCATTAAATCAGATACCCAAATAGATGATATCAGTTAATTACTTAATCAGTCTTTTGTACTTCATTCACACAGTCACACCATCACACAATCTCCCATTTACTCTTTTAACGAGTATAGTGAGGGATAACATTCATAACAAACTCTTATATGCGGCCATTTACAATATTGAGACACCTCTCCCCCATCCCGTTTATGTTGTCCTCATTTCACTTTAATAGTCAAATGATGTTCACTTAGCCAATTGTTTTATCTCATAATATATAGGAGTACACAATATGTAGTTCATTTCTCCATCTTCAGAGTAGGAAGGCCAAATAAGGTGGCAATCGATTAAATTGAGATACCCGATTTCCAAAACAGTGTACTCTGAACCACCCACCTTAATCTATCATTCATACTTAAGATTCAATTAGTATTCTGTGAGGCGGGTTTATGCTAATATTGTGTAAAACGGATGCCAACTACCTAAAATATGCCCAATGGATGTTAGAAAGCAGCTACCAAAATGACCAATACTTGTGTAAGACCGCCTCACACTTTAATCCTAATAAATCAATGATCAATCAACAAAAGATTTGTTAAAATAACCATATTCAGTTGAGATAGCTGTATAACACACAAAAAACAATACAGAAAATCAAAAGGCGATAGCAAAATTATCAATAAATCTTATGTAAAACCGTTTTACAGAAGAATATTATGTGGTACAACTGAAGGAAGAAATGAAAAAAACTCACGATGGTAAGTTGATGTTGGTGGAGCGAAATGCGTGGAGGAAAGGGTGTGGACTTGTGGAGTAGGCTCCTTTTAGTGTTGTAATTTGCTAAGAGACACTACTACTCTTCCAAACTCACACGTACTTGTATAATGGTAAGTTGGTAACGGATCGACTTCAGATCAGATGTTCGATTCCACATCCGATTCGTAACCGTAATATAAAAACATGAACTTTGAATTACCTCAGAAAAAATACATGTAAGCTCATGTATGGATGTATAATCCTATTTGTGGTGAAAATTTAGTGATCAAATGCATCCTCTCTCCTCATTTGAGGAGGCTCATGGATGTATGTAGGTTCCCATTACATAGGGAGCCCCTAATATTACAGTCGGTCTCATTATAGACGGATAATGTCTGTCTATAATGAGAATTTGTGCTAATATTATGGAGGGTTCCCAAATGTAAAAATATACCATCTTTTTTCACTTTACCAATTAATAGCTAATAAAATATATTATTATAAGAGAGTAAATATGTGGTGGGACATAAAAATGTAGAAAAGAGATTATCGGGGAACCCCATTGGTGCAAGAGACGATTATAAAATGGAGAGGCTAGTGTGAAAAGTTAGTGGAAAGTGAGTTGGAAAAGAGAAAGAAGGTTTGGGCCACCCCAACTGATGCGCCTTCTAGAAAGGCCGCAACATTTGCTGCGTCTCTTCCAGAGACTGCTTTCAGTTGCTACACTTCTTCTTCTTCCTCGCATTTTCGCTGCTTTCGCCTTTATCTTCTTTCTTCGTTCTTTTCTTCTTATTTCGTCTAATAATTTTCAAATTAATTTTTATTACTTTATCAAAAAATTTCGACTTAAATCCCTTATAACTCATATTCGCGGGTTTTCGTCATTAGCTCAAATTCGGGTTTAAGAGCTTCGGTTTTCCCATATCGAATCCTCTAAATTCGCCTTTTGTATATTGTTTTAGCTTGTTTTCCAGATCCTAATTCTTCATATTTTCGATCTTTGCAACCGACTTTGCTTCGATTAATTTGCAATTCGAGTTTGTAGTGCATAATCAATTCCGACTTCGACCTTTTCTTGTAAACCGTTGTATAACCTACGCTAAATCATACTTCGATTAATTCATCATGCTTCCAGTATATTAAAACATGTTTAAATCACTTCCTTCGAGTCAATTAACCAAATCAATAGACTAAATTGATCAATTTACACTAACAGTTGCGGGTCTAACTTTCACGGTCAGAACCCACCTCTAGAACACATGCAGAGACTGCTGCCCCTCCTTCCAGAGGACGCATCACCAGCTGCGTTTGTTCCGAGTTGGTTTCTGCCTCTGAACTCAGATCGCATCGACATAATTCGTTTGTTTTCCTTATTAATCGTCTAAAAATAATTTGTTTAAATATCCCAAAATAATTTTTAAATCCCAATTTTTAGATTGATACGATAAATGGATGTTTAGTGACTAAAGTGAGAATTATTATACTTGATTAATATGTGAACTAGTTTAGACCCCGTGCATATAATGCACGGTACTTATAGTTTAATATTTTTATAAAATTATTTATATAATATTGGTACCTTATAGTTATTTACATTTCTTATCATTGTATTTTGCTTTGATAAATAAAAGTTAGAATTAAAAATTAGTTAAGAGAATTAAGTAATTAGTTGAAATATATTTTAATGAAAATATTTTTATAGCATAAAGTTAATGAGTTTCAATTTATATTTTTTTTTTAATTTTTTTTGTTACGAAAGTAATAACAACGATTTCTAGTTTTTGCTTTATACAGAATATGGGTCAACTCATCATCTAATAATAGGATTAATAAAAGATTTAGCAATTTATAATTTTAAATCAATTTTATTTTGTTTTAATTAAAATATCATATTTTAGAGTTTAGTGAAAATAATATAATTTGATGAAAAGATTAATTTTAAAGAAAATATAATAGATGAATTAAATTGTAATTATTAGCTTCCTTATTTAGTGAATGAACATAATTATCATTACTTTCCTTTTTTGAGAATATGCTTTTTGGCGGGAAAATAATAGAAATTACCTATTCATTTAGTATATAGGGGATTTAGATTTTGTTACGAAATATCTTTAGATATTATATGGATGTCCATATATATATATATATATATATATATATATATATATATATATATATATATCTCCCCTACTACTAAGAGAATAAAAAGTCTCAATAGTTTTCCCTCTAAAAGGAATCTATTTAAATAAGGAAACAAGAGTTTATTTTTATGAAATTATTATCTTTTAATTAATTTATATTCTTTTAATTATTATAACTTTTTTTAACTAAATTATAATCATTTTATTAAAATAAAATAAAACTGGTATAAATCTAAAAATTTCTATATGAAAAACTGTAAATTGATATGATTAGATTCGTATTAAAAAAAACATAAAAATTATGAAATGATTTGTTTTGTGGTAAAAAATTTCATTAAAATACACATTTTACAACTTTACTTATTATTTCTTTTAATTAGTTTTCATTTCAATTTTATATCCTTATTAAAATATAAAAAAGTAATAATGTGTCAATTCAAATCTATAAATAATATATTACAAATTAAATGATCTAGAAATACCGTGCATGCATGCGCGGGATTTATACTAGTATATATATATATATATATATATATATATATATATATATATATATATATATATATATATATATATATATATATATATATATATATATATATATATATATATATATATATATATAGGGTCGGGATCCAGTGAGAACCACTAAGATAATGAGAACCGTGAGAACCATCATTAAATCTCTACCAAATCTCGAATTGAAAGTTTAGGTGAATCATTTAGCCTTAACTTAGTTTGTTCAAACACATTATTTGGTATAACTAAACAAAATTTATTGATTTTATTAACAAAATTTAAACATAATGTACAAAAATACAATTAGGTATACTAAAACAACTATAGATGCACCAAAACGAATACTGGGTGCATGAAAATTTTTACATGCATGAAATTAATTACTATGTGCATGAAAATAACGGGCTCTACATGCACGAAAACGAGTTCTAGGTGCATGAAAATGGTTAGATACGAGAAAATGGGTAGTCGGTGTATGAAAATTAATAAAATGTATTTCGGCTCGATTTGCGTCAATAATTTATAATGTTTGGACCAAGAAATATATTTTCTAGCCATAAAATTCAATGCCGAATCCAAATATATCATTATTTTTTTAAAAAAAATCCGTAAGATGGAGTTTTCAATTTTAAATTCCCGTATCATGGTCCTCGTGGGACGATTATTCTGAGTACGAAGGAGTATATTGTAAGCGATGAATTGTAGACCATGCGATTATTATTCTATAGGTTATTGTTTTTTGTGGGGTTTCTTAGGGGTCGAACTGTAATAATATGTCGTCCGTTCCGTTCATTTCCTTTGTTCCTTCCTTTTTAACTTTCCCCTTTTTAAAAATGTGTGTACACGTTTTAGCTAGTATTTTTTTTTGTTTTTTTGTTTTTTTTTTTTGTGTTTTTAAAAAAAAAATCTAAAGATGTTACTCGTGTCGGTGGTCAAAAGTTATTTACGTATTCTAATATATCTTAGCACTTTCTTAATCGTCCTAAATTTAAACAGTTTCATTGTCGAACTGTAATTGCATGTTTGCTAACTTTAATACAGTTCACTTGCCGAGTTAAACAAGCTATGGCCCTCACTAAATTTTTGTATGTTCGCTATTGTCAACGTGGCCCAACCCTTCCTTTAGAAATTTAGTACAGGCATTTCCCAGTGCACATTTTGTTTCCTTTTCTATTCTTTTTTACATTGTGTATTTAGTTCTTGTTTTCCTATTATTTGTCTGCCGTTGTTTGGTGTCTATTTTTTCTTCCAGTGACCATTACTTTAGTAGTTTGATCCCGTCCACTTATGCCTTTTACACAAAATAGAGAGTTGGTGTCGTCCTAATAAATACGCTTCGAGATTAAACATTAGTTTGTTCGTTGTGGCAGGCCACCCGCTCAAAAATAACATTGCATGGGAAACCTAATTAAATAATAACATTGGGGGAGAATAAGCACCAAAATCAGGAGTACCCAACAAACCTGGACCCTAAAAAGCTAGTAGCACATAGTACACACGTTACGCTGCAATTGGGCGGGCACTGCTACTGTAAGTTGGACCCGCGAAGTTAAGCCTACCACGCCTTATGCTGGCGGTTTGTCTGTACACTGGCTAGCAACCACATATGTTGCACTGAAGAATACTTCACAGCTTAGCCTTCTACGCCTAATCTTCTTTGATCTAAATATGGCATACACTCAGGCACATATCAGGTTCGATTTATTATTAGCTCTGGAAGATTGAAATGGAAAACGTGAAGGTGTTAATAGGCTGAAAGTTATTAGTTACCTTTAACTGATAGCTTTGCTATATCATTTCGGCAAGAGTTAGTGCATCATAAGACACAACATTTTTGACAAATGTTGGCGGAACTGGCTCTAGCCCTGGAGCTGCAAACACGGTTATTTTGACATGCTTTCCTTGCCCTAGACGGTGCGACATAAAGCGGGCCGTGAGAGAAGCATGCTCGTGGTAGGTGACTACTTGGCTTAAAGTTTGGCCTTGACATTTGTTTATCATCATTGCAAAGCTGAGTTTTAAAGGGAATTGGTTCCGCTGAAATTAGAATGGGTAGTTAGTTGACGGACCCGGCCGTAGTTTGACGCGGGGTATGAACAAATGATCCCCTTTATGCTGTCCGGTCATTATTACACATTCAATTGAGTTTGGCAAGAATCGCTTGCAAATCAGGCGGGTGCCATTGCATAAACCAAATGATGGTTGGAGGTTCCGGATCAAAATGACAGGACAGTCTTCCTTGAGAACAAGCTCGTGGGGGCTCATTCCACCAGGGTTAAGTTTGTTGATGAACTGGGTAGACTGCACAGTTATCATCTAGCATTGTGTCATGACTTGTGTAGGTTACAGCTTGTCCTGGGAATTTGTCAATCAGTACACTGTTTATGGCATCTACATCGTCGTTCAACGGTGTCAGCACCGCCCGGTCTGTAAAAATGCTTGAATCCAGTGCGGCACTGTTGTCGAGTTCTGGAAATGCGATTGAGGCCAATTCACTGATTGGGTTTGCACTACTCGCCTCCAATGTCTTCACAAGTCTAGCAGGGAGTTCAATATATTCATGCTCTTTGGTTTGCAACTGTCCATTGCCAAGTGAAAGCGAGAACCGCGCAAATTAAGGGTCAGACTGGGCACGAATGTTCTCGGTCAGTCTGAACTTTATTAGCTGCGACCAAATCTGGGAACTCAACAGGATGGCTTCTACAACTTCTCTTTGGGACTTTCGTGGTAGTATTGGTAAGGTGAGAACGAACTAATCAGCCAATTATTAACAATGACATTACCAGCCCACTAATAATATCACGACACTACCAACCCTTACAAACACACTGCCCCAAAAGCCCAAACCCAAATCTCATTCATCCCACCACCAGAATCCGGCGGCCACCACACCCATCGCCGACATTGACTCCGTCACACACCGCCGTTGAGAAGACCACCGGCGTCGCTTCTACTGCGCATCCCATGTCGCCCTCATTCCGCATTCCAAATCTCTTGCTGTCGGAGCTCTGACGACGTCAGACTGCCGCACCACCGATGAACCCTGCCGGAAAACTATCTAGAAAATGCCAGCGAAGCCTCATGTCTACAATCCAGCTTTCACTCTCTTCTTATGACCTCTATTTCGTTTATCCAGGCCCTACTTTTCGGCCTTGGATCTTCGGATTGATTGAAGCCATTTTCCCCATCTAGATCTTCGTGATATTATTAGTGTGACTGATCGGAAATGATAGTCACCTGTCTTGATGAGAGTGAGATTAAAGCATCACACAACTCAACCCATATCTTTTATTGACATCCAAACAACTAATACCCTCTACCACCACAACCACAACCAAAATTGAAGAAATAAAATCGATTATCAAAAACCTCAATACACCAATTAATGCTCAACTAATTTGATGTTGAATGTTCTAATTTGCAAAAATTCCACTTCCAATTGATTCCACAACAACGGACATTGAAAGTACGCAGGAGTGACGACTGAGATGGGAAGTGACCGTCGTTTGAGCTACATGAAATTAGTGTATTTGGGTTCTATATTGATGTATCTCAAACCGATTTTAGTGTACCTAGAAATTAATTTTGTGTATCTAACCACTATTTTAGTGTATCTACCATTGATACACAAAATTAGTTAGTAGATACAGTAAAATAGTTAGTAGATACAATAAAAAGGGATTGAAATACATCAATTTAATTAGAAACCAAATACAGTAATTGCATTTCACTCAAACTTTGTATTGATTTATAATGAAAATGAGAAGTGTTATTCGGGACGGGAACCAAATAGACTCAAAATACCACATTACATCGTCGTCGCGCATAATCGACAACTGACCAGATCTTTGGCGCAACTCCGTGACGGAAGATTCGTCATAATCGTTGCTCGCCGACGATAGCCAAATGTGAGGAGAGTAAGGGATGAGTGTTGATGAAATGGGTTTGAGATACTCAGGAGAAATTAACGGTAGAGATTGATGGTGGTAGTGTTCGCTGGCGTTTGCTCGAGCGGTGGCCGGTCGTCCGATTGACGGTGGTGGCCGACAAATGTATGTGGTTGTGTATTGCGATTTGAGAGAGGAAAAGGAGATCGAGGTTTGGGCTGGGTTTTTTTTTCTGAGATTTGCTTTTACGGACTATGTAAATAGAGTATGGATAATTAATTAAAGTGTGTTCTCACCATTCTCACCGAATGATCGTTCTCACCGGATCCTACCTCTCTCTCTCTCTCTCTATATATATATATATATATATATATATATATATATATATATATATCGTTAGGAGATATTCTATTACCATATTACGATGTACTCTTGTACTATATATACCCTTCATATGAATAAAGCTGATAGACTTTTTGGTCTCTATATTCTCTCTATCTTTCTATTATTCATAACACATTATCAGCACGAGTCTCTAACCAATCTTATATTTTATTCACCGAAACGATAAGACCGTGATAAGACTTTCTCGTTTAACGTTCTTTAACTTTATTCTCATAGACACACGGTTTTTTTATTTTTTTTAGTCAAAAGAAACAAAACTACCTAATTACGTACGTCTGCACCAATTTGTCATGCTAGTTAATTATTAATCAATAGAACAGTTGTGTCTGCACCAATTTAGTCATGGATTTTGTTATTACACCATCTACATGCATTATTACACGTAACGCTCAATTTGTCTACATGTAATCATTATACTTTTGTTTTATCCGTATTTCGTTTAGACCCATCGCATGATTATCTTATCATTGTTAATTATTTGTTTTAATCGTATTATAATTAACTTGTTTTATTTTCTTGATAGTTTAAGCATGTCGAATTTGACCAAACTTGATTTTGCAGCCTTGGATATCTCTGGAAGTAATTATTCTGAATGAGTGTTAGATGCCGAGATGCATCTTAAGTCTTATGACCTCGGTGATGCTATTAAAGTGGGGAATACATCCGAACAAAATAAGGCCAGGGCCATGATTTTTCTTCGTCGTCATCTCCATGACGGACTCAAATATGAATATTTGACTGTGAAAGATCCTTTGATCTTATGGGAAAATCTGAAAGAAAGGTATGACCATCTTACAACAGTTAACTTTATGTGGAGAAAAGATATCTGATGCGGATATGTTGGAAAAAACATATCAGACCTTTCATAGTTCACAATTGCTACTTTCACAGCAACATCGCCAGAGAGGTTTAAAAAAATACTCTAAACTAGTTTCTAGTTTCATGCTTATTGGTGGCTGAGCAAAATAACGAAATCCTGTTAAAAAACCACCAGTCCCCCCATCGATGTATCGATCCATTCCCAGAAGTGAATGCGACAGTTTCGGGTCCATTTCCTGAAGTGAATGCGACAAGGTATGATAATAATCATAAATATTCGGGTCACACCAGAAGTTGTGGGCCTGGACGAGAACGAGGACGAGGAAATTATCAAGGTGATAGAGGTGGAAAATTTAAAAGGTCATATTCCCACCAAAGGTATGAGCAAAAAGATGGTCCACGTGACAAGAATAAAAAGGGGTGGAACAACCATGTCACCGTTGTGGTGGTACAGGTCATTGGGCTCGTACCTGTCGTACACCTACACATCTCGTGGTTGTTATAAGCAGTCTCTGAAAAATAATAAAGGGAAGAATATAGAAACAAATTTTGCTGCTGAGCCTTAACAGTTTGAGACAAATTATGCTGATGGCGGTAGTAATCTACCTTTCGTTTCTGGCAAATTTTTGGATTTGGACGTCTCAAATTTCTTGACTTTCGACCCTAATGGAGAAATTGGCCTCTTGATTGACAATGAAAGTGTCAAAGAAATTAGACTAAATTTTATTCGTATTAATGATTAAGTTATTTGTTTTTTTATTTAATTTAGCTATTAGTTTGTTTTTGGATTTTATTACGTATGTTTGTTAAGTTTATTTTATGGATATTATTAATAATTTTAGGATTATTTAATGGGAATACTCCAAACTATTGGGGTGCTTCTCAAAATACTCCAAATTCTTTTTTAACTACGAATATACCCAACTTTTACACCCCTTCTCTTTTATTGAAACGGGTAGAAGGGCTACCTGCTAAACAAGTTGCCCTCTCTTCTAACTCTCTCTTTCTTCTCCAAAACACCAAAATGCCATTGATATTCTGCTTTTCTTGTCTTCTCCATTTATCTTCTCCGAAAGTCGTAAAATTGTCTAGATAATTAATTAATCCTAAAACTGAACAAAGCTTCAAAAATATTCAAACTGTTCTCTAAAATCAAGTAATTAATCCAAAAATTGAACAAAGTAAGAAATACCCAAGTAACTTTTGTTGTTCTACATCTAAAATATGTCCTTTATACGGAATACCATTTTACTTAAGCTAATCAATAATCACAACATCCAAAAAAACCTTAATTTATGAGAGATAAATTGAGGTCCAAAACATGGAACTCTATGAATCTGCACCTCCATGAAATAATAATCTCAAGTGAACAACGCCAACAACTTTGATCACATTGTTGTGGAGCGAAATCGGCAAAAACAAATGAATAATTATCTTGCTGTTATACGGTTATTGATGCCTCCTTCCTATATTCAAAGAGTATGTCACCAATCTTTTCCATTGAAAAGGGGGTTTTAACTTCCATGTTGTAGTTAAATGCAAATACCATAAAAAATCGGACACTTTTTTCATTGGTTCAAAAACCCAAAAAAATTCCACCTTTTATGTAATTTATGAATGGAAAAAGTAATTGAACAAATTGAGTATTCTGCTGAATGGAATTAATTTGATTTAGTTGAAATTAAAAGTGTGAATTATTTAGGGTGTTTGGGTTTGTGGGCGATGAAGTTAAAAGAAGATATTTAAGTATGAATGAAGAAGATGAGGGGAAGTGAGCGAGAAATTTGAGAGGGGGGGAGTGGTTGTAAAAAAACAAATTACAGGTTAACTTCAAAGGAAGGAGGAGGAAGATCAAGATTTATCTTTTACCTATTATTAGAGGTTAACAAATGACCAATTCTATTAAAAGATAAGGGGGATAAAAGTTAGGTATATTGATAGTTAAAATAAAGTTTGGAGTATTATGAGAAGCACCCTAATAGTTTGGAGTATTCTCATCAAATAATCCATAATTTTATTTATGATGGATTGAATTTTATGTTTAAAGAGAATGTTACAGCTTTCACGCTTGGTCTAACATAATAAACATGCTAGTTTATCATTGCACATGGGTAATTTATAGTCGTCGATTCCGTATGATGTACCAATGGTTAGCACTTGATTTGACAATCTTGTTACAATTTATTCACATATAGGCATTTAGCTTGCCTTACTAGTTCCATTATTTTTAATTTGGTATGAAACAACTAGTTACGTACATTCACCATGCATTTTAAGTTAATAACGGATTATGGCTACTTACATTCTTACGTCCATTAATTATATATCATATATACGTACACAAATTTGTCTAATGATAAACTTAGTTTACACATGTGTTTTACGTACACAAATTTGTTTAGTCTAATGGTAACTTATCTATTAATGTTGTTAATTAGCAATAATATATTTACTGTTTGATATATGAATGTACGAAATTATTTTTATATCGTTGTATGCATATATCTTATTACATGTAATTTATTTTATGAATATTATGGGAGTTACACATGGAGATGTATGCCTCGCGGATAGTGCGACTACGCACACAATTCTTAAAAATAAGAAATATTTTACTTGTCTTAAAGAGGAAAAGACAAATGTTTGTACAATTGCTGGTAGTACAAAATTAATTGAGGGCTCCAGAAGAGCTAATATTTTGTTATCTAATAGAACAAATATTGAAATTAAGGAGGCTTTGTACTCTCCTAAGTCAAAAAGCAATTTGTCGAGTTTTAATGATATCCGCACGAATGGATTTCATATTGAGACAGCAAATGAGAAAGGGGTTGAATACCTATATATCACACGTTCAAATTTGAACAAGAAAAGTGTGTTGGAAAAACTATCAACATTGTCCTGGCTTGTATTATATGAAAATTTGTGCAATTGAATTTCATGGACTAGTAAACCGGAAGTTTACAAATAAAAACAATTTTATTGTTTGGCATGACCGGTTTGGCCATCCCAGTTCATTAATGATGCGAAAAATCATTGAAAATTCTGTAGATACCCAGTATCTGTCGAGTCTCCAACAAACACCCGATGATTATCGGACTACAACGTGCTTAGGAATCGCAGTGTTTGATCGACAGTTAGTGTACAACTATACGCCGGAAAACATAATTTCGAAAATAAAATATTTCAAAACTTTTCAAAAGTACTTGGAGTGTTTAATGCATGACAACGGGGTCGCAATGACACTAACTAGAGTCAAAATCGACACCGGACCAAAAACCGACTCAAAATTCAAATCCCGACTCCAACAACGAGTCAAACCGAGTCAAACACAAAAAACAAACCATTCAAATGCTTCCATGTTAAGATTTCCCGGAATCCTAAATGGTCAAGTACAAATCAAGTTCTTCTAAATCCTAGGATAGAACAAATCATGTTTTCCTCGTGTGATAGTGACAAGACACCTCGAAGACGTGCGAGATGGCTCGCGCCTCTTTGAGCAGCCCATGCGGCCACGTCGCTCAAAACACACACAACCACCCATTTTTCTATAAATACCCCTCAAATGCCACCATTTGAGACTTACGCGAGCGTCCGCCCCCTCTTTTCTCCCTTAAAATTCTAGACTCGACTTCTCAAGTCACAATCCGACACGTGTTTACGACCTACCGATCGTAAACACAAGCCTTACACATTGTTTGGTACTGTCATCGTGCATTAAATCACTTGACCGACCATCTCGATCACTACACCATCACTAAACTTAAAAAACACTCTTTTACTTGCTAAAACGGTTTTTAAACCGAGTTTTCCGGCCAAACAAGTTGATACACTTTCGTCGGTTTCTCGCCACAAGCCTAGCATGTAAGTATGAGGGTGTGAAAATCTTATTTTATCATGTTTTCATATGTTTCATGACTATAACATGCTAAATCATGCATAACATGGTCCAAAACATGGGAAGAATGAGCCAAAACCGGATTTTTCGTTGAGGCAGAGGCTACTTATGTAGCACATAGGCTCGTGCCTAAAGCATCCTGCTCAACCTAAATCCAAACCGTGTTTGGTCTCTTCATCTCCTTTATTTTTACTTCATATTTGTAATCGGTTTTTACCGTTTCAAGTATTTTCAAATCTTTCATTTTTTATGACAAATTTTAACCATAAAACATTTTTCACCCTTGGTTCCTAATAACATGACGGTTTAATCCGTGTGTCGGTGATAATATTTGGTTAATTACATTATAAAAGGTATTTTAAAGCCTTTTATTTCATTTCTTTACATTTTGAAGGGTATTTTAAAGCCTTTCTCATTTCTTTACATTTTCAAAACAAATGCATTAGTCACCAACACAAAGTTATCCTTGGTTCCACATACCATGTCGGGTTTTAACCCGAGTACGATGATGAATATTGACTAATTACAAACAAATGAACTTAAAACAATTAGTTCATAATTATTTTCAAAACTATTCATGTCAAGCTTGCAAAACCGAACCCGACATCGAATATTGTCTAAACAATGACGATTACTCAAGTCTCGTTCTTCAAATCAACACTAAAGCGGCCTAAACGGTCCTTTCAAATCAAGACGGGTTCAAACACCCAATTTTCAATAAATTTTACAAACTTTTCTCAATGGTCAGAAGGCGTCTTCCATCGTCTGTTGACCCGCGCCTAAACAGGCCATTTATTTTTCCATTTTCAAACCAGGGGAGACCCCTTTATATCGCCAACAGGCTCGCGCCTCTTTTGGCTGCCTGATGCAGGGTCTGTTTCCCTTCCAGCATTTGTCCAGGACGATCCCGACTTCGGTTAACCCGAATACAGGATGGATCAGATGACGAATCTGCTCATTTTACATCATATTTGCAAAACGTCTTACTAAGACGAATGGATCACGTTATGCACCATACACATAATTCGGTAAATGGATGTTTAATTTCCGTCTTGCATGCAAATCAACATTAAATGCAACTTGACATCATACACTTGATACTTGGATTAAACCAACCGACATAGAAAGCTCACATGTTAGGCTCAAACTAGTGGATTCATGCATTTACCCGTTTTATCAACCTCAGGGATCTGAACAAAGCAAGTCTTTAACAACCCGGATTATAAAACAAAGGAAAAACGTAATATAAAGTAAATATCAGAGTACGATACTGATAAAAGGGTCAAGGTGGCGGAAACACCTGACCAATCCGGTTCGCTACTAAACCAAAACCAAACTAATACATTATTCAAAGGTTCTTGAAACATAAAAACAAACTCCTAATTTATTATTCGGCTCGCCCCTCGATGCATCCCCAAACAACATCATCCAAACAGCGACGAGCATTCAACCTGAGAATGGGGGTCGACAATCAGTCGGGAGTAACTAGATGCTCTCCCAGTCATGTTTACAACAATTGAATATAACCAACAATCATTAACAATTGAAATGCAAAACTAGTAAACATGTGAGACCATCTATACTCATGAAAACTTGACAACAACTCACTACCAAAACAATGGCATAAAAAGATAAGTATTCGAAATGTTTACCCCAAATCAGATAACATGTGACGACGCATAACACAAACCACCTTATGACATCATGCACATCATAGAACCACTGTGACCACGTAACATGTGACCAAACCAACAACCTACTAGAGCGTATAACAACTGCCTCTAGTCACAAGCACGGTGTATAAAATGAACGCCGTTAGAGCGTATAACAATCGCCTCTAATCGTCGGAGCGTATAAAATTGCCCTCAGGAATCGACGGAGCGTATAACAACTGCCTCCATCGGTGTGGACCGTATAACAACTGCATCCAAGGTACTATGTATAGCGTATAACCACTGCCTATATTTCTAAGACCTTGCCAGACTCTCGGTGCAATAACTGTACATCGAACGACACTCGGGGAATAGAGCGTATAACAACTGCCTCCATTACTCCCCCGACCATAGACCATACACCAGACCCCGAAGGGTTGCATTAGTTCATTCCGTTCGGTATGTAACTGATACCTCACGTCATCTATACAACCAGCCCACAAACATTGCACAGTATAACTGACCATACATACATGTGAATAACATCACTATCAAATCATAGGATAATATAACTGACTATCCTACAATCATATGAACAAGAGTAATAAACGATATATGCAAACATAACGTTATATAATGAACGTGAACACCACATAACATGTGAAACAAGTATCAACCATTCAATGTTATAGTACTCTAACCATAACGTGACTCGGGATGCGAGGTTATAGTAACCTCGACTATAACTTCAACATATATAACTTGAAGTTATACTTACCTCAACTATAACCTTGACACGAAACTCAAAGTTATACTAGTTCCAACCATAACCTTGGGCCATAAATCTCAGGGTATGTTAGTTCCAACTATAACCTTAACTCGTACTTCAATGTTATAGTAGCTTCAGCTATAACCTTGAATCATATTTCCAAGGTTATGCCTCAAACAACCATAACTAGAGTAATGACCCAAAGTTGTATTAACTTTAGCTATAACACATGAATCATCATCAAGGTTATACTAGCTTTAGCTATAACTTTAGAGAGAACTCTTGGCCGCCTATCATGCCGCCACTAGGGTTTATTCGTAAACCCTAATTGCACTCATGACACCCATAATTTAATGCATAAGCAACATATGATATATAATTAATGCATAAAAACATATACAAACATGTGAAACATATTTAATCATGATAACAAATAATCAAACATGTACCAATCATGCAAAACAATCATTAAATCATATTAATTACATCAATTGGCATAAACACAATTAAAAGAAAACACCTAGTTACCTTTTTAGTAATTAAAGACCGCAATACCGAAACCTCCATAAAGAAAACGACCAACAAAGCCTTGTCTCCAATACACATGTCAACTACCCAAAACCGCCTTTAAGGACGCACGAACCCATGTGCAAGAAGCCGTGCGTACAGATCCTCTTTTAAAACGTCAAAGGAATGACACAAAACGAACCTTTGAAAACACCATGAAAAGATATTCTTCTTTACCCATAAAAATAAGAGACTAAAGGTCCATACAAATAATCCTCATAAAAATATTTGGAGAACAATATGTTGTACAGATAAAAGCAAGGATTGTGGAAATATAATTTGTGTATGAATTTGGAGGAAGGAAAGATATTCAACAATGGAGTCAAAGGGAGAAAAGAGAACAAAAGAGAGAAATAGAGGAGAGGCGTGCCGCTGGTTTTCACGTAGGAAATTAGGTTGAGCAACCTAGTTGCTAGCTTAGGGTTTTGTATTTATATAGGATTATAAGAGGGTTAACAAGTGGACTTTTGGGTCCATTAGCTCATACAATGGATTATCTGATTATAAATCAGGTTGGGCCATAATAAAACGCTTGGAGAACTTGTATAAGAAAAGTAATTATTAAATTAAAATAGTAAAATCGTGCACGGACATTTTAACCCAATCAAATGTAGGCTAAAACGAGAAATAATAATAATAGAGAACGGAAACGATAAATATATATATTCAAAATATATTATTAAACTCCGAAATAATTAATTTAATAAAATACTTTTATAATAAAATATTATTATAAAATACGGGGTGTTACAATCCAACCCCCTAAAAAGAAGTTTCGTCCTCGAAACTTGAATTTGAAAGATAAGATCAAAATAAGGTAAGAATTACAAGTGATCATCAATAAAAGTCAACTCAGAATCCTAAGCGCTGCGCACTCTGATCTATATCCAAACTCAAACCAAAGAAAAGATTCTAAATCCTCAATGTTATCATCAACTTCACACACTCTAGAACCTTAAAGATCAAGTTAAAGTCATACCATCAAATTCCAAAAGGGATCATTAAGCCAACTTCTAATCCTCATATTTCAATCACTCATCCAAATACCATTAACCATCATTAAACAACATATATGCCCTCTCCAGATTGTGAATTCGTTACTATTACTCAAAATCCACACAACCTTTAACAAATGCTCCAATTCTAGTTTATCATTCACCACAAGATCGGGCATTAACCAAACCCAAACAGATAAACTCAAAACAAAGAGTATCTTTTGAATCAGAAAACTCTTCCATTTACGAGTGCCATTAAAATTATCGCTACCTTAACATCCTCAATGTCGGTAGTGCTTATTACCATTCACAACTCTTAAGCTCAAAAGGCTTTAATAAATCTCGATAATGATTCTCGATATATATCTAGTATCCACATTCATCAATGTCAAGCCTCAAACTCTGACTAAACTGTCATAATTCTATCCAGCCTCAATCTCATGAAAAAAAATCAGCAGTCGCACTCGCAAGACTCAATCATTCCCTTTCAACACTCATGATTATGGCATTCCTACGCACCCAACGAATCATACACCATAGGTTAAGCTATTACCCATTGTACCACAACACACTTGCCATCGATAATGCAATTCCATCAAAGCGTAGTAACAACACCATACAACTCTCATCACCTGTGCTCCCATAACGACAAGCTTATAACCTCAATTTCCAATCACAGTTTACTATCTATGAATATTATCATGAAATCACAACCACAACAAGACTGTATAAATCTATGTCCTTCAAAAATCACTCATACTCTTAAAGAAGCACTTTATCTCAGGTAGAACAAACAAACATCTATACACCCTCAAACTTTCAAAGCTTCGTTTATAAGTCCTTTAATACTCCTTCTCCAAAACTCTATATGTTATCCCAATTCATACTCGCATCTAACCATGATACTATGTTCTCAGCCTCAACTAACCAAACATCAAACTCGAAACATCTAACATTGCTCGCTAAAGGATCCAAGCTTCCTCTACGAGATGATCACAAGTAGCTCTAAAGAGATTTCAAACATTTTCAAGTTACCATGAAAGAATAAATAACTTGCAAACCAAAGAAAAACATTTTCGTGCAATACCACAAGGTCACATAACACATAGCCTTAGGAAGTAAAAGCCTAGAGAGAAATCAATGTGAAAAGGGTAATTTCAAAAGTTCAAAGAAGAAGGAACTGGAGTTGAAATAAAGAACAAATAGAGAGCAACGATAGATGAAACAGATAGAGGACAAAGATAAAAGAAACCTTTGGTCCGAAGGCTCAAATAGAAGAGGTGTGGTTAACACGTGCAAGGATGACAAGAATAGATGACTCAAAAACTTTTACCTACCCGAAGACGACACCTTAACATATGATAAATAAAACACGATAATCAAGGTCTTACAAATATCGTACAATCATCACTCAAGGTACCTCCATCTCGTAACATCCTTTAATCACATCACCATAATACCTCAGAACCAACAAATCCCTATATAATTGCCCATATACAAAAACTATATTCCTCATATCATCAACTCTCAAAAACCTTTAACTCTCGAGATCTTTCAACTCTCAACACCTTTAATTAATCACACTTAATGAATCAATCCATAGCAATCTCTATATCCTCAAAACATGGACACCACGATACATTAAAATCATCGTTAACATGGTCTTTCACTAAGTCAACGTTAGAACATTTTAACATTAACATCTCACAAGTCCATAAATTATAATCCACCTCTCTCAAACAATCCTTTAAAACACACGATCAGTAAATAACTCCTCAACGGATAAATCATAAATTCCTTTATAACTCACTCATTGCCATTAACAATCCTTACTCCTCAAATATGGTATTCCAAATAAAGACGAGCATAGTCTCCAAAATTCCCAACGTGCTCAATCATAATTCCAGATAACTCTCAATTCATTTTCATTACTCTACTCTCGATCCATAAATAACTCACATAACTGTTCCTTTAACACAAGACAAAAATCCAACAATTCTAACCATTAAGAGCATAAGCCACAATATTTCTCAAATGACATCATAAGATAAATCTGTTGGGAAATGTGTCCTCAACAATAGTGCGATCACATGATTTAAATATCATTATTAAATCTCATTTTAAGAATACATGTGGGATGTAATATTTTACAGTCAACTGGTCACACATATCGGTAATGATTGGTGACTAGAGTTTGACATTACCGTCGTGCGGACGGTGGTGATCGATTGATCCCCTTAGGTCAAACCTATAGGGAAATACTCTTAATTGATTATTTAATTAATCGTATACCGATACGAGTTAATTAAATTGCTTAAAATTGACGGATGATTTTGTGAGTATAATTTACGTATCTTATTGTAAATATGATTAAATGAGACACGATCTAAGTAATCGAATTGTTTTATTACTTAGATGAAATCATTGTTTACAGAAACAATTAGAACGGAAGGAATAAATTATTATAAATACAGAATGTTGTAATTTATAATTTGGAAACATTTTGGCACGAGTAAATACGAATTACTAGTCAATTTTGTAAATGACATATTTTATGAGTATGTTGATTTTTAATATGTTAAAAATACATTACATTGTGACATGTCATGTAACATGTTACATGTGACAAAATTGACAAATGACAAAATAAAATGGACCATCCATTTTATTATGAAAATCTTAGAAATTAGAGGGAGTGTTGGGTTAATATTGTGTTTTCATATTAGTGGAAAACATAATGATTAAAGACTACCTACTAGCCTTGCAAGCCTAAGCTTTTGAGAAGAGCAAAAACAAAAGGCATTGGGCATACTACCCAATGCTCATTATTTCGGCCAACCATATGAGAAAAGAAAAGAGAGTTTTTCTTTTCATTATTCATTCATCATTTTTGATACAAAAATTTTCTAGAGTAAGAAAATGAATAATCTCTACAATATGTGATTTTTCTAGAGAAATAAAATCTCACATATACTCCCTCTTGACCGAGTGATTCAAGAGCTAAAAATACAATTTATTTTGTATCATTTTATAGCAAAACTAATATTATTACTAGATCTAAATAATATTAGTTATTATGAGTATTCCTTGGGTATATGCTTTTGGGAGGGATTCTATACTTGAATCTTGTTCATCCATAAGGAAAGCTCAAGAACTAAGTAAGGTAGGTGACCTTACTAGTGCCCAAATATCCGAAAATCACATGGTGAGAAATAGATTTTTCCATCTCTTTAATTAATGTTTGCATGCATAAGATCACTTGTTAATTTTATGACAAATTAAAATGGAACATATATATGAATATTTTAGTATATATAGATCTACTTTTCCTTCAATCGGTATCAAGAGCCTTGGTTGTTTGCATGCAAATCGGTTAAAAGTTTTTCCGAGTTATAAAGATTAACATATAAAACTTGTATAATTTGTGTTATTATGATATATCACAAAATTAATTTTTGCATGTTAAAGTTTCTGATCCTAAAATGTATTTAGGATATTTTGGTTAATTTATGGATTTTATTGTTCATTTTATATAATATTGGCATTAAAATGTGATTTTTAAGATAAAAATGTCATTTTTGGACGAAAATTAGCTAAACTTCGAATTTTCCAGTGGTTTTTGGATATGTTTTCACATATATTATTTTTAGATGATCCGGAAATTTTCATAATTTTATGAGTTTTTATGCTCGAAAAATGGATTTTTCATGATAAAAATTCGGTTTTAAGTGAAAAATAGGTTAATATGAGATAAATTTCGAATCTGGTCATAGAAATTTAGTATGTTGTCACATGCAATTTTACAAGATGTGTGTAAAATAATGGGTTATAGTGAAGTCTTTTTGCATGATTTATGGATTTTTGAAGAAAAATAGCATAAATAGTGACATTATTAGTGAAAAATTAATAAAACATTATCTATGACTTAGGAAAAACATCATATGTTGCATTTGATTATCTTTTTCAGATCTAAAATTGAAAAGTTAATGAATATAATTTTTCCATGTTTTTATGATTATTTTAGTTAAAAACCGATAAACCGCAACATTGTTTTTCCGGAAAAATTTCGAAATTTTTAACCTAAGTTTTTGAACATTATGAGTGTCATGGTATTTTTCCAGAATGTTCATGAGTTTAAATTTCAAATTTTGAATTTATTTGAAATTTTGTGATTTATTTGAAGTTTATAGCTTATTTTTGTAATTTTTGGTCCATTAATGAACAATTTTAGAAATATGAGTTAGTTATGGTCAAATAATTAGTGAAGACTAAATTTTGAGTCCTAAGAGGTTAGGGTAATTAACTTATGCATAAATATGAATTTATGTAATTTTTGTGATTGTAAAATGTTGAAATCACGCAAATCCTTAAAAATCGAGTAATATACGATATTGGCTAATTAAAGGCGATTTAGCATTAAATTGGGCATGTTCATACATATTATAATGCTGCATTTTCTTTATGATTGTCATAATTTTATTTATGTAATTTTTGAATTATGTAATTTTACTTAGTATGGCCTTAGTTTTTAATTGGTATTTCCCGAAATGTATGGGAATATCGATTCGGTTGTAATTTTATTGTGATCTCGTATCACCGTTTTGTAATTTAATAGATTTATTTTATTTTAATTACAAATGTATAATAGGAAATTATGTAATTTATTATGTAATTTATTTTATCTCGGAGTTCCCAAAGACGGATTTCTTCAAGATGGCCATACATAAAGAAGGTGTTACCTCGAGATACGTGTCACAACCGAAGTTTAAGGGACCAATGGAGTTGGTTTCCGAATATGTAATAGTTAAATAGTTTTTCTATTTTAGGAAAGGCCATACTAGGATTTATTTTATGCTTGCATTTTATTTATATGTCACATGCATCGCTAAATCGCCATAACTAAACATGCATTGTCTTTTTATCGAGTTTATCGACCGTGTCAATTAAAATTATCGTAGTTCACCGCTTTAGTTCACTTAAAACGTGATAGATAATAAATTGACATGACCTCTCGCTAAAACAATCAATTGAGACATAGCCTTACTAAATAGTAGAAACCATGAAAACCTATTTCGCGAGGGAGTGCGCTCGGCCCTACCGGGGTACAAACCTTGTTACGTAGGGGAAGTGGGTGATGAATGTTAATCCACCGAATTCATGTTGATAAGGGATGAATCGGCCCTACCGTGCCCAAGTTGATATGGATTTGGATCATGGACACATTTATTCGAAATTTGGATTGAACTCAACAAAAGTTTTTGATAAGGGATGAATCGGCCCTACCGTGCCCTTGTCGAATGTGTTTTGGGCTATAGATAAATATTAGAGTAATTTTATCGACCAAGAGTTCTAAAAGTAGAATCGATTAAAGAGTTAATCCACCGAGTTATATTGATAAGGGATGAATCGGCCCTACCGTGCCCAAGTTAATATGAATTTGGATCTTGGAATCATTTATCATAGTTGGGTAGAGGTCACTATGTAAATGCTTTACTTGTTATTTACAAGTATTATTAAAACGATAAATGTTAAGTTTTCCAATATTCCATTATTATATTGTTCTATTTCTTTACCACAATTTATATACGATATCATTTCGATTTTTGATTCAAATCTCCTTAAAACATCGTAACTAAAGACAAATATGAATTTGCTTCTAAAACCTCAAATGAACCATTGATAAGGATCTCTTGTAAAGAGTATAGATTAAAGTTATTCATTATCAAACAGGTTTTGATTCTTGACTAACACTTCTACTTACAATGGATTATGTTTCATATACTTAATTGAATTAAGTACCTTGAAGCGATAAATTGTTTTGGTAATTAGTTTTGTCGAATTAAGTAATTGACCAAATTAGCGCAACCACTTCAATGAAAGTTTTAAGACTAAAACGAACAAATGAAGAGAAATCTTCATGAATTCAATTTTGCTTCTCAAAGCAAAGACTCATTGAAATGAGTGGGAGCATTCTCTTAAACCGTTAAGATGAGGACGAGGTTCAAGAAGTAAAGATAATAATGGAATTGATACAAGGTAATGTTAAAAGTAAAGTTGTTGAAAATAGCGATACTAAACCTATCAATCCCGACTGATAAAGTTCCCATTGTCTTAAATGTTGGACACGAGAAAGGAAACTACCCCAAATTATTGAATAATCAACAAGTTAGTTGTGGGACATCTAATGAGACCTTCTTCTTTAAATGTTTATTTGATTAAACATAAATTTTGCTAGTACTACTTCGTCAATATTAGAAACCAGTGGAGGTTTTCATCATTGTGTTCGTTACATAAGATGATTAGAATATGACGACTAGCATCAATAATGTCGAGAGATAGAGTAATTGTGTACTCAATCTAGTTTTTGGATTTAAAGTTGTACTTAATTATGACTATTAAGTGCATAAACTCTAAATAAGAATATAAACTTGTTAAGATACAAAAGAGGTTTTCACTTTTGTGACCCTATACACCACGATTTGATGTATGGCTAGCCCATTATCAAGGTGATTATATTCTAAACTAAACTAGAATGATATATCATGTAGATGATGTAAGATTCAAATTGGTAACCCAAGATTAAACCTTAAATTTTGGAATGATGAACGCAAAGAGTTATCGAGTACTCTTGAAACCATTAGATTGTTAATGGTGTATGCGTATCTTGTATTCAAAGCAAGATGTCTCGTGCCTTTTGGTTGAAAAGGAGACCGAGTTTGTAAATCATCGATCCAAAATAGGTTGATCATTTTCTTTTACCAACGATTTAAGTTGACGCTAATATGTTCACTTAATAAGGTAAATAGAGAAATCTTTGAAGAATTTCAAAGAGTTCAAGGAATCACGATTTAAGTCGTGATGGGATTATCAAAGTGAAGACTTTGATATAAGCCAAAGGAAATGTGATATAGTATCACAAGTTAATGTCTCTTAGCACGCATTATGGAATAATGTGTGATTAGATAAAATATCAAACTCTATTCGATATGGTTTGAACTTCAATCAAGTTACTTTGAGTTACTTGATCCTTTTGGGGATTTTATCATTTTTGTCTAAATTATTTTTCCACTAAATCGAATCATATGAGATATGAAATGGTAAGGGTACCATGTTTGTAAGTTTTCACAAGAAACAAATGCTCATTTTTCCCTTTCAATTGTCATGAGTACGACGGGTTTTGCGGCTCGTGAAGCTGTCTTTCTAAAATACAAGTTTATTTCTAGAAGACAGAGTGGGAGAAATTATTCAAGAGCCACAAAGAATGTTATGTCGCAAGAAACTGGTCTTTCTTGGCTACATGAGACGTTTTGTGTAAGACGTTGTTTCTTCGAAACCTAGGAGGTTAAATTCGTCACTTGTTAAAAATGATGAACTCATGCTACTTTTAAGAAAGTAAAGAGCTTATAACTTACAAAAGAAATTGTTTGATTCAAGTTGATTACTTCTGGAAAGTAATCAACAAATGACTTACATAAGAGTGTTTAAGTCACAACTCAATACAAGGCTTAGAGCCATGAAAATCCGAAATAAAAGGCTTGATTAGTGACAAAGGGTTTTGCACTAATAAAGACAGTTTTCAAGGCTTGATTGGTTGCAAAGAGTTTTGCACAAATTGAAATGCTTAAGTCTATTTGGATCTTCTTAGGGATTGTGTTTCATTATTATGAAATACATAGCGAGTGAATCTAAAACCCACTTCTTCAATAGAAGGAATGTATTCAATACATGTCATGAGTTTTATAGATTCTTGCAATCCTAAGATAATGTGAAACTTAAGAGAGAATCTTAAGTAGGACATCAATGAGTTGGAGTCAACATTTTGATCATGTGATAAAACGTTTCTCGATAAGTCGAGAAGTTGTGTTTATACATAGAGTTTAGTGGGAGTTACGGAAGTTTTAATTAGTCTTATATGTGGATGACATATTGATCATTGCGAATGATATAAGACTTTTGGAGTATTATAATACATCTTTATTATCCGGATTTATGAAGATAAATCCACATGATATTAGCGTCAATAAGAAGTCTTATGTTGATAAGATTCATGACTAGTTCAATTAATTTGAACATATTTGATTGATTCCATTTGCTTCCGCTGCCGGATCAATTAAATGAGTAATGATGTATAACACTTCATATACTTTGAGTATGATGAATTATTTTCAAAATTGAATTTAAGTAATCTTTAACTAGTAAGCTATAAAGATTACCCTTAAGTGCTTGCAGAAGCATTAAGGCTATGATGCAAAGTGTTTATGATGCAATTTTGTGTAAGGGTGTTACACAAGTGACAATTGACAATTGAGATTGCGCATGGTTTCCGACAAAACCATAATCAAAACACATTAGGATGGTTAAGATACCATTGTGGCTATGTTAATTAAGAAGTAGATTTTCTAGAATCGTTCTAGGCAATAAAGAACAATGAGAGATATTTATAACGGAAATTGAGTATACTTGCAATCATGAGATGTGCAAGAAGGATGAGTCCCGCACACTGTGAAAACAGTGGGAGCTATTCTTAGGCTAGAGGGCCTATGTCTTGATTGGATCTCGACACGTACTCAGAAAGTTTTGTAATGCAAATGTATACATTACAAAGGAAAACGAGTATGTAGTAAGGTTGAGTAAGGTACAAGAAATTGATAAAACCTACTAACCAAAGCCTTCTCAAAGGCTAAACATGATGAGTCATGTCATTTCAATTGAATTGAAATGAACAACTACATACAAGATCAAATTAGATTATAGAACATGAATAGTAATCAGGCATTGACTATTCATATGTGATAATCGCATTTGTCGTTCGAGTTTTACTTTAAAACTCTTTTATTATACTTTGTTACATCCAAACGGGTTGTAGTGACAATTGAACCCCGTTAAAGTGAACACGGATTAACATTGTATTCGCCCATAGTCACTTGTATGAGGTGACGTCTCGAAGTGACTAGAGTGTGATGCGATTGATGGCAAGTTCAAGTGCCATAGAGTCATGTGAGATGACTAGTCGATCACATAGGCAGACTGTTAGGAACACCTTGTCGGGCCTTATGACCGCTTATAGAGTTCTGGCAATTTATATAGTCTGGTCGTGGCGAGAGCTACTATAGTATTCTAATGAGTCGATTCTTTTGACTAAAGACTGTTCGCTTAAGATGGCACAGTTTCAGATTAACTTTGATTTGTGTTACTACGACCTTCGTAAATGGGGTCAAATGGGCATATTTTGGGTTATGATGGTTGTGGCCAGTCGAAGGGAATGAGTGCGATAGGAATTGTCCATCCCCTTGTCAGGGTTAAAACAATATCTCAGGGCCACTCGAGGAGTAATGAACTGGAAATGCGTGGCCACGCTCGGAAGGTATCCAGAGTGGATAAATCCGGTCAAACAGTTATTCTCCAGATCGAAGAAACCACTCTAGATATGATCACTTGCAAGTACGACCTGAAAGACACCTTGCATTGAGTGGGAGATAGTAATAGGACAAGAGAATTGGTGACGCACACTTGTCGAGGACAAGTGGGAGATTGTTGGGAAATGTGTCCTCAACAATAGTGCGATCACATGATTTAAATATCATTATTAAATCTCATTTTAAGAATACATGTGGGATGTAATATTTTACAGTCAACTGGTCCACACATATCGGTAATGATTGGCTGACTAGAGTTTGACATTACTGTCGTGCGACGGTGGTGATCAGTTGATCTCCTTAGGTCATACCTATAGGGAAATACTCTTAATTGATTATTTAATTAATCGTATACCGATACGAGTTAATTAAATTGCTTAAAATTGACGGATGATTTTGTGAGTATAATTAACGTATCTTATTGTAAATATGATTAAATGAGACACGGTCTAAGTAATCGAATTGTTTTATTACTTAGATGAAATCATTGTTTACAGAAACAATTGGAACGGAATGAATAAATTATTATAAATACAGAATGTTGTAATTTATAATTTGGAAACATTTTGGCACGAGTAATTACGAATTACTAGTCAATTTTGTAAATGACATATTTTTTGAGTATGTTGATTTTTAATATGTTAAAAATACATTACATTGTGACATGTCATGTAACATGTTACATGTGACAAAATTGACAAATGACAAAATAAAATGGACCATCCATTTTATTATGAAAGTGCCGAAATTAGAGGGAGTGTTGGGTTAATATTGTGTTTTCATATTAGTGGAAAACATAATGATTAAAGACTACCTACTAGCCTAGCAAGCCTAAGTTTTTGAGAAGAGCAAAAACAAAAGGCATTGGGCATACTACCCAATGCTCATTATTTCGGCCAACCATATGAGAAAAGAAAAGAGAGGTTTTCTTTTCATTATTCATTCATCATTTTTGATACAAAAATTTTCTAGAGTAAGAAAATGAATAATCTCTACAATATGTGATTTTTCTAGAGAAATAAAATCTCACATATACTCCCTCTTGACCGAGTGATTCAAGAGCTAAAAATACAATTTATTTTGTATCATTTTATAGCAAAACTAATATTATTACTAGATCTAAATAATATTAGTTATTATGAGTATTCCTTGGGTATATGCTTTTGGGAGGGATTCTATACTTGAATCTTGTTCATCCATAAGGAAAGCTCAAGAACTAAGTAAGGTAGGTGACCTTACTAGTGCCCAAATATCCGAAAATCACATGGTGAGAAATAGATTTTTCCATCTCTTTAATTAATGTTTGCATGCATAAGATCACTTGTTAATTTTATGACAAATTAAAATGGAACATATATATGAATATTTTAGTATATATAGATCTACTTTTCCTTCAAAATCTACTCATCATGACTCTCACTTCTTGTGAAACTATGAAACCAAAATCATACATCTTATACCGCATATCACCACCCTCTATCATCAATAAGGATTCCTCAAGCACATAAAAGAACATAACACCTATAATCCCAAAGGGTTCATCTCAACAACCACAAATCCCAAAATAAACTCTCTCGTTACCAAACTCATAATAACAAACGGTCTTTTCTTTCATACTTGAACATCCCATCCTGCAAATCAATCCTAACTTGATGCCTCAAGAAACCACAATGGAAACAACCTCGAAAACTCCTCAAACAAGGACAACACCACCAAATGATCCAAAAGGATGAAAGTACGATAGAGTAAAGCTCGGGTTATCAAGGATTAAAAGTTTTGACCGACATATAACCAAAACCTACGACACATACATGCAAAGGACATTTTCAAAATTGACCAACTTTAAAATCAACAACGCATGCTCGACAAAGTCATACATGAACAACACATTTATACAAATAATGACAAAACAAAACATCAAATCAAAAACAACATAACACATTAACTATACATTAATACAATTAATAACGATAAACGTTAAGACATAAACAAACAAATACATGAATAAAATATGTAATACAATTAAATAACGATGTAAAACATTAAGACATAAATAAGCAAGTGCATAAAGAACATATGTAACATAATTATTAACGATACGAAACATTAAGGTATAAATAAACATGTGCATAAACCACATGTAACACAATTAATAATTATACGAAACATTAACGCATAAACAAACAAGTCCTTAATTGTTTCTACCCCATTTACTCTCACTCATTTACTAAGTCAATTTATTTTAGTCATCAACTACGCGAGAGTTGGGAGCGTGTTCGCTCTGATACCAACTGTAACAACCCGGATTATAAAACAAAGGAAAAACTTATATAAAGTAAATATCGAGTACGATCATCGATAAAAGGGTCAAGGTGGCGGAAACACCTGACCAATCCGGTTCGCTACTAAACCAAAACCAAACTAATACATTATTCAAAGGTTCTTGAAACATAAAAACAAACTCCTAATTTATTATTCGGCTCGCCCCTCGATGCATCCCCAAACAACATCATCCAAACAGCGACGAGCATTCAACCTGAGAATGGGGGTCGACAATCAGTCGGGAGTAACTAGATGTTCTCCCAGTCATATTTACAACAATTGAATATAACCAACAATCATTAACAATTGAAATGCAAAACTAGTAAACATGTGAGACCATCTATACTCATGAAAACTTGACAACAACTCACTACCAAAACAATGGCATAAAAAGATAAGTATTCGAAATGTTTACCCCAAATCAGATAACATGTGACGACGCATAACACAAACCACCTTATGACATCATGCACATCATAGAACCACTGTGACCACGTAACATGTGACCAAACCAACAACCTACTAGAGCGTATAACAACTGCCTCTAGTCACAAGCACGGTGTATAAAATGAACGCCGTTAGAGCGTATAACAATCGCTCTAATCTAGTCGGAGTGTATAACAATCGCTCGAATCGACGTAAGCGTATAACAATCGCCTCCATCGGCGTGGATCGTATAACAATCGCATCCAAGGTACTATGTATAGCGTATAACCACGCCTATATGTCTAAGACTGGCGGACTCTCGGTGCAATAACTGTACATCGAACGACACTCGGGGAATAGAGCGTATAACAACTGCCTCCATTACTCCCCCGAACATAGACCATACACCAGACCCCGAAGGGTTGCATTAGTTCATTCCGTTCGGTATGTAACTGATACCTCACGTCATCTATACAACCAGCCCACAAACAATGCACAGTATAACTGACCATACATACATGTGAATAACATCACTATCAAATCATAGGATAATATAACTGACTATCCTACAATCATATGAACAAGAGTAATAAACGATATATGCAAACATAACGTTATATAATGAAAGTGAACGCCACATAACATGTGAAACAAGTATCAACCATTCAATGTTATAGTACTCCAACCATAACGTGACTCGGGATGCGAGGTTATAGTAACCTCGACTATAACTTCAACATATATAACTTGAAGTTATACTTACCTCAACTATAACCTTGACACGAAACTCAAAGTTATACTAGTTCCAACCATAACCTTGAGCCATAAATCTCAGGGTATGTTAGTTCCAACTATAACCTTAACTCGTACTTCAATGTTATAGTAGCTTAAGCTATAACCTTGAATCATATTTCCAAGGTTATGCCTCAAACAGCCATAACTAGAGTAATGACCCAAAGTTGTATTAACTTTATCTATAACACATGAATCATCATCAAGGTTATACTAGCTTTAGCTATAACTTTAGAGAGAACTCTTGGCCGCCTATCATGCCGCCACTAGGGTTTATTCGTAAACCCTAATTGCGCTCATGACACCCATAATTTAATGCATAAGCAACATATGATATATAATTAATGCATAAAAACATATACAAACATGTGAAACATATTTAATCATGATAACAAATAATCAAACATGTACCAATCATGCAAAACAATCATTAAATCATATTAATTACATCAATTGGCATAAACACAATTAAAAAAAAACACCTAGTTACCTTTTTAGTAATTAAAGACCGCAATACCGAAACCTCCATAAAGAAAACGACCAACAAAGCCTTGTCTCCAATACACATGTCAACTACCCAAAACCGCCTTTAAGGACGCACGAACCCATGTGCAAGAAGCCGTGCGTACAGCTCCTCTTTTAAAACGTCAAAGGAATGACACAAAACGAACCTTTGAAAACACCATGAAAAGATATTCTTCTTTACCCATAAAAATAAGAGATTAAAGGTCCATACAAATAATCCCCATAAAAATATTTGGAGAAGAATATGTTGTACAGATAAGAGCAAGGCTTGTGGAAATATAATTTGTGTATGAATTTGGAGGAAGGAAAGATATTCAACAATGGAGTCAAAGGGAGAAAAGAGAACAAAAGAGAGAAATAGAGGAGAGGCGTGCCGCTAGTTTTCACGTAGGAAATTAGGTTGAGCAACCTAGTTGCTAGCTTAGGGTTTTGTATTTATATAGGATTATAAGAGGGTTAACAAGTGGACTTTTGGGTCCATTAGCTCATACAATGGATTATCTGATTATAAATCAGGTTGGGCCATAATAAAACGCTTGGAGAACTTGTATAAGAAAAGTAATTACTAAATTAAAATAGTAAAATCGTGCACGGACATTTTAACCCAATCAAATGTAGGCTAAAACGAGAAATAATAACAATAGAGAACGGAAACGATAAATATATATATTCAAAATATATTATTAAACTCCGAAATAATTAATTTAATAAAATACTTTTATAATAAAATATTATTATAAAATACGGGGTGTTACAAAGTCCAAAGGACGACTTCCCTTTGCCACATGTAGATATCCTGGTGGACAATACCGCCGAGCACGCCCTCCTATCATTCATGGACGGGTATGCTGGGTACAACCAGATCAAAATGGCTGAGGAAGATATGCACAAGACTGCATTCACTACACAGTGGGGTATATATTTCTACACTATTGTAGATACCCAGTATTTGCTGAGACTCCAACAAACACCCGATGATTATCGGACTATAACATGTTTTGGAATCGCGGCGTTTGATCGACAGTTTGTGTACAACTTTACGTCGGAAAACATAAAACGATTTCGAAAATAAAACATTTCAAAACATTTCAAAAATACCTGGAGTGTTTAATGCACGACGACGGGGTCACAATGACACTAACTAGAGTCAAAACCGACACCGGACCAAAAATCGACTCAAAAATTCAAATCCCGACTCCAACAACGAGTCAAATCGAGTCAACCACCAAAAACAAAACATTTCAAATCTTCTACCTTAAGTTTTCCCGGATTCATGTTGGTCAAGTACCAAACATGTGACTACAAAACCTAGGATAGAACAAATCATGATTGCGTTTGTTGTGAAAGTGACAACACAACTCGAAGAACCGCGACGTGGCTCGCGCCTCTTTGAGCAGCCCAAGTGGCCACGTCGCTCAAAACTCACACAATCACTCATTCTCCTATAAATACCCCTCAAATGCCACCCATTTGAGACTTACGCGAGTGTCCGCCCCCTCTTTTCTCCCTTAAAATTCTCGACTCGACTTCTTAAGTCACAACCCGATGCGTATTTACGACCTACCGATCGTAAATACAAGCCTTACACATTGTTTGGTACCGTCATCGTGCATTAAATAACTTGACCGACCACTTCGACCACTACACCGTCACTAACATTAAAACACTCTTTTTACTTACCAAAACGGTTTTAAACCGAGTTTTTTCCGATCACACGAGTTGTTACACTTACGTCGGTCACTCGCCATAACCAAACATGTAAGTATGAGGGTGTAAAAATCCTCTTTTATTATGTTTTCATTTGTTTCATGACTATAACATGCTAAAACGTGCATAACATGAACCAAAACATGGAATAAACGAGCCAAAACTGATTTTTGGTCTGAGGTAGAAGCCCCTTAGGTCGCCAGCTTACCCGCGCCTAAATAGGGTGTTCAGACCAGAGATCAACCGTGTTTGTTCTCGTCATTTCCCTTTAATTCATTTTCATATTTGTAATCGGTTTTTACCATTCCAAATACTTTCGAACCCTTTTTATTTTATTTCATTTGTTTTAACCATAAAACATTTTTCACCCTTGGTTCCTCATACCATGACGGTTAAATCCGTGTTTCGGTGATAATATTTGGCTAATGACATTTAAAAGGTATTCTAAAACCTTTTATTTCATTTCTTTACATTTTCAAACAAGCATATTAGTCCCCAACGCAAAGTCATCCTTGGTTCTACATACCATGCCGGATTTTAACCCGGGTACGATGATGAGTATCGACTAATAACATTCAAATGGACTTAAAACAATTAGTCCATAATTATTTTCAAAACTATTCATGTCAAGTTTGTCAAGTCAAACCCGACACCGAATATTATCCTAACAATGATGATTATTTGAGTCTAGTCCTTCAAATCAACGAATGCGGTCTAAACGACCCCTTCAAATCAAACCGGGTTCAAATACCCATTTTCAACACGTTTTATAACGTTTTCTAAAAGGTCAGAACACGGCACATAAACCGTGGGCTAACCCGCGCCTAAACAGGCCCTCCATTTCTCATTTTCAAAACAAGAGGGAGGCTCCTTGTATCGCCGGCTGGCTCGCGCCTCATATAGCCGTCTAGTACTGGGCCTGTTCCATTCCAGCATTAGTCTAGGACGATCCCGACTCCGGTTAGCCCGGATATATGACAGATCAGATGACTATTTGGTTATTTAAAATCATATTTGTAAAATGCCTTACTAAGACAAATGGATCATGTTATACACCCTAAACCTAATACGGTAAATGGATGTTTAATTTCCGTCTTGCATGCGAATCAATCCTTAATCCAACTCGACATCTTATACTTGATACTTGGATTAAATCAACCGACTTAGAAAGCTCTCACATGTTAGGTTTAAATTATTGGATGCGCATTCATGCATTTAAACCGTTTTATCACTTTTGCATTCAACCAACCAAGATCGATCAGTAGAAGCCGCTACCGTGGGCGGGATTGGGTGTCTGATTAAAGGGCTTCCCAATACGTACCTTCACCTCTTACTCAGAAACTTTGGATAGTGGACGACCTTATCCAGGGCGTACGAGAGTCATTCTAGAGATAGGATACTAAAGAGGGACGATTTCCTTATCTTTAGTACCTATGTCAAACGCTGCTTTGTGCTTCGATTTGACCGAGGTATAAAGTGGAATTCGAACGGGTTCCAGGCATCCCACAAATGCTTGGTGGCGACTCTGAACATCTCTAATCATTTCGAGACCCTTACCGAGACGAAACCGACCGATCTAAAACGATCCGGTCGAAAGCATTTTTACGCCGCCGAGCGTGGCTTTCAAGAGACCGCTGCGTGTCCACAGATCGAAGTGGGCTTGCAGGTGGGCCATGTCCACAGATTGGCGACTCTGGCGACTCCGCTGGGGATAACTAGGACACATACGTCTTTGTGATCCCTAGATAGTGAGACTCGAACGAGGTCTTGGTTGGAATGCGTTAAATTGATATTACGGTCACGGTCGGGTTCCTTGTCCGGGCCCACAACCTAACCCTTTTCGACCAATTGGCTCATCTCGTCGGCGTGAGTTTTCTCATCCCCTCGTTTCGAATCCCGATTGAGTCAAGCATACCATTGACGTTACACATTTCTGTTTCGTCAAAGAGCATTCATCACTTTCGAGCACGAGGCTAGGGCACCCTCCTTACACATTTTGTTTGGATTGGTATCCCTCTCGCAAATCGGGGTTTGATTGCTTGGTGTGTAACCCACCCTCTTAAGCCAAAACCCGTGTCAGCATAATGCATAATATAATGAACTGCGAGTGCTTATGTGCTACTTGATCATAAGTCATTCCGTGTCATTTTCAAACTTTCAAATCACCTTTTTGCGCCGTTATAATGGCAGTTTCAAAACCTCGGTCTTTTGCCAACCGTAACACGCCTTTCTAGGCCGTCGTAATGACGATTTTCAAACCCGGTTTTGTATAACCATTTCAACACGCCTTTCTAAGCCATCGTAATGACGATTTTCAAACCCGGTTTTGTATAACCATTTCAACACGCCTTTCTAGGCCGTCGTAATGACGATTTTTCAAGCCCGGTTTTTCACAACCATTTCAAATCACCTTTTTACGCCGTTATAATCGCCGCGTCTAGACACGAATTTTAACCCGTTTCGCGCCGACAATGGCTCTTTCAAAACCCGAGAAAAGCACACACCCTTTTCTCGAGACACTTTCGAGATCCCGAGGACCATACACCGTCTCCGAGACCTCTTCAAACATTTCAAACCCGATTTTCAAAACATACAATTTTGAATTTCAAAACCGTCTTGGGAAACGATACACTGTTTTCCGAGCCGACTCAAACTCAAACCGTCTTTTGCAAATAAACTTAAGACGACCCCTTTCAACTGATCGACTTGCGGAGATCTCTATCTTCGGAAGCCGTCCACAAAGCGACAAATGAATCTTTTTGAAAATTTCTATTTTCGAAAACTTCAGTCCACCATTCCAATTCCGCCTCGTGTCTATCGAGTCAAAGCAAACATACTTATGGGTCTTTACTTATGAGTCGTCTCACCACGAGACCCGTCCAATGGCGTCACGCCATCACGTTGGACTCGTGTCAAAAGTTCGGTCAACACCGTCACGTCATAAATCGAGTCAGCACCGAGGGACCACACACGGTCACCCCCGTCTTGTTGAGTCTGATCTTTGTCTCGTCCTTTGTGTTGTCTGCGTTCAGTCTTGGAACCGTGTCGGATTGAGTTGTAATATGAGTCGTTTTTCTGCCTCAGAGCCATGGCCCCGTCTTCAGCTTCATCCAACAACAATGATAACAACAGAGATGTCACAACTGATCAGCTAGCCAGCCTGCTCACCGCTCTTAAGGTCACCCTGGATCGCGTTGAGACCCGTATCGACGCCCTGGAGAACAAAGAAACTGGGGAACATAATACCCCACCTCTGACTGAAACTGAGAAGAGGCTAAAGCTTTTGGAGGAACAACTCCTAGCCCGGGGTAACAATATCCATCTCGAGAACAACCGAAGGTTCGAACCTGTTGGGGATCAATTACCTGACAACTTTACCCTAACTGATGTGCCTAAGTTCAAAGGAGTGGAGGACCCACTCAATCATATCCGTACTTTCAAAGACTACATGGCCATTAAAGGGGTCAAACAGGAACTTTTTACCCGGATCTTCCCATCCTTCTTGGAACCGATCCCTCGCCAATGGTACAACTCCCTCGACCCGAAAAACCTCACCACTTGGGATGAGATCGCAGTTGAGTTTGCCAAACAGTATGCCGACAATGTCGAGATCCAGGCCAATACCCGTACTCTCGAAGTTCTAACCCAGAACGATAAGGAAGGGTTCACTGAGTTCTTAACCCGTTGGAGGAGGGTGAGTACTCAACTGGTCAGTAAGCCGAGTGAATCAACTTTGGTGGAGAAGTTCGTCAACAATCTCCGCCCAGTTTATGCCAACCTACTGAGGTATCAGAATATTAAGACCTTCCAAGACCTGCAAATTCTGGGGACGCACATTGAGGATGACCTCTGATACCCGTCGTTGTGAGTACCAAAAATAATATTTATAATACCTATTAAAACTAACAGAAGCTAGTGGTAACAGGGTCGAACCACAGGGAGGCGAATGTAATTAATAATTGCCTATTTCTAGTCTTAAGGTAACAGTATGTGGGGGTTGATTGAATTGAGCGATCTATAGCTAAGGCAATAAAAGTAAAATAAACTAAACAGTAGATGAAATCAAGAATTAAAAGGGCGCAAGGATGGTCGGTTTACTATAGTTTCGGCGGCAGCAAACTAGGTAGGTCTAAAACAAACATGTGAGACGGGAAAATAAGAGGTCCTCTCGGTCCACTCTCACAGGTAGCATCTTTCGATCTCGCTACAAGTCCCTAATATCACTAATACTGACTTTCGTCCTGAAAAGTGACTAAAAATCTAAACGATACCTATCTTTCGATCTCAGCAAAGTTTAGTCATTTTAATTGGTAGTCTAATAACCTTCCCTATCTTTTGATCTAATGGGTCAGTCAATTACTAAGCATTCAACTAGTCGCATGCATTCGATTCGTCGAATTAAGCAGTAAAAAACAATTAAAACGAAACAAAACCTCACGAGGCCAGTCGATCGACCAGGTAGGGCGGTCGATCGACCAACACGCGATTTCAGGTCTACATAATTCTATGCCGCCTAAACTACAGGTCCCCTACATCCTAGCACGATAAATTTAGCTACTCATACAAGGAACGATAACAACAATAAATTTGACTAAATAATCTACTGAATTCATGCTTGAAACGATTAAACGAACAAATAACAATAAACAATAATTGGCTTCGGGAAACTAACTAACAATTCTATACTATGAACGATAAAGTAATGAAACTGAAAATAAGCAGAGGAATACCGAATGAAATTGCAGAAGAAAGATCCGAAACCGAATGTAACTTTTATTGACAGAAATTGTTATAAACTAAAGAACCCTAATTTGATATTCTAAAACTTCAACTCAAAACCGAATGAAAACTGAATGTATAAAACTGGATGGTAACTTCTGTAAACTAGGTTACGTTATAAAGGAAAAGTAGGCAACTCTTATTCCTAAACCTAGTGTATAATGGGCTTCCAACTTCTCGATCTTTTGATTCACGTCAGAACTAGCGGCTTGGTCGATCGACTATGCAAGGCAGTCGATCGACTGCTCTTCGCTGAACAGTAGCTACTGGAACTCGTGGTCTGGTCGATCCACTATGGGCATCAGTCGATCGACTGAAGTAGCTGATACTTGACTTCTAATTCTCGTGGATTTGTCTTTCGGGCCTCGAAATGCGCACCAAGCTCGTTCCTTGAGTAAATACTTCACGTCAAATGCAATGCAAGGTACTCGGGGACAGATTTAGCTCAAAATCTACTCATTTCCGCATAAATCTGCAATATTACATAAAAATACGAAAGTAGACGAAATGGGGCAAATAGTAGCATAAAACTACACAAATGAGCTCTGAAATGCGTGTAAAATGAGGTGTAAAACGTCATATAAAAGACACGCATCAAACTTCCCCAAACCAAACCCTTGCTTGTCCCCAAACAAGAACTAGACTCGATCTATAGGAACGAGTTCAATCTCAGAGCGAATTGCAAACTGTAAAGCCTAAACCAGTTTAATGCATTAACCAACAGTCAATTAGTAATGTGAATCATGCAAACGAGTTATGGAGTCGTTAAAAACTGCTGAACCGTCAACTGTAGAGACTTATCAAATTGGACTCTCACTGGTCGCTCAAATCACTCATAAGCACAGGTGAATATATGTAAGATAGAAAGAATTCATTTTGTTAGTGACACTCACCTAACTACGACCTATAAGAACATGCCTGCAATATAATATGAAAGTAACCTCTACAACCGTGCATACGCATTCCAACCAAACAGATGACCATGACACATGCCGAGGTATATATGGATATGTGAGGCAATGGGTAAGAAGAAGGCAAAACATTTATGGGAATGTGGAGGTACAGGTGATCAAGCTAGTACCTAAACAGAACCATGTGACAACATCCAACTTCTTGCTCAAAATTCAATAAAACCGGTGCTAATAGCAAGCACAAATCTCGCAATCTCCATAAAACTAAATCAATCAACTCCCCATAAGATGTAAATGGAACATGGGAGCAAAAATCGCCATATAATAAAGACTTTGAATATGCGAATTGATTTTTTTCTTTTTCTTCTCGGGATGCAGTCGATCGACCAATGATGCCAGTCGATCGACCACTTCTACAGTACATAACTTTTTTTTCTTTTTTTTCGAATCATTTTCTTCCTTTTTTTTCTTTTTCTTTGTTTCTTTCCTTTTTCATCTTCCCATCAACATCTCAAAAGAGCATATACCACTAAAAACAAAGTAACAATCCCGACAACTAAATTACTAGCTTGACAAAGGCAGGCTAAATGTAGGATGTAGTGACGGGACAAAAAGGCTATTTTTGGCAGTGTGGAGTTTATGGGAAAAATAAATAAAGGAAAACCTCTACCACATTTGTCGACAAACCACAAACCGAATGCATACAGGTATTAAGCAGATTAAGTTCACATTTATGCAAATTTATGTAACATGTCTCATAAGGAGTACTACTCACAATCCTAGATGAACTGGTCATGAATGACACCAGTTATAGGCTCTAATCCTCAGAAAAGGATGTAGTTTGCCAAAAATTAAAGTCAAGTCTCAAGCTCAGCAAGATATATTAACGAAAACTCGTAGACTGTGCATATACGATTCTACTAATAACATGTCAATTAGCAAGGCTTAGGCATAAACAGATGCAAATGCAATATCATCCTTGAAATACTACCGTTCCGACTCAATCTATATGCTAAAATAAACATGCATTTTTGTATTTTTTTGAATTTTGCAATTTTTTTTTTTGAATTTTGTATATATATAGGAAATGAAATAAACAATGCAAGCTGAAATGCAATAAACGTGAATGCAAGCAAATGAAATGCAACGCAAAACCCTTCCCCAAATCAAATCGCGCAATGTCCCCATTGTGGAAAATCATGTAGTGAAATAAAAGAGAAATGGGAATTTGCGAGAAAATAAGTAAATATGACATGAAGTGGGACTTGGGAACTCACAAGACTTTAAGCGCAGCAAAAGGAAACCTCCCCAAACCAGCGTGAGCTAGGAGGTTTCAGTAGCTAGCAGTGCTACCAATAAGTAACTGAAAAGACAACATATACCACGCGTAATCTCGAGAAAACAAATTTGGGACGGTAAAATTATGTGCAAAAATGAAAAACAGAAGAAATCAGAAATTAAGCGGAGAATAAAGTGAAGGGAATACTCCCTTGACTCCGCAAATCGATCAAACACAGCAGGGGAATGATCGAAAACAGGTACAGCAGCTTTGGGCGGTCGATCGACCACATCACCCAGTCGATCGACCAAGGTGAACAGCAACAGGAGCTTCTGGAAATCGCGGCTCAGTCGATCGACCATAGGAGGCAGTCGATCGACTGGCTTACCTGCTGGAACTTTCTGATTTCGTATAATTAGCTCATAACTTGAGCTAATATGGTCTATTAACCTGCAAATGCACATAATACCGCGCCCAAAATTGCGCAAAACCCAAAACAATAGTCTAAAGGCTTTAAATCCTAAGCAAAATAATTAAAATGCGAAGTCTCGCGCACACGAAAAAACGGTAAATAGTCATAAAAAGCAATAAAATGTTTGTAAAGCAAGTGATCAACTAATAGTTGATCAAGAACGGCCACGGAATGGCCCACTTGGTCGGCTCCTGGCTACTAGAGGTAGCCTCAACAGTGCTCATCTTCTCAGTTGCACTCTTCTCAACTCCGACATCCGCAGAACTCAACGGATCAACAACTTCATCATCCTCCCAAGCAATGACCTCTTCTGGCTCATCAAAGTCCAAATCGGACTCCCTCACTTTGACCGGCTCATCGTCAAGCTCTTCATCAGTGCCATAGCTAAGGCATCCCAAACCACCTCTTGAGACGATTGGCTCCCTCACAGCTAGAGCAACATGCAGCTCTTCCTTCCCCAAACCAGCTCCTGCAATATCCAAGACAGAAGAATCTTCCTTCAATTTGCTCCCAATCTGGGGCGGAGGTGTCACAACAAGAATAGGCATATCAGGAAGTACAAAATATGATTTCTTTTCAGAAACCGTATTACAAGTTATTGGCCACATGAGGGCTTTCTTCTTAGCTGTTTGGGCAAAGACAATGGAATGCTTTCCCACTTTGAAGGTCAAAGTCCCCGAACCGACATCTATAACTGCACCAGCAGTGTGCAGAAATGGTCTACCCAATATGATAGGGATGTGAGCATCCTCGGGCATATCAAGTACAACGAAGTCAACAGGGAAGACAAACTTTCCTATTTGCACAGGAATGTCCTCTAAGACTCCTATTGGCTGGACCGCAGAATGATCAGCCATCTGTACTGTCATATCGGTGACTGCAAACCTAGTCAATTTCAATTTCCTAGCTAGACTCAAAGGCATAACGCTAATGCTAGCTCCTAGGTCACATAACGCCTTCTCAATTGAGAAGGTACCAATATTACAAGGAACGGAAAAGCTACCTGGGTCAGCTAATTTATGTGGCGCGGTATGGGTCAAATAAGAGCAAGACTCTTCAGTGAGTGCGACAGTATGCACAGTTTCAAGCGACTTCTTTTTGGACAAAAGTTGTTTCATAAAATTCGTGTAAGCATGCACTTGATTTACTAATTCAAGGAAAGGAACTTGTACATTTAAGCTACGAATAACCTTTTCAAACTTATTAAATGATACCTGTTCCTTCGTCGGCACCAATCTCTCTGGATAAGGGGCTATAAGAAGTAACTTAGCCCTCTCCTCTAAATCTCTCATGCCGGCGTCGGTGGATTTAGGCTGAAAATCCACAACCTTCTCCTTGTTGTAGCTTGACCCTTCTTCAGACCGTCTCAAATGTGAACCATTAATCGACATAGGGTCGTACTTCGGAACCGGAACTGACCCATCAGCATTTGGGTCTTCCCTCAAAACTTTCGGGGCGGTCGTACCCCGAAACAAGTGGTCCCTCAAGTTATCGGGCATTGGAGGACGAAAAGAATCACCTTTAGCAGCGCTGTCAGTCGATCGACCAGGTTGGTCAGTCGATCGACTGACTTCTACAGGAACAGTAGCTTTTGGTTGTTGCGGACCCAGTCGATCGACTGGGTATGTCAGTCTTATCGACTGACATACCTGCTGATCGTCTTTTTCTTTCCTTTGCTCGTTCCAGCTTTCTTTTGACTCGGTTCCGCCTCATCTTTTTCAGGGACATCCTCAACCATAGCAGGCCCCTCCAGGGTGGACCCACTCCTCAAAGTAATGGCATTAAGGGTCTCCTTTTGATCAGTTTGTGTGGGTAAATGTCCCGGAGCTCGAGTTGTGTTCTTGCTAGCCAATTGAGCAATTTGGCTCTCCAACATCTTCATCCCGGCCTCTCTAGCTTGGGATTCTTTCAGCAACAAATTCTTCAACTCATTAAAATCAGAACCTTGGGCTTGTTGCTGCTGCTGTGGGATATACGGAGGCTTTTGGTACTGTTGTTGCTTATGAGGGGGCACATAATTCTGCTGCTGCTACTGCTGTGGAGGTGGAGTTGGATTTAGGACATTTTGGCTAGTCCACCACAAGTTTGGATGGACATTCGGCTCATAGTAAGTGTTTGTCTGCCTATAATGTTGAAAGGCAGCACAAGACTCAAAAGGACTAGGACAATTGTCTGAAACATGTCCCTCAACTCCACATGTTTTGCAGACGAAAGGACCGTCTGAAACAACATTTACATGGTAAATCCCTCCTTTTGAAGCTCCTCCTAACTCGTACTTATCAAACCTTGCCGTGAGAGTTTCTAATGCAGCTACAGAAGGAGATTCAGCAGCTCTCCTTTGATTCCCCTTGGAATTCCCATACTCAGCTTTATGGGTGGCCAAATCATCGATGATCTTCCACCCCTTAGTCTCTCCCATATTCTCCTAGAATCTGCCACTAGCTGCAGCATCCAAGATAGCCCTCTGATCGTCATAGAGCCCATTGTAAAACTGATTACATAGACTCCATTTTGCGAACCCATGGTGCGGAATGGTTCGCACTAGCTTCTTGAAACGGACCCATGCTTCATGAAAGTTCTCATCAGGCCCCTGTTTAAAGCTCGTGATCTGAGCTCTAATGGCATTGGTCTTCGAGGCAGAAAAATACTTCTTGTAAAATGCCAAGGCCAACGAATTCCGTCGGTGATCTCATTAGCGGCTCGATCCGGTCTCTATACCACTCCCTTTGCAAAGATCACGAAGAGAGAATATAAACATGGTCTCCTTCACCTGGTCTTGGGTCACACCGGTTGGTGGGGGTATGGAACATCAATAATCAATAAATGTCTCCATGTGCTTAGCTGCATCTTCATTCGCAGCTCCCCCAAACTGGTTTCTCTCAACCAAGTTGATATAAGACGGCTTCGGCTCGAATTTTCTGTCCGTCCCTGGTAATGCAAATCCCTTGTAGAGATTCGCAGATGTCGGCTCAGAGTGACTGGCAATAGTTGCTTCTTCAGCCATTTCTAGAAAGTCTGGAGAAGTGACGGTCTCAACCGATGAATTAGAAACTGGAGATGAAGGTGGATCCTCCTCAAATAAAGCGTTCTCGTAGTAACTAGACAGAGTACTCAGCTCTTCCTCTGTCGGCAATACCCTAGATGATCGCCTCAAATCGCGCAAAGTCTTCTCAATCTCAGGATTGATCGGTAGTAGTTCACCACCCTGTGACCCGCGCATAAGAAGAAACTACAAAAAGAATATGAGAATAGTTTAAGGAACGAATGTCCCTTAAACTAAGAAACAGACTAAAATAAAACAACTAAAAATTAGAACAATTGCCTCCCTTAACAACGGCGCGAAATTTGATACCCGTCGTTGTGAGTACCAAAAATAATATTTATAATACCTATTAAAACTAACAGAAGCTAGTGGTATGTGGTCGAACCACAGGGAGGCGAATGTAATTAATAATTGCCTATTTCTAGTCTTAAGGTAACAGTATGTGGGGGTTGATTGAATTGAGCGATCTATAGCTAAGGCAATAAAAGTAAAATAAACTAAATAGTAGAT
Organism: Silene latifolia; assembly: GCF_048544455.1. Classification (NCBI taxonomy): domain Eukaryota; kingdom Viridiplantae; phylum Streptophyta; class Magnoliopsida; order Caryophyllales; family Caryophyllaceae; genus Silene; species Silene latifolia. Next base: position 40,621,220 of record NC_133529.1, read on the forward strand.
GAAATCAAGAATTAAAAGTGCGCAAGGATGGTCGGTTTACTATAGTTTCGGCGGCAGCAAACTAGGTAGGTCTAAAACAAACACGTGAGACGGGAAAATAAGAGGTCCTCTCGGTCCACTCTCACAGGTAGCATCTTTCGATCTCGCTACAAGTCCCTAATATCACTAATACTGACTTTCGTCCTGAAAAGTGACTAAAAATCTAAACGATACCTATCTTTCGATCTCAGCAAAGTTTAGTCATTTTAATTGGTAGTCTAATAACCTTCCCTATCTTTCGATCTAATGGGTCAGTCAATTACTAAGCATTCAACTAGTCGCATGCATTCGATTCGTCGAATTAAGCAGTAAAATACAATTAAAACGAAACAAAACCTCACGAGGCCAGTCGATCGAGCAGGTAGGGCGGTCGATCGACCAACACGCGATTTCAGGTCTACATAATTCTATGCCGCCTAAACTACAGGTCCCCTACATCCTAGCACGATAAATTTAGCTACTCATACTAGGAATGATAACAACAATAAATTTGACTAAATAATCTACTGAATTCATGCTTGAAACGATTAAACGAACAAATAACAATAAACAATAATTGTCTTCGGGAAACTAACTAACAATTCTATACTATGAACGATAAAGTAATGAAACTGAAAATAAGCAGAGGAATACCGAATGAAATTGCAGAAGAAAGATCCGAAACCGAATGTAACTTTTATTGACAGAAATTGTTATAAACTAAAGAACCCTAATTTGATATTCTAAAACTTCAACTCAAAACCGAATGAAAACTGAATGTATAAAACTGGATGGTAACTTCTGTAAACTAGGTTACGTTATAAAGGAAAAGTACGCAACTCTTATTCCTAAACCTAGTGTATAATGGGCTTCCAACTTCTCGATCTTTTGATTCACGTCAGAACTAGCGGCTTGGTCGATCGACTATGCAAGGCAGTCGATCGACTGCTCTTCGCTGAACAGTAGCTACTGGAACTCGTGGTCTGGTCGATCGACTATGGGCATCAGTCGATCGACTGAAGTAGCTGATACTTGACTTCTAATTCTCGTGGATTTGTCTTTCGGGCCTCGAAATGCACACCAAGCTCGTTCCTTGAGTAATTACTTCACGTCAAATGCAATGCAAGGTACTCGGGGACAGATTTAGCTCAAAATCTACTCATTTCCGCATAAATCTGCAATATTACATAAAAATACGAAAGTAGACGAAATGGGGCAAATAGTAGCATAAAACTACACAAATGAGCTCTGAAATGCGTGTAAAATGAGGTGTAAAACGTCATATAAAAGACACGCATCAACCTCCGAAAGGGTGTCTTGGCCAAGACCACTGGCAGAGGCTACCAGGGATCCACATCAACCGGATCCCGCCCTTACGGCCAGACGAACAAGATCGATGAGGTTAACCTCGTTGAACCATCTGCTAAGACAACTGAACGCCCCAAGAGAGTGTTCACCACCATAGGGTCAACTTATGCAAGTGCCCTGAAGAGGCTCATGGACCAGGGGAAGTTACAACCGATCGGACCCACCCCGGATCCGATCGATGCCAAGAAGTCCCGATTTTGGAACCCCAATGCCTACTGTCAGTATCATCAAGGGAAAGGGCATGATACCGAAACCTACTTCAAACTCAAGCACCTCATTCAAGACATGATTGAGAAAGGGGATTTGCCTATACCCCCACCAACTAAGCCGAAAAACAAAACGAATCCTCTGGGAATCCACGCTATCTCTGACGATGAGCCGACTCTAGACTGCTCTCACCTCATCCTGCCAGTTGACGACGAGGTGAATGCTTTGGAAAAAGATCCTTCAGACGGAGTGTTTGTGTTTAGTGCTGCCACTATGCTCACTATGTTTCAACAAGTTGAGGAAGCCATAGCCAGCCTCTCCGAGAGAATCACCCGACTTGACGATGCCTACCATCGACTTATCTTCAATCCACCGCCACCGCGCCCGAGGGAGAATTCCCCAAGCATCCAAAACTACCCACACCAGGATGGATTGCTCCCGCGACCATTCTGGCATAGACCTCACGAAAATCACCCTCAAAATAACTACCCTCACAATAACTACCCCCATAAAAATCACCCTCACAAAAACCACCCTCACAAAAATATCCCTCATAAGAACTGCCCATCGAGGAATACCCCTCCAAGGTACCCTCGAGACTCTGAAAATAATGGCATCTGGAGAGATGATGTTGAGGATGTCTATATCATCCCAGGGAAAGAGAAACGGGCAAAAGAGATCGGTCACCTTACCCGGTCCGGACGCCCCTATCAGAATCTGAACAATCCAACGGTCGTTCCAACAACGAATGACCAAGTCGTCCCGGAAGTGGACACTCAACCAAAGGCTCCTGAAAATGTGATCCTCAAACAACTTCAGAAAGCAAAAGCCGAAATCTCAATTTGGCAACTAATCGCAACGTCTTTTGAGCATCGACAGGCTCTACTACAGGCTTTGGGAAAATTAACCGTGCCCTCCACCTCTTCCCCAGAAGAAATAGTGGCACACATGACAAGGGATGCCCCTGTTCTGAACAACCCAGTCGTCTTCTCCGACGAGGATATCCCTCCGTTCGGAGCCAATCATAATCTGGCCCTGTATATCACCGTACAATGCCTCCAGAAAAATGTACCCATGGTCCTCGTGGATGGCGGATCCGCGGTGAATGTCATTCCTCTCAAGATTGCTCACAGGCTGGGTATTAAAGAAGCTGATTTGGTCCCGAAAAATCAAGGAGTACGCGCCTATGACGGCACTCGTCGCATGGTCGCGGGGCTTATCACTCTGGCCGTCGCAACCGGACCACTGGAAAGACAAACCAGTTTTCAAGTGGTCGACATCGACGCTTCTTTCAATATGCTCCTGGGACGTCCCTGGATTTACGCCGTCAAGGCGGTTACCTCAACTCTTCACCAGAAAATCAGGGTCCCCTTCAACGGGAAAACAATCACAATTCCTGCTTCCCCGATCAAAGCTGTCATGAGAAGGGGAATAGCCTCCCAAGCCATTGAGGAGGATGATAATGAAATGTGGGGTTTCCAAGCCGTGAACGCCATAAATGAGGAATCAACACCCTTTGATTGTGACCCGTTCGCCAACCTCACAATCAACCGTATCATGATGCGTCAAGGTTACTTCCCGGGTTTGCCGCTCAATCCCCTGAAAGATACCTTGCCTCCCTTGAAACAGGCTAAGGTCCCCAACATTCCATTTGGGCTGGGATATGAACCTACCGACAAAGATATCCAGGAGATGAACCTCCTAGTCCGAAAATGCAAGAAGCACGGGGTTATTCTCCGTTCCTATCATCTGACTCTCAATGGATACTTTGTCCCCGAGGGAGAGTCCGAGCTCTACCATGGCTTTCCGGAGCCAATCTATGACTCTGTGGCTAGGGCTAGGCACCCGGGAGTGGAAGTCTTCCAGGACTGCTACTTTATCCCCGACAACACCGAAGCCGCATCAACTGAGTCTAAGCCGTCACCATGCCTCGACGGACAAGCTGTCACACTCCTCTTTGGGGAAGATAACATCAAGCGCCTCGACTATGAGGACATCATCAACATCGCCCTAAAGGATAACCAATTTGATCCCACCGCCTTGATCTCCGATACTGACCCGGAGAAAGCTACCCAAGGCTGGAGGAAGACCATCAAGTGGACCGATCGCCAAGGCCGCATTCTCAAGATAACAACTGGAGAAGGCCCTATGTTCAAGGAGGGAAGTGAAGAAGGATCTGAGTCTGAGTCTCAGTTAGAGTCAGAGTCTGTCATAGCTCCTAACACTCCTGATGTTCCAGTCAAGGTCCCCTTCCCACTATTTTATCACAAAGTCGTGGCTGATTCAGAGGCTGAGTCTACTAGGGTCACCCCCACTCCCATGAAAGGTGACAACCCGGGAGCCATTCCGGGCCGCCTCCTCTGTTGTGTCGCCTCTGACTGACCACAAAATGTCTGTCCTTTCCGAGCTTTTCGCTCGTGTCAACTTAATGAACGCTAAGTTTGCTTATGACTCGTCTCAATTTAACTGCAATGCAATTCTGAATGACTATGAGGAATTTGACTTGAGTGACTACCCACCTCACCTAGCCAAAGAACTTGACAAACGGGAAACCAGAACCCCCATCATTGAGGAAACCGAACCTATTAACGTAGGAACCGACACTACACCTCAAGAACTTAGGATATAGACAACCCTGGACCCCTCAGAAAGACAACAGTTCATTGACCTCCTCCACGAATACAAGGACGTATTCGCCTGGTCCTACAGGGATATGCC